>NC_134014.1:24258179-24599012 GCF_040712315.1 Castanea sativa | reverse complement strand
GGGCCCGGTATATGTGGGAACCGGCTGCATGTTCCGGCGATATGCACTTTACGGTTTCCATCCACCTAGAGCAAACGAGTACTCAGGCATGTTTGGGCAATTAAAATCCCCAGCTCCCAATATTTCTGCAATGCAGTCATTGCAATCTGATCAGGAAGAGGACTTAGACACACAGCCCCTAACATCACACCCTGACTTGAACTTGCCAAGGAAGTTTGGGAATTCCAGTGTGCTCACAGAGTCCATAGCCATTGCAGAGTACCAAGGAAGACCGCTCGCTGATCACATTTCTATTAAAAATGGTAGGCCTCCAGGGGCACTGCTCCTACCCCGTGCACCACTTGATGCACCCACTGTTGCTGAGGCAATTTCTGTCATCTCTTGCTGGTAATTCCTCACTCATTTCAATTTCTTTGCATTATTTTGTTTTGAAAACATTTAGTGTGGCTATCAATCTAATCTTTCCAAACCTAACACTGTTCCTGCGCTATAGACTTAAGTGGGACATAAAATCAAGTTTCACATAGTTTTATTTAAGATTCTGGCTTCATAATGTTAGGATCACAACATTATTTTTCACAACTATTGGTATGTGTGATCATAGCAAAATCACTTTCACCTAGGTTCATTACTGACGCCATTCTTGTTATGCAGCAATTACAACAGTCATGTTAGCAGTTGTGAAAACGCATTTGGTTGCTTAGAAAAAATTGATTATAATGTTACTTGAAAGATGTTTCAGATGGAAAAAGAAGGAAAACATTGGATAACAATACAGACCTTTTCAAGAACCCAACTCATCAAAAGAAGTAACATATTTGAGATAGAGAACATGATGGCTGTAGAAGACAAGATTCATTAATGTCTAAATGGTTAGTAACTAATTGTCTAAATGCAAACGCAGGTATGAGAACAAGACTGAATGGGGCGACAGGATAGGTTGGATTTATGGATCAGTGACAGAGGATGTGGTAACTGGCTACAGAATGCACAACCGTGGGTGGCGATCTGTGTATTGCATCACAAAGCGTGATGCTTTCCATGGCACAGCACCTATTAATCTCACTGATCGACTGCACCAAGTCCTTCGATGGGCCACTGGTTCTGTTGAAATCTTCTTCTCTCGGAACAATGCATTTCTTGGAAGCAAACGCCTCAAGTTCCTACAACGCATTGCATACCTCAATGTTGGTATCTACCCCTTCACTTCCGTCTTCTTAGTTGTATATTGCTTCCTTCCCGCGCTGTCTCTCTTCACAGGAAACTTCATTGTTCAAAGTCTAAACATCTCGTTTCTTGTCTATCTCCTTACCATCACTGTCACTCTCACTCTCATCTCCCTCCTGGAAGTCAAGTGGTCTGGTATAGGCCTTGAGGAATGGTGGAGAAATGAACAATTTTGGGTCATTGGTGGCACAAGTGCTCACCTTGCTGCTGTGCTTCAGGGTCTCCTAAAAGTTATAGCCGGTATTGAAATCTCTTTCACATTAACCTCAAAGTCTAGTGGTGAAGATGAAGATGACATATATGCTGATCTGTACGTTGTGAAGTGGACAAGTCTATTCATAATGCCATTAACAATCATAATAGTCAACCTGGTTGCTGTTGTTATTGGATTCTCCAGGACCTTATACAGTGTGATACCACAATGGAGTAAGCTGATGGGAGGATTGTTCTTTAGCTTCTGGGTGTTGGCTCACATGTACCCATTTGCCAAAGGGTTGATGGGGAGGAGAGGAAGAGTGCCCACAATTGTATACGTGTGGTCAGGGCTGGTTTCAATTACAGTGTCTTTGCTTTGGATATCTATTAGTCCTCCAGATGATACTTCCACTACCTCTGGTGGAGGTGTTCAGGTATAATATAAATTGGTCAGGATATACGAAGGATTAGAATCTGATATGAAAACTTGTGAGTTCAGTTAGTTCAACTTGATGGTTGAATAAGAGATCTAAGGTTCAATTTCTACTTACACCAAAAACCGAAGTGTTTTGGTTTGACGATAAAGAACACAATCATCACAAATGAACGTCATAGATTCAAAACAGTAAAATACATTAGACTCTCTCCCTCTTTCTTTTTGACTGGTTGGATTTCAGAATATAAGTAGACTTTATGTGCTAGGTGTACCATGACAAATGTACAATAGATTTTCTTTTTCTCTTTGTACGTGTCTATTTTTGGTTACTGATGGAAGGAATGGGTAGTGTCAGCCAATTTTTTTACAAATGTTGTCTTCTATTGACTAAATTTTGAGCTTCTGGTTATTTTAAGGAATTTTAAGATTATGATCCCAGTATTTTGCAAGGGCAAATTAAGTTGCTTTGGAATTGAATTTCATTCACCTATGTAAATGATTACCTAAACTTATTTTTATAATATTTTTCTTTTTAAATAAATATACTATTTACCTACCGGCTACCAGTCGTCCTATTCATCACTATGGGTTGTGCATATGGCCTAATGAATATCAGTGACAGCGTGACAAGTATAATCCCTTCATAACAAGTGATAGTTAACCCAACTTTACACGATTGGAAAGAACACGACTTCTTTCCAGTGCATTAGCGCACTAGACACATTAGGATACTGATATGTGTTCATATCCTAACCTCTTCAGTGCAAATGTTCAATTGATGCATTGAACACAAGCTCTTACCAATTGAAAAATACTAAACTTCATATAAATTTTACTTTTAAAAAAAGTACAAGTTGAGATGGGAATGAATGTGATTAGTGTATTTTAATGAGATAATAAATGAGAATTTAAATTGTTTCTTGCTATTGATAACACATAAATTTGTAAAACCTATGTAGTAGTATTTGTACTACCCCTAGCATCAATTACACACTATATTATAAATAAATTGTTCACTATTTAAAGAATAGTGAATTGTGTGGGAGATTTTGATAAGTTGGATGCTATCATGACTATTCTCTTATGAACCTATTTTATTTTAATTAGTACTAGATAAATAATGATAAATATATATTTTATTTATTGAAATAAATTATTTTGAATTGAAATTAGTTAGGTTAGTTTGGATTATGGTGAATTATGATTAGTTTTATTGATAGATTTTAGAAAGTTAATATTTATCTTTTATATAATTGGAAGTCTGTAGTTATGATTTTCTAAGTTACCAATTGTCAGTTAGTCTATTTGGAAGAGTCAATTTGGAAGTTTAGACTTCCTTAAAGTAGTCTACTCAAATTTGGAGCCGTTAGTTTCTTCAAAGCATCCAACAAAACAAAGTGTTGTCCATAGGGATGTAATTCGGTGCGGCTCTGGGCTATATTTAGCATTGCACTACGTGTTACGGTTTTCTTAAAACCCTCACTGCACCGCACTTTAATAGATTAATCACAGTGCAGTGTAGTGCAATATTGTTTTGTCGATTTTCATATATATTCAATATATATTACAAATATATACTAAATATATTTAATATATTCTAAATATCTATTATATAAATCTATATTTAATATATGTTAAATATTTATAAATTTTATATTAAATATAAAATAAAACTTATATATTAATAGGTGCGGTGGAGTTTTAATAATATATATATATATATATATTTAATCAGTCTAAAATGCATAATTATTTTATTTAATAAGTTTGAAACACATAATTCATATCAAATGGAAAAAATACCATATCTTAGGCACGTATTGACTATGCTCATAAATTATATAATATGTAAAAATATATCTTATGAATCACACTATATCATATTGTATGTATCGAATAATACTTAAACATGTGGATTTAAAATGAACATTTTGTTAAATTAATGTGCTTTGAATTTAGTCCAATAAGTTAATTAGACTTGTTTTTAGAACAAAATTATTAGTAACATAATTAAACCAAAAATAATAATAATGTGGATGCCCCTCCCCCATACAGAATCAAGTTTTTAGGATTGGGTCGCATCGCACATTGGATCCTTAGCAACGTGACTCTTTGTGTGCATGTGTTTCTTGAGTGAGGTGTGTGTGTGTGAGTATCTTTTTCTTAATTTTATTTTAGGAGTCGCTACCAACCATTGGTTTTGTATTAAGTATGAATAGTATGTAACACGTGCTTACGGTTACATACTATGGGTTATTAAACATATAAGAAATTAGTTCGACCAGGACATTTGGAAGTATTAAGATGGTTTTTCCTTGCAATTTCATAATGTTAGTTATGTCATTTTCTCATTACATTACTATTATATATATAATTTTGAAAATCACTATTGGATACTACATATACAATATCAATTTACAATCATTGTATGTGAAATTCTTCTAAATAGAACACAAAATAAAAAGAATAGATTGGTCCAATGGTATTTCTTAAATTGAATGGGGATAGGTGCATGGGATCATTCAGTTCAATTACAATTTTTTAGGTTCAAGATCTTCGCATACAAAATATTTGAATAGAAACAGAATAAAAATATGCTCATTAAATTAGAGAAAAAATAGCAGCAAAAATCTAAACAATTTAATTTCTATGGAATGCTAACAAAAGCAAAATCTAATTTTGACTCTAATTGAATTTTCTCTAAAATTTGGTTATATATATTACCTAGTTAGTAATGGACCGTACATAGTCATGGTATATTACATGAATGACTTATAAATTTGAATCATTTTTAGTTACACAAAAAAGGCTAATAAATATAAAATAATTCAAACTCATTTTTCCTCTAATTTTATATATAAAGTTAGATATATGATTAATGATGATGCTGAAAATCGTCAGTGAGCCGAATGGTCCCTATGTACCCTTGATGAAACCTATGAAACACAAACACAAAGAAAACCTTGCGGAGAGTACCGATGTGGTACCGGCCAAAGATCCTCTGAAGGTTAAGTTAGAAAAAAGAATTTTCTATCACTCTAGAGTGCCAGAGCTAGGGTGTTATTATGTGTACCTTGATTTGTGAGGGTTTTGGGGTTTTTATAGTAGTGTAGAACTGATCTATGTTTCTTGATGGAGAAGGTATTTCTTTGTAGAGAAGATCCTCATTAATGCTCGTATTTTGCGGGATTCCTCTAACTATGGTTGGGCATAGAACGCAAGTCATTTCCATATTAGGAACCCTGGAGACCACTTAGGCCACGTAGGAGCCACATGGCTTTCAACAAACCGTCTCCTTTGGATCCGTCCACTCTAAAGAGCCATCCATCTCCTTGCCTTTCCGTCCAGGTTATGAGTCCGTCTACCAATTCTTTGACTGTCAAACCAACCAGACCATCTCTTTTGACGACCCATTACTTATGTCTAACTCTGTTAATTAGATCCGTTTGCTTTGGGATTTATCCCTATAAGCTGCCCCCTCACTCCATGGGTTCGTCAATTAATATCCATACGAACGTGTGGGGTGACGACTAAATTTAGTTTTGGGAAGTTGTGTTTTGATTGACAAAGTGGTTAGAGTCATAAATGCTGAGGGGACACATGGCACAATTTTAGTGGCTGGTTACTCGGATCGACAAGTCGCTTCGTCTTCTGCGTTGTTTCCTATATATATATGTCGCCTTTCCCATCCATTTCTATTTTTTGCTACTATTTTCCATTGTCAAAGCGCAATCATCACCTGCAAGAATCCGTCAATTCGTCATCTCAATGCGTCCGTTCACCATACCGCTTCCATTTCCCGTTCACACTGTACACCTATAAGTGCTCTCCGTCCTGTATATATTTTATTTTTCTCCTTTCATTTGAGTTTTATATGTTTGTCGTGTATATATACATGTAGAGTCTTAGGAGTTTATTTGTCACTTGTAGGTGTAATAGATGTCTAGTGAAGCATCGAGTGAACAATCGTGTGTCTGTAAAGGAGCGGTTTACGATAAGGTGTACCTGTCAAGTCAAGGCGACCCTGGTGCCTCTTATCCTAAAAGGGTTCCGTCTACCAACTCACCTTCCGAGGAGGAAGATGAGGACTCGGACGAGGACAGGTCAAAAAATGATACAGACGGAGCCTCAGACGACAAGTGTTGGAAAAAACTGATTTTGTATCTCATACAAAACACATAGCGAAAGCAACAAACAAAGATCTATTTCATTCATGATTGATAACGTGCATTATGTAAATTTCAGAATTCAAGAACAAGATAGCGTACCTTGGTGTGGAGAAATTCAAAACAAAGATTAAAAGTACTTGGGAACACTTTTAATCTTCACTCCAATTCCACTTTACGCCCAAGATGTGTGATCTCTCAATCAGTTTTCAAAGGGAGAATGAAAATGTGTCTCACTCTCACATACACACCATTTCTTATATCACTTAAAATAATAAAAAATTCTATATGTTTCTCTCTTTATAACTAACTAATTATCGAATTAGGCTGGACTATTAGGCCTTTCCAATTGGGGTTTAGTGTGTGGCTTGGAGTGGGACCAAAAGGGACCAATAAGACACTAGCTCCAATGGGCCTTGGGTTTTGGGTTTTTCGTCAACTCTTAATAAGTCCAAAATTACCATTAATTATATTTAATACCACTATATAAATATAATTGCACTCTAGGCCTTATTAATAAATTATATCCCAAGACTTTATTGTACATGCAACCCCTTCATAAAATATTCGTAGTAATACAAAGTCATAAACGTAGACTGCCACTTTGTAAATTACTACATCTTATCCTTGAGTACCCGGTTTAATCCTTTTAAAGTTATTCATTATATATTTATGAAATCCAATTTCATAAATATATACTTTAATAATTTCTTACCAAAGTGGTTAGGCCTAACACTCTGAATAACTGAACCCATTAAACTTATCTCAAGGGAATATTTTATATCTCCGTTAAGAGATTATGAATTCCATCTTGAGAATATATGTTCCATCAACACTAAATGTGGCTGCCCAACATACTGAGGTTTTGACCGTTACTTTAGATCTCACTCCTGATATATCAAAGCAACCTACACGTCATGATTAGGTCTATTATTCTCTCAGGATTAAGAGTTCATGCAAATAAAAGTCGTGAGATTTATTATTCATTTGACAGTCGTTAGGAGAATAATAAATCTCACAACGGTCCAGTTCAATATGTATTAACTCTTAAAACATATCAACATATCAACTAGAAGTCTCTACTTCCATGATCAAGACAAATCATCTTAGTTGATACGTTATAGTCTTCGCAGATGAAATGCCCAATTTCATCACCGACTACGAACTATAAATTCTGAGTTTACAAATAACTTGTGACTTATATCTTCTGTAACTAAATCACATAAATCACATACTATGTATCTCATAGACTATATGATAATGTCTCAATATTCATGTTACCATTATTTTAGATAATAATAAAACAACTTTATTAAACACAACATTAAGTCATACACAGCATCATACAATAGGATTTAGGGCACACATCCTAACAACAAGAAGAGCGACGAGTCTCCTATCAGAACCGTCATTGGCCCTGACGGCCTTAGGAACTTTGTCCACCCTCTTAGATGGACGGTTAATGACATTAATTCAACCATTCAAAGAAAACACTTCAACACCTTACGGGAGAGGTATCAGATCTCGTTGACGTCCCTATCCGTCTGTTATTTACATTTGAAAAGTGCTACTACCGTGGTGCTAACGACGTCGGGATGTATGAGCAGATGTTCAAGGCTGGCTTTAGGCTGCTTTTGAGTGCACTTCACTGTTGCCTAATCCAATACCTAGCGCTAGCCGTCACCCGAATTGCTCCAAATGCCTGGAGGATCTTTCATGGTGCCGAGGTGTTGTACGAGGTCTTAAGTAAAGGGAGTTGTCGCTTAACTGTAGAGGAGTTTTTCTAGTGCTACCGTTCCTCCAAAATAGTCAATTCCTGAGGTATTTATAGTTTCCTGCCAAGGAAACCGTCTCTTAGGCTGTTGTTTAAGACCCCTGACTCCAACTGGAACTGGAAGAACCGGTATTTCTTCATCTAGGGAGATAATTAGGTGTGCCACCCAATGAACGGTAAGACATGCCCCTTGTTGATAGAATTTGGGGCAAATTGCCCCCGTCTGGTAGGTGTCCGTTTACCTATTTCGTCCTTTTATTTTATCTTACCCATTCACTTTAACTTGTCTAACTATGTCTCTTTTTGACCGCAGCCCAAGACCGTCCAGAGGTTTCCCTTGAGCAGAGGAAATTTTTGGAAAAATCTTCCGTATTCCACTGAAAGAGAGAACGTGGAAGCTGCTCATTACTTTGGACACTCTGCACTAGTAGTGTGAGGGTCCAAAGCCTACGGATACTGCCCGTCGCTACGACACTCTCGCACGCAAATGTGAGTTCGTCTCTTATTTCTTACTTTTTATTTCCTAATGTAATTTTTGTCTAACTCTTTCTTCTCATTCCCTTTGGCACAAAAATGGAAGACGGTAAGAGGAAGGCTCTTATACGGAAGCCTCTTATACGGAAGCAAGCTATTGAACGTGTGAAGAAGCAGCAGGAGGAGGGCGTGCCCCCTACTGAAGAGACGCGCCTAGTCAAACCGTACATCAAGAGGAAGGGGATGGATAAGGTCAATCGTCCTATGAAGAAACCCAAGGTCCCTACAACCATCGGAAAGACGCCTCCAGCTACCCAGCTGCATCCTCCTCCCCGTCATGGCACGGGGAAGGGTCCGATGACGGCCAAAGGTCCCGTCATGGAGCAACACGTCCCCATTCTCAGTGAGGATTTGCAATATGCCGTCGGGCTTCTGTCGTCCATCATTAAGGACGATGACTATGAAGACTTGGACAGCCATGCAACTGAGGCCATGGGGGAGTCTGGCCTCTTTAGCTTAGCTCAGGTGTGTAACCGTCCTCTTTCCCTTCCGTCCTTCAAGTATTCTTATTTATAACCTTCTTTTTACTCTTGCAGGGGGTGTTTATTATGAAGGGCTTAATGGACCGTTGCCTAGCCCGAGAGAAATTGGTTGATCATTTGAAGGAGAGGGCTGAGGACGCTGAGACAGGGCTAAATGAGCTTAAAGCTTGGAGGGAGGTGCAAGTCAGAAAGGTAGACATGACCAAAAAAGCCCTGGAAGAGTCGAAGAGTCATGCTGAGGTGTTGAAAAAGGTGCTCCAAGACAAAGAGAGGGAGATCTCCATGCTGAGGGAGCAAGTCCGTCGGGCTAAAGAGGACGGAAAACAAAGTTTCACAACTCTAACGACTTCTTGGACGAACTCAGTGGCTGCTATGACAACAGCTTCCGGGAATGCCTCCGTCAGGTTAAAACTCTCTACCCCGACCTAGATGTGTCTCGGGTATCTCTGGACGACGTGGCCTAGATCCCAGCTAGAACCATCAAGCCTGAGTGTACTGATGAGCTTTTCGAGGCTGACCCCATGCCCAACGCTCATGGTGACAGAGAGGCAGCTCTTGAGGACGAACAGGTCAAGTCTGTCGAGGATGAAAACCATCCTATTGGAGAGGACAAGCCATCTGGGCCTGAAAAATTTGTGAACGAAGAAGCCCCCGTTGAACAGCCTTAGTGTTTTTGTTAGCTAGTCTTTTTATTTTCTGCCTTTGTATAGTTAAATCCTTGTTGAAAACGATATTTATGTAATGTTTTAATGTTGCTCACTGTTTTTGGGCTTTTTGACTTTATGAGTTTATTTATCTTAAAGTTTCCGTCCACTTGTTGTGCTTTATAAATAAAGTCACCCGTCCACCCAAGTAATTCAGGCTTATCATTCATCCACCTTATATACAGGGTTTCAACAGGTCATCTAGCGTTGTAATGATCCATTTATTCAACAGGCTTCTCAAGGTATACTCATGAGTATACCCGAATCCATCCACTTAAAGACTTAAACAAATTTCATGTTACCCTTTGAAAATTGTTGAGTCCATCTACTTAAGGACTTCGATAAATTCCATGTTATCCTTTAAAATTTTTGAATCCTTCGGAATTGTTGATTCCGTCCACTTAGGGACTTACATAAATTCCAAGTTATTCTTTGAAATTGTTGATTCCGTCCACTTAGGGACTTAGATAATTTCCAAGTTGTTCTTGGGAATTGTTGATTCCATCCACTTAGGGACTTAGATAAATTCCAAGTTGTTCTTCGGAATTGTTGATTCCGTCAAAATTTTAGATACTAGCATGTTGTCCTAGTTGCGTTGCTACTAACATATTTGCAGGAAATAAAGAAAAAAAGAAAATAGACACTGATCTCAAGTGCAGAATAGGAGTCTGAAGCAAAAAGCTGAAGCTGGGAACTGAACCTGCTAGACCAAGACTCGATCAACTTAGAGAAATTTTTTTGGAAATGGGAAAGTGAAGAAATGAGGTTGGAATGGACAAAGTAAAGCAAAAGGGAGGCTTCTATTTTGATTTGTATAGACTCAACTGCCCGACGCACCCTAAAGGGCCACCGGGTCTACCTGGTGCACCTTTAAGGGTCGCTGATCAGCTTTCGCTCGGTTAACGTTGACCGTTGACCAAAACATAACAAAAACAAAAACAAAAAAGAGGAAGAGAGAAGGAGTGGGGGAGTTTTTGCTCAATGCCAAGGAGCCAAGTCAATAAAAAAAAATCCTCAGATCCAACGCAGCAGCTCAACCTTATCAAAGTAAGACTGGTTTTGGCCCATGAACATTGCAGTTGTCACACACAATTTTGGGGCAACAAAATGCAAAATTACGTTCTTTATCCAACACCTCTCATTACAATTGAGATATCAAATATAGAAAGAGCAGCTATAAATACCATATTTTGTCTATCCTCGATTTTCCAGACCTTTAAAATTCTAAAAATATTAACTTCTCTCCATAGGGCCGTGGAAACATCTAGATTGAGATGGTGCAACACATTTGGACATTAGGGCACTCGAAGTGCCTTTTTAGGTCAAATTGACCAAAATGCCATTGGTCAAATAGTCAAGGTTGGTCAAAATCATCCCCAAAACAATATTTTTCATGTTTTTACATCAAACCCAAGCTACTCGGAGATTTTCATAAAATTTGACCAAGTTTGACCCAAGATTAACTCTCGGGAGCACCAAAAACCCTAATTTTGATCTGACCATCAAAACAGATTGAGACCAATGTCATTGCAAAGATTTTGGATTCTCTTTCCAACGACTATTCATAGGTCGAAATCAGAGTTAAAACGGTTAAGATATCTTGAAAATCGTGAAAAGCGCATCAGCTCACTTCCCGAGGCCATAACTTTTGATCCAACCGTTGAATTTTCATTTTGTTGAGCGTTATGTAAACTAGACATCCATACCTCTCCACGGACACTAAGATCTGCTCAATCAAAGTCTACGAAGACCTTTATATATGCAATCAAAGTTGGGCAGGAAAAGAAAGAATTGCAAACATTAGCAGTCAACCACGGCGCACCCTAAAGGGTCATCGGGTTGACCCAGTGCACCTTCAAGGTGTGCCGAAAGCTGAAAGGTCACTTTTTCGATTATAATACCCCAAAACCCCCTAGAAACAAATAAAATAATAAAATAAAATTTGAAATTTTGAATTTTGGAGCATTTTTTGGGGCAGATTCTCTCTTTTCCTCTCTAGATTCTCTCCCAAATACACCAAAAAGACCTTTGATTTCTCTCTTTTCCCAAAAATCAAGAGGTAGTGTTCTTGCACTCTTTTTCCTCTCCTTGGTCTTTGCACTTTGGATTTGAGGTTATAACATGCTTTATTGCTTTCCATAGTATATCTCCTAATTTATCTTGCTTCCTAGCATGAATTATAGCTTTCTAGCATGTCTCATTGCTTTCTAACATGTTTTATCACTTTGATGATGTTGGCCTAGCCGTTATGGGCTAGGATATGTCTAAATACCTTTCTTACACTCGGATCTATATGTCTCCATGCTTCTTGCCATGCATGTGCTTGGATCTATATGTTTATGTGCTCCTTGCCATGTTTAGGTGTTTAGATCTACATGTTGGATTATGTATCTGGTGTTTGGCTATGTCTTTATGTCTCATGTTATGCCTTTTTCTTGTACTTTGGCTCTTGGGTAGGATGTAGATCTAGATCTTGTGGTCTAGGCCTACATCCATAAACCTAGGCCTACAATAAAGGATTTGGATCCTTTCCTTCATTCATGTGTATGCTTGCTTGCTTTTATACTTTATATCCATGTTTTTCTGACTAGATCTAGGCTTTTCTAGTGCTTTTTTCCCTTCGTGGGTTTGAGCTTGGTCTTCGGGGCCACCTACTTGTTTGGTTGCATCCGTCTCTCTTGTGGCTTGTTTGAATGTAACCATTTGTGAGAACACATCTCTATGATGTTGGTTTGCACAATACATACCCTCATCCACCCCGTGTGATGACATGCTTACCTTGCTTGCTTTATGCCATCCTATTTGCCTTTATGTTCATGCATGCTTCTTTTTGTGTTGCTTGTTTGTCATCTAGCTTAGTTCCTACGATCTCATGTGGGTTCACACTTGTCCTTGACACACGAGACCTTAAGTCCCTTTTAGGAACTTTGCTTGATGGCAGATGTGTCGTCCATACTCCAATCTCATGGAACTATGGACGCTAGATCCAAACCTACATTTTTTCATTTAAGGACACCCCCTTTGTTTGATAACATGCTCGTTTGCCCTCATTTGGCTCTCTTTGTTAGTTTGTCCTTTCACATGCTTTCTTTCTAGTTATATCCTTGCATGTTTGCTGGTTTCGTGTTTCTTTTTTCATTTCATGTGCACACTTGGAGCAAGGATGCAAATTCTGAGATGCAAGCTAAAAGGGGCAAATGTAAGCTAGAAGGCGCAAGCCCAAAAAGGGCAATGTTCAGTAGATAGGAGGCTTAGCCTCCCCAAGTGGTTTCCTCTCTCTCTCTCTCTCTCTCTCTCTCTCTCTCTTAGTCTTTTCTTTAGAACCTTGTATTAGGTTTCCCATTCTTGTATGTAGCTTTAGATCACATTCTTAGGGTATGGCAATGTTTGCTTTATATTTCCTGTACCTTGCTGGGCCATACCCTGTGGATGTAGGCATGTCATTTTATCTTTTCTGTAACTTGTTTGGGTCGCGTTCCTTAGGTATGGAAATGTCTACTTTACTTTCCCGCTCTGCGTGCTAGCAATGTGCATGATGTGTGTGTATGTGTGTGTGTGTGTGTGTGTGAGTATTTGTGGGTGATCATGAATTTTGTACGATGGACTCTCATAGTTAGGAGAGCAACCCTCTCTTAATCATGGGTGCACTTGACCTTAGTGTAGGTATGCGCTCAAGGTGACTGTCATAGGTGCATATTCACGCTACATTGTGGGCATGATCATCGCAGTGTGATTGACTCAATCCGTGTCAGCTAAGTGACATTGGTTTCCCCGTGTATGCGACACATATCAATGCGTTTGATGTTTTGGCTCACCCTAGTATGAACATGCTATTGCATGCCGTATACATAAGCACAAAACCTTGCCAGTGCACCATAGCGCACCAAATGCGAAACTCTGTCAAATTTTCGCCGTGAAAATGGCATACCTTCGTTGTCGTATTCTCACAGCGATAGCTTAGTGAGAATAGTGTTTTGTGTGCTATGGCACACCTAAGGCGAAGCACTACCGGATTTCCGCCACGAAAATAAGGCAAAATGCTACTGGATTTTCGTCGTGGAAATTTGGCAAAGACTCCAAAATATACTAGTGAAGCATCGATTAAGACCACACCCTTTCTAAATCCAAACCTCAAAACCCAATTCCGTTAAAGCCTCGAAAGCTAATACCAATAGCTCGTTTTGTTAATGTCCAAAAATTAAGATTTTACCAAAACAAAGGACTATCTACGTACAGGCGGTGTGGGATGCCTAACACCTTTCCCACACATAACTAGACTTCCGAGCTCAAGAATCAAGATTTATTTTTTTATCCGTCCATATTAAATTAGGAAAAACAACATTTTTTCTTAACCTAAGATTGGTAATAAAATCAAATTGAGTTAGGTGATCAATCACACCTAAGAAAAAACCCAATGATTGGTGGCGACTTCACTTACCTTTGGTAACCCGTTTAAAATTGACCCGATTCACTCACACACACCAGAGGTCCTTCACCCTTGTTCTTCATAACACCCAAGCTCTAGGGCCCTGCCTTAGGGAGGGCACGCAAGAGCGTCGCCGCGATTGGTGGTCGATCGCCGCGAGGCATCGATGCTCTCCTACAAAATTTGGACCACACACAAGACACTTCACTTTCTCATCTACAAATTTTTTTTTATACACTATGGATAAAGTATGAAATAACGATGTTTTTATTTATTTTTTTTATTTTATTTATTATTTCATAGTTAGGAGAAGGTGAATTTGAACATTGGATGTCTTCTTTGAAAATGCCAGGAAATACCAACCAATACAAGACTCTTGGTTGTTGTTATTGTAATAACTAATAAGCCTAAGAAACTAGAATGTCAAGAAGTGATATAAAGAAAAAAAGTTATTAGAATAGAAAATTTAGAAGGGATTGTAAATTTTAGAAATGATGAGAAAAAATGTCAATGATGAAATAATACGGCAATATTATAAAAATGATGATAGCATTGACTTGATTACGTGGATGAAATTAATTAGGTAAGATGATAAATATGATGAGAAATAAATTATTATTTTGATTTACAATGAAATTTGTAGAGAGAGTGGGCTTCAAATCTAGGTTCTAGTGAAGTTTGGATAACACAGAATGATGGGTTTTTTGGCGACAATGGCACACATGAAGAACTGTTTATATGAATACAAAAGAAATATTCTCCTCGCACATAAGCCGAGGATGACTTATATTACTTCTTCCCAAGATAGATTACAATTACGGATAATGAGGTGTACTGTCTCCTTTTCTTTTTCTTCCTCCCCTTTGCTTAAGGTTCCCTCTTTCTTTTATACTCACTCCTTCCTTTCCTCTTCATTCTCCACATCATGGTTAGATTGCTCGTTTTAGATACTTGTCTCATCGACCTCTCCTGTAGTCTTTGGAGATAGGAGCCAAGTTCCACCATGATGCTCAAGTCTCACTTCCCTATTAACGTGACCAGAATATCAGTTGCAGAGCATTAAATGCGAGGCGGTGGTAAACAGCTTTATATCAGATATTTCATCGCCCTTCTTCTTATCCTCCACGTGTACCGTGTCTAGAACATAACCTGTGGAATTTCTAGAACATAGCCTGTGGCTATTAACCAACCCTTCTCCTACCTCAGCTTCATATAGCCGAGGACACAATCTTCCTCGGACATACTTATCCAGACATTATCTTTTCTTTATATAGTATTTTCCTATAAGTTAACATTCATACAGTCTCGGACCATCCTGTGTCCTCGGACTAGGCTCCTCTCCCGAAGAATACTCTTGGGCCAATCCACATATATTTCTGGGCCCAATGACCCTACAATTCTATTTAAAAATGAATAAGAATGTTATAAATATTTTAATTTGATGTATTTATTTAGTTTTGTTAAACATTATTACACAATTGATATTAAAATAATCATTATTCGAATATATACCAAATTTATAATTAATATGCATTTTATATATGTATATTTATAAAATAAAAAAAATTGTATTTTACTATTCGTAATACGCTATGATATACATTAAAAAAAAAAACCATTTCATGATATGATTCATAGTTTGATAATTATGGATAAATTTAAAATTGTCAATGTATATATATAAGATACTAAAATATTGTAAGGATGTGACAAAATTAGAGTAATGTATAAGTACCATTTAGTCATCAAAAGAGAAACACCTCACATTCCATAGAATAAAAATTAAAATAAAAAAGTTAAAAGAATGTTAAATTACAAATTACTCTATGACTTTATCTGAAATTCAATTCAGTCTTATAATTTCATTTTCGTTCAATTCTATTCTCTAAATTTGAACCTTATTTAATATAGTCATTCTGTTAATCTTTTTTAGAATTGCACCATTAGTAAATTCTAAAACAACATTTTTGGATTTTACTAAAATTTTTATCTAAGTATATATGTGTGTGAAGCTTCCTCTGAAGATTTGATCCCGGTCCTTACTCCCCACACCCCACAATCACTTATACTCGTTGATGAATTGAATTTTAAGGATTAAAAAAAAAAGTTAAATAAAAACTGAACCCTTTGTAATTTAGCAAAAAAGAGAAAACCAAATTCGTAAAAAGACTAAAACCCTAGCAAACGTACAGAGAATCCCAAATGGAAAAACCCTAAGAAAAAAACAACAGAAATAGCATAGCAGCAGAAGAAAGGGAAAGCCACATTGTCCCCTTAATCCAATGCCGACGACAATCAAGAAGAAGAAGAAAAGTAATCAGTCTCTCTCCTCAACTCTCTTATTAATTCAAATTTACATTGGTTGTTTTATTTTTATTTTTATTTTTTTCCACAGGTAGTGGAAGTGGAGAGTCTTCCGATGGAGTTTTGGTTAACGAGCCAACGATGGGAGAGAAGCTCGCAACTCTGAATCTTACTACGGATTCCAAGCAGCAGCAGCAGCAAGAGCCTTCTCTGGTTGCAGCGACACAGCCTCAGCCTCAGCCTCAGCCTCCAAGTGCAGACTCAGTTCAGGTGCTGCTTAGACAGGCTTTACGCGCCGATGATCGTGTGCTCTTGTTAGATTGCTTGTACAACCGAGACGAGAAGGTCGGCTCAGGCACCTTTTCTTTTATTTCTCTTCTCCTTATACCCGATTGATTTTCAAGAAAAAAAGTGTCAATTATTCTGATCATTTCATTTGGGGCAGAAACTGGGTATAACGAATTGTATTTATGAGTTTATTGTATTTTTAATATTGCTATTGCTTCGGTTTGGTTTGGTTTGGGTTGGGTTGGGTTGGTTTGGTTTTGTTAATGGCTGACTTGTTAAGTTTGTGTTTCTGCTTGCAGGTTATTGCGAAGTCAGTTTCGTTGTTGAGTCCGGCTGATGTGCTCAAGCTTTTGCAGTCTCTGATATCAATTATTCAGTCGAGGTATAAACCAAGGTTAATCATGGGTACATGTTTGTCTGGAGAATGAGTCTGTTATATTGGTTGACCCATTTAGCAATACTGAACCAATTTTTGGTTTCTTAAAATAGTGACTAGAAAGAAGTTGAATATGCTGGACATAAAGTTGTTGGTGCTCTCTGTTTTGCAACAATAAGACTAATGGCACAACAAATTTCATAACATTTTTCACAATTGTTGAGGAGGTAGGTTGTAGTTAGTGTAGAATTAAAGTGATATCAGTGGTGGTCCCAATGAAAGTGATATTGCACTAATCACAATCTGCTCCCATAAACTGCTTAGCTCATCATGGGTGAATGCCTCTGAATTACCCAGCAATTGGTTCTAGAAGCTTGGGTAATTTGCCTCTAGGTTTTACTAGCTAGAGGCGAGTTCAAAGCTTGTTCTTTAGAAATGTTCCCTATGTTATCAAAAAACTAATCACAATCTGCCACCTTAATAAGCTGTGAATTTTTTTTTTTTTTGTCTCTAGCATTGTTGGTTTTGCAATGGATGTTCTTTCTGGCAATTGATTTATGCTAGTTTCCCTTTTCTTTCAAGCTGGTGTTCTAGAGTGTAGCAGTCCATACAATATGAGTTTAATGAATTTTTGTGCTGTATTTTCACTCCAGGGGTGCAATTTTGGCATGTGCACTTCCATGGCTAAAAAGTCTACTTCTTCAACATGCAAGTGGAATAATGTCCCAGGAATCTTCTTTAGTTGCCCTGAATTCTTTATATCAGGTAAGAAGTGGTTACGAAAGATTGCGATGAAACCATTTTACATAACACCTGACATTTTCACTCTATGCATTTTCTTTATAAAAAGTCGTTTGGCTTGATGGATATAATATTGTCTTTAACTTGGTTATAATAAAATTGATATGATTTGTACATTTATAATAATTACAATGAGCTAATTACCTGTCATATTAAGGATTTCTTTAAGTGACATAATCTACATATGTATCAAAAAAAACAAAAGTGAGTCAAGTGACATAATCTACATATTTCCATTGCTTGAAAATACTAGACTATTTAGTACCAATGTTAACAAATTCTTGACTTTGGAAATGTGTTACCTTGACATGCTGAATATTTATTGGATCCAAGAATAGAATAGAAATTTATCACTGGTAAAAAGCATAAGAAAGCTTTGTGAAAAATTTGACTTCTAGTCTATTTCGTTGACATTTTTCTGCATGATAAAAAACAATCTTATGTAGCCTTGTACTATTATGTGCAGCTCATCGAGTCTAGAGTCTCAACTTTTGAATCAGCTATTCAACTATCGAGTTGCTTGGACATCCTTTACACAGGGGTAAGTGTTAAAATTTTATGATATAGAATTCAGCAAGTATCAGGGTTTTTTTTTTAATTCAAACCTCCTGAACACAGGTTGTGGATGATGACATAGAGGAGAATGCTACTACAGTGCCAGTAATTTATGAGGATGAGGATGAAAGTGATGAAGAGAAATCTGAAGATGCCATGGAAACTGATCAAGATAGCAATGATGAGGAAGCATCAATAGCATTTGATGGTGTTAGTGACATTGAAGGAAGTGATGGCTTGAGTGATTAATGTGAATCTAATGGTAGTTAGGGTTGTATTTCTGAATTTTGGGACAAATTGTATCTTGATTGTAGTATTTTCTTGGAAATGGAAATCATATCTGTATACAATGTTAGTTCTTTCAGCACGTATATGCTTGATTACGAAGTCACTAAGAAAGGTGTAGGGGGCATCTTGTTCTTCTCTTCTGTGCTGAAGTCAGAACTCTAGACACAGTTTTATTGCCTGTAATCCTTCATGATTTTTGAAATGCACCATATCTAGCTACCAGCCTTCCTAGGTGTTGATAATTGATATGTGAAATTGTGATTGCGTTGAGAAACTTTTAAGTTCAAAGTCATTAGAATACGGGAACACGATCCCAAAGTGTGAAGAAATTGAAGATGCCTTCATCTACTTCGGCCCCACTGTCTCTAAAGTTCTTTTCAAACCAAGCCCTCGGCACATACGCTACACAACATTCCATGCTCACTTGGCTCTAACTGCAGAATGGTTTGATCCAGTTCGAAGAAAACAACTGAATTTCTTCTCTGTTATCTATTATGACCCTTGGTAATATAAAGCCTCAATAGTTTCCTATCGAGTCAATTGACTATCTGCAATTTTTTTTTTCCCGAAACTCACCAGATTTGCTGTAATAATAGCCAAATAAAGAATTTCATATCTTCCTTTGCTTTGTAACAATTTTCCCGTATGACAACCAATGGTTCTTGCATAAAACAAGAAAATTAGAATATAAAGTGCTCTCTAGGTGCACTTGTGAGTTTTGACAGTATAGCTTGAAAACGGGGAGATTCAAAGTTTCAAACACCTATGGGTTGTAACAATCCTATGCACTATAGGAAGCAAATATTTAAGTCATCATGTGAAAAGTAAATAATTGATAAAAGAATATAGTCAACACACCGCGTAATTGGCCGTTTATTGTTTATAATAATAAATAAATAAGATTTTGGGTTTTTTTTTTTTGACTAAAGATTTTGGGTTTAATTGTTAACAAATTATATATATGAGAAAATTGGATTGTTAGGGTTTGTATGCAAGTTGGATTTGTCTCGATTGATATGTTTGCTCTCAAATAACATTTAGAGAAATGCTTTAATTGAATGAGTAATCTAACTTCCTTATTACATAGTTTGAACGTTCTAAAATGTAATAGGAATTTACGTAGCTATTAACATTCCAAATGAGGTCAAAAGAAGGGAGGATGATTGCATGTTTATTGCACGATACATTATGCAAACATATACTTTATATTACAAATGAAAAATATACTTTATATGCTATTCATTATGAATAGGTTTTAGTATTCGGAAAGAAAAGTCTAGATATTATAGTTGGTCAAAGAATATACGGAAGGTGAATTTTTATATTCTAATGAGAGTTTTAAGCTAGATGAAGATTCTCAAAACCTTTTGAACATTTTTAAACATAAGCATACAAAAATCTCAAGTTCTTTTACACAATTCAAGTAGATTAAGAAAGTTGTATGATTATTTTTTTTCTAGAAAAATGGAAGCTCAAAGATCGATTATGAATGCTTTGGAGATGTGGTATTTGATACCATCTACCGCACAAATACTGCAACATCTCCAAAGTAATCATAATCAATTCTTGATCTCTCATCTCTCCAAAATAAATAAATTAGTCATTCAATTTTCTTGATCTACTTAAATTGTGCAAAAGAACATGTGATCTTTTGTATGTTTACATTTAAAGTGGTTCAAATGGTTTTGAGAATCTCCAAGCACTAGTTATTTAAATATTGCATGTTTGCATAGCCCACATTCTCATTCGCTCCAACTGCTTCACTTATAAAAATAATATTTTTAGTGCTTATAACCGCATTTAGCATGGAATCAATTGATTATGCCTTAGGTTTTGCCTTATATCCTTCGACGCACTAAAATATATAGACTTTCTTTTCCAAATAATTAAACATATTCGTTATGCATAATCATTATATAAAATGTATGTTTGATTTACATTAGATACCACCTTATCCAACAACTTTTCATCACTATTTTCTTGTCATGAAACAATCATCTTCGCTTCTTTCAACATAATTTGGAATGTTAATAGTTGCATCAATTTCTATTACAATTATAATATGTTCTGATGGGAAATATTTTGGCCACTATGAAATTTGGCTACCACATCTACATCGTCAGGCCCTCACAGGTTAGTCAAGAGCATGAGAGTCGTTAAGTAGACAAAGACTCTTCAAGACCTCATATGTCAGACAACCTCTAAGGGAGTTCAGCCCATGCCTACTCTTCATGTGTTACAGGGTGACGGATGAGCACCTTGTGACTGACGATGGGTTGTACTTGGCCTCAGAGACCATCTTGCATATTCTCCACACAAGGAGACAAATAAGTTTTGTAGGTGCAAGGCTAAAGTTAACGCACATCATCAAAGTAGTATAACCGAACAAAATAAGGTATAAATTATATTGCATTAGTGCTAACATACTCATTCACCAATAGTTTGAAGATACTAATCATGTTATATTTCTTTTAATTTTTTTAGATTACCAATGCGAAGACTTTGTATGAAGAGACCTTCAAGAAACCCTTTCATCTTGAACATTGTTGACTCATGTTGAAAGACCAACCAAAGTGGGCCAATCCTAATGAAAGATCGAGAGCATCCATGCCTCCAACTCCAGATTCAACATCTATTGGCGATAAGGATTGTGGGTCCGAACTTGGTGACACTTCCAATTTTGAGAGGCCAATTGGTAGGAAGGCCGAAAAGGCCAACCGAAAGAACAAAGCCACCGGAAAAGATGTAGGGGAATATTTGACCAAGAAAATGAAATTTATTGAGGAATCACAAGAACAAGAAAAATAGAGTCTTCATATCAAAGCGGAGAAGTTGCGCTTGGGAGAGTTGAGGGATAAGGAGAGAACTCGATTGGAAGAGGAAAAAAAATTTATTGAGAGGGAAAACTTAGGATTGAGAAGGAAAGAGGTGAAGAAAAACTTAGGATTGAGAAGAAAAGAGTCATGATTGAGAGGAAAAAATTTTAGATGTAACATATATTAGAGGAGGAGAGAATCATGACGAAAGATACAAGTGTCTTGACCGCAGCCTGGAGACATGAACCTAATCTACTTTAACATGATCTAAGTGTATATGTGTGTGAAGCTCCCTCCTGAAGACATGAACCCCGTCCCTTGCCCCCCACACTCCACAAACACTTATACTTGTAGAGTGACCATCGCACTAAGGCTGTGCAGCGATTACAGTGAATTTTTTTGAAATTAGCGTAGATGCTACAACAGCCAGTAGCTCATTAAAGCATTTATATTGATGGTATTTAAATTGCTAAAATGCCATTTTAACACCGCAAACTACAAAAATTACTTGCATCAATAGAGGCATACGTAAAACTTTTATGGCCTGTTTGGAAGTTTAAAGAGGGAGGAGAGTAGAGGGAAGTAGAGGAGAGGAGAGGAGAGGAGTGGGGAGGAGAGTAAAGGTGAATGGTTATTCTCCATCTTGTTTGGATGTTTTTAAAATTAGTAAGGGAGAATGGAGTAATTAGACCTTCCTCTTGTTTGGATGTTTTAAAAATTAGAAGAGAAAGGAGAGGAAATGGTTTAAATAGACAAATTTACCCCTATTTTAAAATGGACTTGCAACATTAGTCTATGATTAATTTATTAGATTAAATAATTATTTAATTAACATTCTCATTCCATCAAATACCACTAATAAAAGTATAAAACTACTATTAACTATTATAAAATAATTTGTATTACCTAAAAAAAAATTCTAATAAAAATAAAAATAAATTCATAAATTCATTGAATCTTATTACCCTGTTTGGTCAAGAATGCCAAGCACGATATCATTGGCATAGCAAAACCCAGACGCCTCAGGCTTCTTCGCATGGTGGAGCCCACTGGCTCAGTTGAAAGCGATATCAGCGGCGCCACGGTTAAGCTTGACGGCGATGCTGATGGACCCGCCGGCGTAGATGAACCACCACGTCGCAAGAGATTTGAGCTGCAATCATGGCTTCAATCAGGTGCATCGTGGCTCTCTGTCTCTCTCTGTGTATTTACTTTGTTGTTGAAGTTGAAATGGGTTTGTTGTTCATTGTGGATCTCTGGGTTTGTTGTTCGTTCAGATAGGAGATGGAATCGAAATCAGATTTGGAGGAGCGTGGTTTTGGTGGCATCAGGATCATCGATGAGGTTCTAACTTTCGCGAGGAATATCGAGATGCATCCAGGGACGTGGTTGGATTTTCCGATTGATGAAGAAGACTTGGACCATATGTGCATTTTTTTTCTCAGGAAACAAACAAAAAGTCAATACTTAAATTTTCTCAACAAACAAACAAACATTATTTATATAATCGGTTTGTAATTTCGTAAATTTAGAAAGTGTGAATTGGAAAATTCATTTGATCAATAATTTATATACTCTACTCTCCCTCCAAATCTCTCCAATTTGGAGAAATTAAAACTGAGGGGTTAGAGGTAGTTGAAACCCCTCCAAACCCCTCCAAATCCCTCCCCCTCTTTCTTTAAAAAACTTCCAAACAATGAATTAAATTACTCTCCCTCCCTCTACTCTACTCCCCCTCCCTTTTTAAACATCCAAACAAACCATTAACTCTTGAGCTATGGTGCACAGCGATGCACTGTAACTCAAATGTTAAAGCAAAATAATCTATTTTATGTATTCACAAGTTAAAATAACGTTTTTTTTTTCCTTTTAATTCTCTTTCTTTCTTTCTTTTTTCTTCCCATTATAGTCACTCTCTTCTTCTTCATCAGTTCAGTCTCACCTCCCCTTTAATTTTTTTTTTTCTCTTCCTCCACTCTCGCCGACCCAAGCCCCGACCCACCTCTGCCTGAGGTAGGAAGTTGTTGAGTTGGTGGCGGTTGTCTTGCCGTTGGTGGGTTTCGTCCATTGCTAGAATTGGTGGGATACGTCACTAAGATCGGCCATCTGAGTTCTTCTCAAATAGGGTTGTTGCTGGGATCTGCGACTGGGATTCGTCACTAGGTTGTTGCTGGGGTTGGGAATCGTCACTAGTTGGTGGGGGTTCTAATTTGTGGCCCTTGTTGGTGGTGTGGTGGTGATGGTTTGGGTGGTTTTTCTTTTTGGTGGGTAGCAATTCGTGGTTTTTTGGGTTTTTTTGGGCTGTGATTGTTATGGGTGGTTGTGGTTGTTTATATATTGTTTTTATTATTTTATTATTTAGTTTATCTCTCTATTATTCTGAAAGTTAATGTCTTTTTTTATTTTAAAAATATCCATAATTTAATTAACTTATCCTTATTCTTAAAACATAAAAATGAGGTTAATATCATAAATTGATTAAAAAAAACTGCCATGTTAATAAAACTACTCAATCTTCTATAAAACTTTCCACTACCTCATGTACACAATCAAAACTACCCCATGTTCCTATAAAATAAATAAAAATAAAAATAAAAACCTACCCCATGTTCTAAAAAAAAAATACTACCCCACTAATGTTGGATGTTTTGTAAAAAGTAGTAAAATAGATAAAAGTAGCTTTTTGTAGTGTCAAATTGCTAAATTTTTGACACCACCGATGCTTTCGCTCTTAGTAGAAGAGAAAGCTTATATATTATTGCATATTAAATTGGGTTATGAACATTATAGAGTAATTTTGACAAATTTACTTGAGGATAAACAAATTTATACCTACGCACGCGCGCGCGCGCACACACACATATATATATATATATTATAAATGAACAAAAATAGAATAATTTCATATTGCTCACAAGAACTGGGATTCCTCCTCATAGAAGAAACTCACGAATTCGAACTGGCCTTTTAACGGCATTTGTAAAACCCTGCATGGAAAGAGGAAAGTGAATTAACAGAGTATCTGCTTCAATTTCTTCACTACTTGCAAATTACAACAAATCCATAAAAATCCAAACTTTTTTGGGGAAATCACTTGCAGCAGCAACCAACATGTGAATTAAACAGTCCTAGTAAACCAAGTAGTAGCTAGCATAAGAAAGGACAGGGTATGTGCTTGCTTTTCTTAGTTTTGGCTACAAAAGTGCTTAAGGTGATACTCTTTTTTTTTCCCTGTAACTCAATAGTTGGGAGGGGAGATTTAAACTTAAGATGCCTCTGTTGGAAACACCAAGAGATGCAAATTGAACTACAAGGCTGATAATGTTCTGAAGAGAAGATAATAGTTAAAAGAATAACCTTCGCTTCATAAATTCACTAAGAAAATGAAATTATAACCTACATTCTGCAAGCTCAAACCAACATTCTACACTTGCATTTGCAATGAAAGATCCCTCATGTTCTACACCTACTCTCTCTCTCTCTTTCTCTCACACTAGCCATAACCACCTTCACCACTGGATTCAATCCAATTACTTCCTTCAACCAATCCCATCTTCACCGTCAAAATGAAAGGCACATCACATCCTAACCTACCATTGATCCCCTTTCCCTTGTAAATCCATCAAGCCCCATATCCAAACGCACTACCACCATCACCTCCATTACCACCACCATCTCCAAAATCATTTAGAATCTAAAGAGATCCACGTTTTGAAAAGAGCCATGATACTATGTAATTATTTAATTAATTTGTTTATATTTAATCCAAATTGGGTTCGATTCAACATTTTGATCAAAAAAAAGAAATTTCAAATTTTAATAAATGATAAAGAGGATCCTTTGTCGGCGCATTAGGGACAAGTATGACTTCTTATGCATTTTTAATAAACCTTGGAGGAGGTCAGTGAAAATTCTCTATAACTTTTTATTATTCTAAAAATGATAGAAAGAAATAAAAATAGTGTAAAATTCTAAATGCTGTGTGGCAGTAGACTTGCTTCCCGCATTAAGTCTACATTTATGTACTCTTGATTCTAATAAAATGAACATAATGACTTTTTTTAGGGTATCCAGTGCTCAACTTAGCTTTAGTGCAACATATGTGATACAAACCAACAACCAGGTATTCTTATTATAAGACTATCATTTGCATTTAAATAATGAAGGAATTCAAGTACTAAGAATAGTCATATACCTCATTAAATTTAAATAGTAGTGGACGCAAATCTCTTTCCAAGGTTGCTTCTTTCTTCACAACAATATCAATACTCTGAGAGCCTTTACTACTCAACTTCTTAAACCTGATTTTAAAAGTGAACAGAACATATTAATGATGAATGACTCACAATATATTTTGATTATTTATCATCCATTATTGCACGCTACCTCCAAAGATCTTTTTCCAATGATAGATAAAACAGAATTTTTTTTTTAAATTAAAAAATGTTTTAATCTAAAAATACTATAATTCAAGCATTTGGAAACAACAAATGAGTTTGCACCAGTAGAATAGAATAACAATCAAAGACTCATGTCTACATTTGATCAAATGATCAAAACAACTAAAGGAACATACCAAGAGAAATATTAGGAATAAGCTGCCTACAAAAATTGAAGTGATGTTGCATGGGCTTGACACAGGCTTTCTCACCAGAAATTATTAGCATCAGCCCTACTCAACCTATGTTCTCTTAAGACCAAATGAGCGTGTACTAAGTTGAACTTAAATGAACCAACTAACAACAAAGAAAAGGTAAATATAATAAAGACATAAAAGAACTTTGAATCAGGTATTTTACTCTAAAATTTAGCAGTGGTGAATGCAATTAAAAAAAGGAAGAAAAAGTTTGTTAAATTGAGATTGTGCTGATTAGAAGATAAAACAACGTAGTAACATATTGAATTAAAAATTAAAAGTATAGGTTACCTGTTGAAGAAACTTGAGGAACCCCTATAAGGCTTTTTGACATCCCCGCTGGATTTCAGTTTCATGCAAGCTGTGGCACTTTCACTAGAAGCTAAGTTTGATGAAATTTTGGAGGTACTTGGATTACATTGCCTTATATATAACAGATTCTTTTCATTTTCTATGTTGTTCTCAACACATGCCAGCGATTGATCAGTTTTGGCAGATTGAGCTCTGCTAGATTCCACCTCTTCAAAATCTCGCCTTTCCTTGGTGCATCCATCTATTGAATTAACAGATCTTCCAATGCTTACTTGCAAGATCTTTTGCTTCTCAACCTGAAATACACAATTTATTATACTGGATCAAGTTCAGCTTACAGGTGGCTAGAAGCTATGATCCACGGACATGGACACGAACACGGACACGACATGGACACGGATACGGCGATACAGCAATTTTTAAAAAAGAAGAACACGACACGACGTGGACACGGCAATTAAATAATTAATTAAATTTTATATTTAGGCATATTTTTTAATATTTTTAGACATAAAATACGTTTATATCTAGAATTTAAATTATGTACTAATTACAGATAAGTAAACTAACACCTAAAGTAGTACAATAATACACATAAAATGTTTAGAGTACAAACCAAAAGTTTAAATAGACTACATTCAATATCAAACTAAAAACATAAAACAAAATAAGCAAGACACACAAAAACAAAAATCACTAAATTCATAATAAACATTATAATTTATAAGACAAGGTTGAGTAAAGAAGGAAAAAAAAAAAAATATATATATATATATACACATATAGAGTAAAGTATAACACAGTGAGTGGGATTAAAAAAAAAAAAAAAGTTTTGGTGTTATAAATAATAATATAACACGCCACAGTACACCAAGTGAAGGGTCCTAAGCAGTCAGCAGATAAAAGAAAAAAAAAAATCGCGAAACAGAGAGAAGAAGAAGAGAAGATCAGATCTGTCCATGCCAAGAGAGAGAGAGAGATCGGAAGGAACAGAGGGAGCTCGCCGACTCACCGATCGGTCTGATGTAGCTCCGGCGAGGGACAGAGGGCAGAGGGAACTTGGACACCGGTGGGTTTCTGGGCTGTGTGGGTTTCTGTTTTTTTTTTTTTCCCCACTGCTGGCGTGTCCACCGCGTCGGGGCCGTGTCAAAGAAGAAAAAAAAAAAAAAAAAAAAAAAAAAAAAAAAGAAAAGAAAAAGAGACACCGCTTGGACACCAAAGTCCGGCGAGTCGTACTGGTACCGTGTCGGACACCAGTACGTTGGCAAAAATGCCGTGTCAGTGCAACCTAGGCTAGAAGTACAATAAATTTCAGTTTGATTTACAACAACGTACAACACCTTTAGTGAGGTGAACTTCTGTATTTCACATAATTAACCAATTCTTCCAGAGCTTAAAAGACAGCAATTAAACTATGACAATGACACCAGATTGTTTCAAGACTAATATGCCTCATACTTGTCACTGTAGTTCTAAAAGAAGCTATCCATGCCTCACAGGTTGCCTTAAGATGGGCCTCACAAAAGAAGCACCTAGGCACAACTTTAAAAGCTTAAACTCCTAGAGGTTTACACCTCGAGCATTTCCCCAGCCTTGAAATTCCTTCAGTGCATGTGTCACTGAAAAAAAATGAAGGCTCCATAGCCATAATAAAATCTTGCCACTGGCAACAAATCTTTACTGCAATCTGCTTCCATTTTATTTGGAAGCAAAACTGATTGTTTATTGTGTAACAGGAGCACTGCCAGAGTGTCCCTGGAAAAATTACTAGGTGCCCCTAAAGGCCTCTATATAGGTGTCCTTGCTGCTACACATTCAGTAGGCTACATGATGATAATGCCTGGGGGTGTGGGGACAGATTCTCGTACATATGCCTCACCTCGAGAACGGGCACACAATTTCCCCTAATGCTTATCTCTGAATACCACACCCCCTACAAAATAAAGCTATCTTAAGGATAAAGGAAGCTAAATCATAGTACAACGATTTTTCTTAGACTATGTCTGGCCAAATAATTGGGAGGAAAAAAATGGAAATGAAGGGAAAGTATTCTATTGCCAAGTGCCTAGTTTGAATGAAAGCGAGAAAGAGAAAGGATAAAGGAAAACAACCCACATTTGGGCTCCACCTTCACAACTTTGTTTGTTCTCCCTCCATTTACCTCCATTTTGGAGTAGATAAATGGTGAGCTGGGGGGGATCCCCACTTACTCCAACCAAGCAATAGATTCCCTTCTCCCTCCTCTTCTTTCCTGTCACTCCCTCTTTTCCCAAACCAAACAGATTTATTCTCACTAATTGTGTAGGGTAAATATGAAATTACCCTAGCATAATACATTTTATTTATATGGTTTTCTAATGCATTATGACTAATTTACCCCTAAACATGTGCACTACTGATAACAGTCCCCCTCAAATTGTGAATTTTTTTTCTTCCTAACAAAAAGACATCAACAACTTGGGTTCACTATGCATAATCGTTTCCATTGAGACAAATGGAAGTGGTAGAGAGCAAATCAGGAGACAATAAATAATTGGGCTGATCAAAATCCAACTAAAACAAATCAACTAAAAATAGAGTGGGCCAATGAAGAGCACTAGAAACCAAGCCAACTAATGCAAGTGGACAACTTCAACACCATTAAATTGATCCAACCAATCAATGACATCACATAACAGTACCAAGGATTTCCTCAAATATTAATTAGACCCATTAAAAAAAATGACCAAACAGCATAAACCAGTTTAGAAGTACAAAATCAACCAGTAAAGAGAGAATTGGCACATATAAAAGCTTAACCAGCCAAAGGCAAAAACACAAACCTGAGGTCAAAACATACCACAGTTTCAAAGCAATCAAAAAATCAACACAAACCAAAGCCCAGGAAGTCAATTAAGATAACTCAGCGCCTTATAATGGACTTCCAACAGGTTTTTCTGAGGTCCGATACTCTCATTAGTGCATTTGTGGTTGCTAGAATGGAGTTTCTGACCAGTAAAGCTGCTACCTGGTGTAGCCAGAGTCAGCCAATTCAACCCATGACTGACCCACAGCTTCGTAATTTTGGTGTCATAATGGTCATAGAATCACTCGCCAAAGCCAGTTGACTCATTCCACAAGGAGATCATGGTCACTAGAGTTACAATCAGTGATGTAAATGTACTTAAAGTCTTCATCATTAAAGGTTTGATTGGTTGTGGTCACCTATGTCGGATTTGATTGGTTTTGGTCATTGGTGGTGGGTTAGTGCGTGGTAGCTCTTATACCAATTGGGGCTCCTCTTAACCATTTATAAACCTAAGATACACCTAGAAGCTCTGATACCATTTGAATCAAGGAAAAGCGCTAACCACATCTATACTATACACCAAAAGGACTAGTCTAATCACAATTAGGCTCCTCTTAATCATCTATAAACTCAAGATCCACCTAGCAAACACCCGATGTGAGACTTAGCACACGCCCGGCACAACACACACACACATCAATATCCAATTGATTTGGGGCATCACATGATTAATCATAATAAAGCAATTGAATGAAGCTATTAAGCACCCAAAAAAAAAAACTAAAATATTAATGAATAATCCCACTAACCTACAACAATAGACATGACTCACCTCATGCAACACCACTTGCTTCATAGCCGAAGTAAGTATGAAATGACCACAACTATAGCCCTGTTTCATTGTTAGGAAAAGATATTTAGACAATAATTATGAAATTCAGAAATATATAACGCGCAATAAATTGTAATCAACTCAAACCTTGAAATTAATAAAGTCATTGATGGGAGGATCAAAAGAGATCAATGAAGCATCTGAAGTTGCTTCATGTCTTGGGTTAATAGACAGAGGATCAGATTTGACGTTCTTATATGTTATAGAGTAGGATACCATTGTGCTAACTAACTGAGACAGATCATTCTTCTCTCTCTCTGACAATAATTGAAATGCCACCTGAGAGTGACATCAGACCATATGAGAAACCAGAGTGATTAGCAGTAGGAAATTCTCCACAATTCCAAAAGGGAGAAATATAAGACACTCGTGTAAAAAGAGAATACAAACAATCAGGAAAGAAAAAAAGGATACCAACAACATTACTTAAGCAATCTTCATAGCAGTGCAGACAATACAAGCATAAGAATGTATTATACAATTACCTCAAAAATTCTATTACCATTTCACAGCAATGAAAAGAATTTATTATTCTTCAAATATTATATTCACTATACCACAGTTAACTTAGTAAGGCAAAGACTACCAAAATTCTATTTAATTGTCAAGAACAATAAATAAATAAATAAAATTAGAATAAAAAAGGGGGGAAGAGTGAGACAGTCTGTCAATATCTATCTATCTATGATTAGCAATGAGATTGAAAGCTTATTTATTATTAGGCGAACATGTGTTCAACCATCATCCAAGTTACATAGGAAATTTTTGGCAGCCATTACATTTAAATGGACTTAGGTAACCCTACCCCCCCCCCCCCCCTCTCCCACACACACACACACGAAAGCAAAAAGACAAAAAGAAACCCTCCATACCCCATGGCCTCCCACCCCTCTTTTTCTATGCGAGTGGGAGTGTGTGTACCTACCTTTGGCACAAATAAATGCCAGGAAAAAGGAACTAATCATTTAGTAATTGTGTTCTAGCTCTTTCTCTGGTCCTTATGGAGTCAATTTGTGGAAAAATATTAGAAGGGGGTGGCCATCTTTATCTCGGTTTATTCTGTATGAAATTGGAGATGAATCAAAAGTGCAGTTTTGGCTTGATCGTTGGTGTGGATCGTCTTCTCTTGCAGACCGCTATCCTGAATTATATAAGATTTGTCATATCAAAGAAGCAAGTGTGGCAAATCTAATGAGGTTCACCAATGGAGTCCTCCATTGGGAGATTCATTTTTGTAGGGATGTGCATAATCAGGAATTGGATGCTTTCAGGAGCTTCATAAACACCATTTATAGCACTCCTGTAAGGGGGATTGTGGAGGATAAGAGATGTCGGCTGCCTGGTAAGAGTAAGGGGTTCACGGTCAATGCGTACTACCATCTTCTAGTTGGCCATAGTGAGCAGTTTTTCCCTTGGAAAAGCATTTGGAAGCAGAAGATTCCCTCTAGGGTGGCTTTCTTTGTATGGATCACTGCCTTGGGGAAATGTCTGACAATTGACAATTTAAGGAAAAGAAAGGTTTGCATTTTGGATTGGTGTTATATGTGCAAGTGTAATAGTGAAACTGTTGACCATCTATTCCTTCATTGTCCAGTTGCTTTGGAGTTGTGGGATATGGTTTTTGGTTTATTTGGAGTTTGTTGGGTTATGCCAATGTCTGTTGTTGGGCTATTTGCTTGCTGGCAAGGTCGATTTGGTCGCCATCGTAATAGAAATATTTGGATGGTTGTTCCTCATTGTTTGATGTGGTGTATTTGGAAGGAGAGAAATAGTAGGTGTTTTGAAGACAATGAGCGTTCCATACCTGATCTCAAGCTTCTATTTTTCAGAACCTTATTGGACTGGTTCTCCGTGTGGAGAAACCATCCTTTTTCTTCCATTTTGGATTTGCTTGATTTTAGTAATGTTCGTATTTGATTTATTCACCCATGTATACTCCCTGTATACTTGAGTGTCTCTCTCTTTTTTATTTCAATAAAGCTTTATTACTTATCAAAAAAAAAAGTTATTGTGATGTTATGAACTTGTCAACATTGTAATAATGACAAAATAACCATGACCTATATATTTTACGAAAATGCATGCCATTTATCATAAGAATAAGCAGTTCAAAAGAAAAAGGGTTCTTCAATTTATAAATTTAAAAAAAAGTAGAAGAGAACATAGGAAGAACAAGGAAATCAAGGAAGAAAAATATGGAAGATGAAGAGGAGAAAAAGGAGCAGGACATTGTAAACTAAGGAGAGTACTAAGGCTATCTGGTACCCTAGGCTCTCCCCGGCCTCTACCCAATCCCATTTTGTTAAGAATAGAACAAAAAAGAATATTAAAAAAGTAACATAATACAAAACAACCATATCTCTCGTGACAGCAATATGACAGGACAATATTGTGGTGTAAACAACTGTACTTCATAATAGTTGAGTAATTATCACACACTTGCCCCCAAAATGTAATAGTCGCATTCTTGAATAAAGAATCCATGAACTGTTTACACTCATTGAGGTAATATGAATCACATAAACCATATGCAAGGGGGATATTTGCAACTTAGCACAGTAAGGGGAAACGATATAATTAGTTGACAAACGTTTGAAAGAATTATGTAAACTAGCAACTTGATACATAGAAACTCGATTTGAATCTCGAGTTTTAGAAACTCGATTTAAATCTCGAGTTTTGTAAACTCGATTTATGCTGGTACTGACCAACAAATCTGAAAGCACATCAGAGGCAAGAAGAATCTGGAAACAGATGAAGAATCTGGTTTGAGATCCACTGAAGAACATCAGGAGCAAAACAGAGGAATATTAGTTGGTTTGAGATCCATTGAAAGAACAAGGGAAGAAGAAGAAATCCACTGACGAACATCAGATGGTTTGAGATCCACTGAAAGAACAGGAGAAGAAGAAGACAACGAGGAAGACGAAGAGTTGATCTGAAAAGAAAATGGTGGAACTCGAGTTTCTAGGACTCGAGTTCTCCGTGTAGTGAATTAGATGTTGCATCTTGAGTTTTAAAAACTCGAGTTCTAACATGGATCTCGAGTTTTTAAAACTCGAGATGCTAGTTTTCCAGTTTGTTTTCAAACCTGGCAACTAACGATATCTTTAGAAACTGAACGCTAAATGGAAAGGAAGTTCCATATGCAAGTATAATGACGTTTAGATATGGGTTTGTTTGCTTTGTGCACCATTTTGTTTCGTACAACAATGGGCTCAAGAACTATTTAAAAGCTGGATTGCAATTTTAAAAGAAACAAGTTCCACAGCAGTTGGAAACAAGGGAGGGAACTTTGGCACTCTACAGAAGCTACTGCCTTCCCTTCATTAAAGAAACACAGCCATAATCTGTAGTCTACTGAAGGCCACACACTGCGTTTTGTGACAATGAATTCGATTTAGCATCATGTAATTTTCAAATGTAATACAATATACACAAAAGCATTAGGTTCCACATCTATCCTTGATGTAAAAAATAGGTTAAAATTTTCATGCATAGCTGTCCCATTAGGTGCACCTATCTGACTCTGAAAAGTATTTAGGTCTTCTGAGGCCCAGCTCACCCCACCTCAAATCAGCACATAGACCGTTGAAGGAGGTTATTTTTAATTTAGAGAGGGATCAGTGAAGGGCATGACCCTCTTCAAACCCACCATCCCATTCCTACATGCAGCTGGCACCTTCGAAAAGGTGCATACCTTCCTTATGTCTGCATCTAACTGAGTACATCTTTTTTTTTTTATAAGTAATAAGTTTATTGATATCAAAAAGGGGAACACCCTAGTACACAGGGAGTGTACAAGGGGTCAAACAATCAAGAACAAAAATTACAAGAATCTAGGAAATCAAGAAAGGATAAAAATAATTGGTTCTGCAATGTAGCCAACCAATCCATTAAAGTTCTAAAGAAAAATAGCTTCAAGTCTGATATTGACCTCGCCTTATTTTCAAAGCACCTACTATTTCTCTCTCTCCAAAAACACCACAATAAGCAATGGGGAACAATCAACCATATATACTCATTTTGATGACAACCAAATCTGCTTTTCCAACATGCTAAAAGCCCCATTATAGATTGTGGCATAACCCAGCTCACTCCAAACAATCCGAACACCATAGCCCACATATCAATTGCAATCAGACAATGAAGAAAAAGATGATCAACTGATTCACCATTACACTTGCACATGTAGCACCAATCCAATATCCAAACCTTCCTTTTTCGTAAATTGTCAATCGTTAAGTACTTGCCCAAATCAGCAGTCCAAACAAAGAAAGCTACTCGAAAAGGAATATTCTATTTCCAAATACTTTTCCAAGAAAAGCAATAGTCATTAGAGCCCACTACAAGACTATAATAGTCTTTAACCAGGAAGCCCTTCTCTCTATCAAGTTTCCAGCACATCTTATCCTCACCAAACCCTTTCACTGAAGCACCATAATGGTATCCATGAAACCAGCCAGTGCCTCTAATTCCCGAGCATGCACACCCCTAAAGAAACTTACACCCCAAAAAGGACTCCATTATCAAGCTTCATAAGCTCAACCACACTAACCTCCTTGTCTCGGCAAACTCTAAACAATTCAGGATAGCTGACTGTAAGAGAATTCTCACCACACCAATGGTCTTGCCAAAATTTCACCCTAGACCCATCCCCAATATCATATAGAATGTGGCGAGAAAAAGAAGGCCATTCCCGACTAATATATTTCCACAAGCCAACACCATATGGACCATTAACAGGCCTAGTACACCAGCCACCCCATTCACGACCATATTTCACCTCTATCACTTGCCTCCAAAGTGCAGCCCTCTCCATCCCAAATCTCCATAGCCACTTCCCAAGCAAAGTTTCATTAAAAAGTCTTACCTTCTTTATCCCCAAGCCACCCGAAGCAATGGGACTACAAACAGTAGCCCATTTAACGAAATTAAATTTTGGTTCATCTCCAATACCACCCCATAAGAAATTTCTCTAAAGTTTCTCAATTCGATTAGCCACAGCTACAAGAATAAGAAATAGAGATATAAAATAAGTGGGTAAATTAGATAGAGTGCTTTTAACTAAAGTGACTCTACCTCCCTTGGATCCTACTAATCTTCGTTCTATTTTCTCCAGAATTGGGTTCCATATTGCCTTATCCTTGAATTTAGCTCCCAAAGGAAGACCGAAATACTTCATTGGAAGAGTACCTTGTTTACAGCCAAGGACAATCAACAATAAGTCCAAATTATCCACCATACCAACAAGAACCAACTCTAACTTACCCAAATTTATCTTTAGACCAGAGGCCGCCTCAAACCAAATGAGGATCATACAGAGAAACAGAACTTGATCCAGATCAACACTACAAAAAATCAAAGTGTCATCCGCAAAGAGAAGATGAGACATCACCAATAATCTTCCCTCTTCACAACCCACACCAAAGCTTGACATGTGACCATCATGTACAACTTTATCCAACATTCTCCCAAGGGCTTCCATAACCAGTACAAACAGCAAAGGGGACAATGGGTCACCTTGTCTCAACCCCCTAGAACTCTCAAAAAACCCACAAGGAGAGCCATTTATCAGAATAGAGAAATGAACTGTAGATATACAAAAGAATATCCACTACCGCCATTTAGCAGAGAACCCACCCTTTTCTAGTAACTGCATAAGAAATCTTCAGTTTACATTATCAAAGGCCTTCTCAACATCTAATTTACAAAGAAGCCCTGGCAACGCAATTTTCAATCTACTATCAAGGCATTCATTAGCAATAAGTACAGGGTTAAGAATCTGCCGGTTCCTCACAAAAGCATTTTGTGAAGCTGAAATTATATCTTCCATGATTGTGCGAAGTCTGTTGGCTAAGACCTTAGCAATGATTTTATAAACCCCCAACAAGACTAAAGGGGTGAAAATCCTTAACGTCAATTGCTTCATTTTATTTAGGTATGAGAGTGATGAAAGTTGCATTCAAACTCTTCTCAAACTGACCTTTAGCAAAAAAATGATGAAAAACAACCATAAGATCAGTTTTGAGAATTCCCCAGCAAGCTTGGAAGAAAGCCATTGGAAACCCATCTGGTCAAGGCAAGTTGTCACCATTAAAATTCTTTATGACCTCAAAAATTTCTGCCTCATCGAAGGGTCTATCTAGCCAATTTGCATTATCACCAGATTTCCTAGGAAATACCAAGACTTCTGGAAACGGTCTATCAACTTGCTCCTCAGAGTATAATTTAATAAAGAATTGAGTAATACAATCAGCAATCATAGCTTGATCTAAAGACAAAATTCCATCAACCATAAAGCTCTCAATACCATTATTTCTTCTATGGGAATTAGTCATTCTATGGAAAAATTTGGTATTTGCTTCGCCCTCCCTCAAATGCAGCACCCTAGACTTCTGCCTCCAACTAACCTCTTCTAAAAAAGAGCTTTTCAATATCGGTACGGAGATTAGTTTGTTCTAACTTTTCCTCAGCTATTAAAGGCTGAGTCTCCTCTCTAACATCCAAATCATTCAACTTGTTCCAGAGTTGCTGCTTTTTAATAGTGACATTACCAAACTCCGCTTCGTTCCACTTTTTTAGATCCAACTTCAAAGCTGCCAACTTCTTAGCTAGTATAAAACTCGGGTTGCCTTGGAACAAATAAGATGCCCACCAAGCCTTCACTTTATCAACAAAATTCTCCACCCTCAACCACATATTTTCAAAACGAAAAGGAGTTCTACCTTTCCGATACTTCCCCCCTCCAGCAGAATTGGGAAGTGGTTTGAAAGTACCCTAGATAGTCTTTTTTGGGTAAACATAGAGAAGTGATCTGCCAAGAGTGGCGAGAAAAGAAATTGGTCTATTCTAGAAGCGAAGGAAGTATTGGACCAAGTATACAGACCCCCATCCATAGGTATATCCAACGGCCCATGGAGAGAGATAAAATCAGAAATCCATACATAGCCCGAGTACAACTTGCAGCCCCTAATCTTTCCGATGGGAAGCGGATTATATTGAAGTCCCCTCCTAAACACCATGGCAAATCCCACCAACTAATCAGCCCTGTCAGCTCCTCCCACATTTTCCTACACCTCTTATTCAAATTTGGCCCATATACTCCTGTAAACGCCCACTCAAATTGATTTCCAACAATTTTAAATTTGCATAAAACAGAAAAATACCCCATTGCTTCCTCCACTTTTTCCACCACTCTTCAGTCCCACATCAGAACAATATCTCCAGAAGCACCTTCAAAACCTAGGTATAGCCAATCTACATATGGACAACCCCATATACTTTGAACAATTCCTCTAGTTATCCATTCAAGTTTAGTCTCCTGCAAACATACAATATCAGCCCTCCAGGTACGCAACAAGTTACGAATCTGAAGCCTCCTCTCAACCACATTCAAACCTCTGACATTCTAGGAAAGTATCTTCAAATTCATTTCGAAACAGATAGTGCCCATTCCCTATTAGAACCGTTACGCCTAGATGAAGTAGAACCATAATTAATCAAACTAAACAGACCCTTCAACTCTCTTATACCTTTCAATCCTACACTCTTCAAGTCACGTGCTTTTTTCTCCAAAGTAGCCCTACAATGTAGTTCAGCCTCAACAGCTAACAAGAAATTTTTCACTTGATTTTCCAAACCTTGTAAGGACACGCCCAGGAAGTTATCAAACCCATTGAATCTACTTTGGAACCACTCAGAGTAAGATTCTTTCCTCACTGGATTCTCCACACCCACAACTTCTTGTCCTTCCATGGCTAAGGGTAGTGAAAAAGCTAGTGGTTCCACTGCTAGAGGTGACAAACCCCCTTCGTTAGGTAGCTCAGCAGCCTCCGAATGGGTGTTTGAAACCCAATCCTCCACAAGTACTTCATCACCCTCAAATTGAACTGATGACACCTCCAAAGAATTTGGAGACCTCAATGGAACCAAGGCCAGCTGATTTTGCTCTTAAGACCTCTGTGACTTGACCCGGTGGTAGAGAAATTTGTATCGAAACCGCCACTCTCCTTCCATCTCGTAATTCAAGCACCCACTGCTCTGAATTCCCCCATTTCTTGACAACATTGCCGAAATGTTCCTAAAGTAACAATATGATGTCTCGCTGCAAGTTAACTTCACCTTTAGAGATGGTTGCTGACACATCAGTCTCTTCGGAGCCGAGAGATTCTATATCGGCCCCATCAATGCCGAGAAACTCAATCTCGGCATTATCAGAGAGTTTCATTAGCTGGGCTAGCATCGAAGAGCTGCAAGGAACAACTTGAAAATGCTTCAGCTCGACAATCACTACCTCGCAGCTTTTAGATCCTCGCTCAGAGCTCACTGAGACCGACGGCAAAGAGATCCTAGTGTTTTGGGTCTCGTTAGAGCACTTGCAGCAGTGGAGTTAAATAGCTATATAACTATTTTAGCTCCACCAAAACACCAAAAAGAAGCATGCAGCAGTGGAGCTAAATCTATATTTTTTTAGCTCATTGCTACAGTGCACATCTATAGATAGATGTGCACTATTCATGAGAGCTAAAAAAAAAATAATTTTTTATTTTGTGTTCACATTACCTTTTTATTGTGGTGTTTTTATTGTAGTAAGATGTATTATTTTATTGTGGTAGATATATTATTTTATTGTGATGTTTATATTATTTTATTGTGTTGAAAGCTAAAATAGATCCACTGCTGCAGCATGTGTTTAGGTAAAATAGATAAAGTAACTTTTGATGGAGCTAAATTGCTAAATTTTTAGCTCTACTGCTGTGGATGCTCTTAGATGGGAAAGAAAAAGGGTGGGTTTGTTTTGGCTTGGGCCGCCATACTGAAATGCGCTTGGGAATAGCGGTTTGGTGATTAGGCTTTGGTTTGAAGGGAGCTGAAGGCTTAACAAATTTTTTAAAACTTTGTTCCTTGGGCTTTACATTTCAGCCCACTTCCTAGACTTTGGACCACTGAACTTTCCACACACCATCCGGCCCATGCTCCACTCTCATGCTCACATCCAGTGATAAATGAGGTTCAGTGCTGCTGCCAACAGTCTTTAATCTCAAGCGTGAATTTAGTTTCAAAATCGGTTTTTCTTTCTCGGCGATCAAATCGCGAGTATCATGGCTATGATTGTGCAAATTCGATTTGTTTGTATTTTCAAAATTTGGCGTTAATGGCTTTCCTTTCATGCTACCACCACCATATTTCCGATCAGCCTCCGCCGTCGCCAACAGTAATGATTTCTCCACTGTCGGTCTCAGGACATATTGAGGTTGTTTGATGACTAGCGTCTCAGGAGCAATGGCTTTCCACAGATGAAGTCCAAACCCTCTCCACCCACTACCCAATCTACCTTCTGGCACCACGATAAAGCCTTTCCAACAACCATGGACAAGTTCCGAGATCATAAGAAAACTGCCATGTGCATTGGAACCTAGTTGTAAAATAAATACTTTTATCACCATCTCTGAAGGTTCGTGCAAAATTACCCGTAGTTACATTGGACATGAGATCCTCCACAATAGCTAGCAAACACTTTGCACTCTCTTTGCCCATGAAAACTGATCAGAGTGAATCTCAATTTCTCTCATAAATACGTAACATATAATAAGTGCCTCCCTCCTCAACAAAGAATTCCAAAGTCTTGGACTCAACGAAAAAGAAAATGGAACCTCCCATAACAACAGAGTAAAAACCTCAAATTTTGTGACTAATCCGAGGTAGTCAGGCCTCTATATGACTTGCAATAACATGACCCCAATTGCCTATAAAAACTCATGAATGATCCCATATCAGAGAAAAACACCAGTTTTATTATTTTAAATTTTCTCTCAGAGGAGATTGGATTATTGTAGACTACTATTTTTAAATTCAGATAGGGATGAGATTTCAGTTTCAATAGGAATTAGTTTTTAGATCAGCTTCAGTTTTAGTTAGGATTATCTTTTATTCCTAAAAGCTCTATAAAAGGTTTCTAGATGGTTGTATTTGGGAGACAATCAATTAATGAAATTTCAAATCGAAGATTTTCCAAATGTTGGGTGTTGATTCCTAACACCTTAGGTGCAGCCTAAGTTTTCTTGCTTGGTGCTGATTCCAGGTGACCCCTAGGTGCTGATTTTTAGGGTTATCTTTTAATTTTCTTGTTCTTTTATTTTCCTCCTGATTGTCCTGCATCAATGGTCAAGTCAAAATACTCAGTGGTTGCACTACACCTTTTTCTGCACTAAAGCTAAATCAGGTTTTATATACAATAGTTGAATCTTTGTGATAAAATTTCAGCTTTAAGTGCATGTCAGACATTAGTTTGCAACATATAATTTCTTGCAAATAGAAAAGGCTAGGCATATGAAAGTTTAGCAGACAACTCAATAATAACTTTTTTCCAAAAGCATCGCACATCTCAAATTGTCATCATACCAATGTAATGGTTGTAAAAAATTGTTGAAACAAGAGATAATAATAAATACTGGAGCACGTATTTGCATTCTAGTGTATATAAGTGATAACTAATTGCAAACATTATATAGGGGATTAGAAAAAAGAAAAAGAAATAGAAGATACCAACCCCCCACCCCTCCCAAAAAAATAATAATAAATAAATAAAGTTTAGGTACATTACCGGTCTTAGAGTTGGTGGTGACAAAATATGCAATAATGGAGAAACCAAGTCTTCTACAAAGGCCTTAGTAGACAGATGCCTTGAAATATATGGTGGAATTTTGTTGTGCCAAGACCTTATAGCCTCCATCTTTTCCAGCCACATTGTTCGACATCTGAAGGTTTGTAAAGATCCAATAGTAAGAAATGGTAAAGATTATGCTTTACATCAGGTTGTACCGTTGTAGTAGATCTTAAGATACCTTTGATATGACTTAGGCCATTCAATGTTTGGTTTTTGAACTTGGGCTACTAGACGATGTACTGCAATTGCACAAGGAGGCAGATAAACTGCAGCAAAGAGAAAATGAGTTTAGAAGTAGATGATTGAAATTATCTCCAATAGTGGAAGGTAATAAATAATAGATACTGCAGGTCTTTACCATAAATAGGCATCTGCTGTGTACGCAATATATATTGGTGCATCAGATCAGAAACACCAAGGCTATTTAAGCACTTGACCTTCACACAACATAAGTAAAAAGTCACCTGACTTGTACTAACAACAGATTCGGTAAAGCCCAATATAATACAGACAAACTCATGTAATTAAGGCTTACAGTTTTTTGCATCACTGGATCATGATAATGGAGCTGCAAAAAGTTTTCATGGATCCCATCCAATATCAAATCATAGTCACCACTGCACAGATTGGCCACTTCAGCAAGATGGTTTTTATATAGAACATAAGACAAACATATGTTCACAAAAACTAACTACGTACCGGCTAGATATGAGAGAGTGCAAAAGGTCAAACTCATTGGATACACTGCTGGAACTATTATTAGATTTTAGTTGCCGCTTGATTTTTCTCCTTTGGAAAATCTAAAGATATTTGCATCATAAAAGAAAAATGTTGAAATGAATGATAAGTATCTATAAAACCACATTATGGAATTTCCTGCTCTGCATTACCTCCTTCCAGATATCAAAAACACTTTTTGACATGTCCTTTCGACCAACCACTTGAGAACTGATTTCCAACTGAAAGCCAGTAAAACATGTTAGTAAATCAAACTAACATTAAATCACTCAACCAAAATGCTCTTATTACAAAGTATAAAAATAAATAAATAAATAATTCCCCCCATACATTTTTCTCAAAATTCAGCACTAATTGGTTAGGATTAGTAGGTTATACATCCTATGTAATCTACTAGTCCTTTTTTAATAAATTATTTTAACAACCAAAAAACATTAATCACATTTTTGATCCCTCCCACCCCCCCCCCAACACACACACACACACACACACACACACACACACACACACAAAAGAAACAAACAAACAATTAATAGATTTAATTTTTTTTTCTATTTTCTAATAAAGTAATTGTGGGGAGTAAAAGAACCCAAGTGAGCATATGGGCCATTGGGCTGCAACATAGAGGGCCGACCTGCTCCAGGATTAAGCTCTATGATTTGGCCCATACGCCGAGGGTCCGGGGATACAGCCGAGGACGAGTTTTCTCCTCGGAAAAGCCCTAGAGAATTCAAAGTTTCATTATGAAGGTCAAAGCACAACTCTGGAAAGACCAGTGGTTAAAAGGGGACATCCTGAATCTTCTAGATGCACCAGTATTAAAGAAAATATCAAGGGTAAAGGCTGCCACCTCCGCATTAAAGGCTCTGCACCTACCTCCCTGGCCGCATTAATGGGGAGGTGACCCCTGAACAGTGAGGTGGAAACTTCTAGTCACTGTTCGAAATGTATCAGGGAAGGAAGTATAAAAGGGGGGTAAAGGCCAAAGAAAAGGGGGCGGTAGCTAAGAAAGAAATTGAGAAAGTGTAATCTTTAAGGAAGAAGTAGAAATAATAAAGAAGTAGTCCTCGGCTCGAGCCCGAGGAGATCCATTGCAATTATTGTTCGTTGTTTACTTGTGTTTATTTATAAAAGTTTGTTATCAAGCTCCCAGTACTTCTAACCTAGGTTTCAAGCCCACACTCTACAAATTTTTATTGTTTAAGGTTCATTGGGCCTGAGCCCGTGATCGTCTTTGGGTCCAGGTGCAATTGTGCACTTACAGTAATCCGATATTTTTTATAAGTAAAATTTTTATTGACTAAAAGAAGAAAAAGAGGCACCTCCACGTACACGGGTTGTGTCCAGAAAATGCAACATAAATTAGTTAAAATTACAACAATCAAGAAAATCCAGCAAATTAGAGAAAGAATGACCGCTTAAAGCAGCCATCCAATCATACAGAGCGCGTAAAAAAATCAGCTTGAGACACACTATAGATTGTTCAAGACCTTTGAACGTCTGATTATTCCTTTACTTCCAAATAATCCACATGATGCACAGAGGGATTGCATTCCAAATATCACCATTAGGGTGCCTAGCAAACAGCCCCTTCCAATAGGCCAATAGGCTATCAAATCAACCACCCTTTTAGGCATAACCCACTGCAGCCCATATAAGCATAAAATGAAAGACCATAGATCTCTAGCCATATCACAATGTAATAGTAAATGGCTTTTCCAATAGTTAACAATCATAACAGCCGCTGTCAGGATGATTAGATTATTAGGATTATGAAATTCAACCATAGATCAAACTCCCTGTCCAATCCTAACATTTTCTCTACCACAAGAAGTGGACTTTTAGGACAAAATCCACTACTTAACAGCTATAAATACTTCCTTTCCTAGACTTAACTGGCTGGTATTGTATCCAACTCCGATCAAGTGTGCAAACTGATACAAGCAGGATAATGGTGGAGCCGAAGATTTGACTGGTTTTCGGATTCTCGATATCAAGCGTTTGTAGAAGGAGAAAACTCCCCTCTACCTGAAACTTATGTCTTCAATCAGCACAACCAACACAAACAAGAATATAATTCTAATTTTGTTTTTTTTAAACGATTGCAGAGTCTAGCCAAAACCATCATCTTTACCATGAAAGCTGTGTTTAAATTGACAAATAGTTTGGAGAAGAGATTATATTCTTACCACATTGAGGGTTTCATTCTTCTTGTTGAGGAACTGGAGAGTATTCAAGCATGAGCGTATATCACATTCTGTAAGATGAAAACAAGAAGGCTGAAGAGAATAGAAGTAAATCAAATGGTAGGAAAATTACCATTGTAAATTATAAATACTTTTCATTAAATTGTAACATTTTAGATTGTAATAGGCATAGACTTTGAAGTCCAAACTGGGAACCAAGAAAGACTGTAAATAGTACTCCAAGCATATATATGATATCAAAGTTAGACTTTTGGCATTATAAATATCATGATTGATCAAATAGGATAATTCGGACTCTCAAAACATGAAGATATGACTCACCTGTATATTCTACAAGCGCAGTAAGAGCAATGGAACTCATTTTCATGCCCTCCTTGTTACATATATATTTGAGCCTATAATAACCCATTTTGGAAAATATTTACAAATGTAAGATGAGAAAGGCATAAAACTTGTTAAACAGAAACAAAAATGCTATCAGAGATGTGTTGTTACTAACATGTTCTAATATGGAGAAGAGATTTACATGAAACATAAGGGCAAAGAAATCTCTCAGATTTGTCTTTAATACTTTGATGTAACATAATTCATAAAATAGACAATAATATGTCATTACTACTTCAAAATACATACTAAACAAAACCCAACAAAAGCTAGTAATTCTAACTATGTTTATCCAAAGACAGAAAACCTCATTATTCACTAAACTAATTTAACGTCCTATAAAAAGTTAAGGGTTGTAATTATAGGATTGTTATAAGATCAACTAGACTCTAACATATAGACTATTAGGCAATCAAAAGGCATAACCATAATGTGGGCATAGTTGAAATAGAAATGTTAAAATAGACCAGTGCAACAACAGGAGAGATTAAATGGGAAATGAAGATATTTGTACAAAAGTAATGATCACCAGTCAAAGATTAGGGGAAAGTCACTGAAGATAGTTTAGTGTGTGTGTGACAAAGATTTCTAAATGCATCAATGTGAAAGAGTTGAGTAAAATGGACTTTAGTGAGACAAAAAATAAGGTGGTAGAAGTAGCGAGAAAGGACACGATGATCAAAGACAACAGATGACTGGCTTCACTTAGGGTTACATGTCAAAAAAAGATTCATGTAGCCAACTACTGTTAGTTGGAATTAAAGCCTAGTAAAGTCAGTTAAAAATTGAATACAGAAGCGATAATGAAAATGCTTGCGTTATAATAATACAGTAGTTAACAATACTTGAGGCGGATCATCACCTGCTTACTACACGACTAACTGTTGGTTGAACAAATACATGAACCCTGTAAGAAAGCAAGTATACATCATAAAGCAACTTAAACACTTAACAAATCCAAATATATGATGAACCTTTTTAATGGTCCGATTTAGTATCATGCACAGATAGAAAATACATTGTGTGAGAAAAGCACCACAAAGATCAGCAAGTAAAGTATTAAAGCCAAATCAGGGCATCAATTAAAACTATTCTAAATTGTTGTTATTTTGTTAAAATTCAAGAGAGAGGGTATATGACCGAATTGACTAACGTAAGTAAGATTTCAAGCTTAAATATTTGCATCAATCAAAATATTTTCTAATTAGATTACCAATCAACCAAAAGCAGAATCAAAAAGTTAAATAAAATAGGAATACAACAGACACTTTGAGCCGTCCAAGCCCTACTAGGACTACTACAATGGGAACCTACACCTAAGAACTTTGCTCAGACCAATCAGTATGGTTAAATAAAATAGTTGCATGCAATATACATGTAGATCAGTATATATTCAAATAAAATATCAAATTAACTTAACTTGCAGGTTTCTCAAAAAGCTTCCCACCAACATTAGGGAGTTGAAATATTTAGACATGATAGGAGGTGGTGCCAAGTTGAATGCATATCAAAAATCAAGGATAGTTTTAGCATATAATTGCAAAATATCGTCAAATGAGTTTGACGGCTTCTATAGAGCAGGTTAAAAACCCATGGCTGCAAAACATATAAAGATAATTGGGGTAAGAGTAAATATAGTTTGTCTCTTTCAGCATGTTAGAAAAATGATTAAATTCATCATTTCCTAATACCTTAAGCTTTGGGGAAAATCAGTAATTTGTCATGATATTAAAGCAAGAGATCCTAAATTCGAAACCCTGCCTTTACTGTAACTCCCATTTAAAATGTTAAAAATCCCACGTGTTGGGCCCCCTTTATGAAGGAGGAGTTTATGCCTACACATGTGGGGGAGTGTTAGAAATACAATTAAATTATTAAATTCATTTATCAAAGTATAATTGTTACCAGGCCCAAAATGTGGGATATTCTACCATTCAGATGCAGTTAGGACAAAAAATACTCAATCTAGATTACCTAACTTCTCATGATTCTATTGTCCTTCACTTGTTCTCTTATCCTTTGTATTTCTGATATAATTCAAGTTTTTGTTTTATGTGCATTGTTCACACTCTGAGTTCATAAAGCTCCACCAACAAATGATGCTACCATGGACACCTTTTCCTTATCATTCTCAGGCTTTCTATAATTCCTTTTCCACTCCATCAAGGTTATGCAGTAAGAACAAAACCAATCAAAATCCCAATCCCAGACTTGATAGAAAATGCAACAAAGCAAGATTTCATCCCTCTGAAAAGGAAACTATACCTTGAGCAAAGACGCCCATTACCAGCATAACCTAGAGTTCATTAGAGTTCCGTAAGGAACACAAACAAAATAAGGCAAAAGTTTCTATCCTAAACCCCTTCATGACTTTCTAACATAAAATAAGGTTAGAAGCTTCAACCTAAATCTCGCTGCTTATCTTCAATCCTTTGCCTCAAGTTGCATAAAATGAGAAATCAAAGAAATAGAATTCTCAGCTCACAACTAAAAGATTTGATTCCATAGGACTCCTGAGAAGGAAGTCATATGTAAATCCTTTTATAATATATGTTCAAGAGGGATATGATCACTATAGAAAGTATTTTCTAGTCATTTTTACCGCCACCACTAGACAACTTGGATAATCAAGAAAGAAACTTCACTATTCTCAGAGTGGAAATAGCTGAAAATATCTCAAATGATACCCTAGAATGCAACCAATGAACCAAGATATGCTAAACCGGTTATGATTCAAGAAATAGGATGAAGTGCAGGGAACATTAAAGGGTTGAATGACTATAAAAATGATTTCTGAAGTAAGGTTCCACATAAGTCATCTTTTTTGTATGGACAACAACTTTAAATTTTATACTGACCGTAGAAGATAACCTAGTTAAACGAAAGCTAGTGCTATAACAGACGGGTGATGTGTAAGGTGGTAGCGAAACAGTTAAGCACTTGTTGCACTGCAGTATTGTTAGAGTTTGTACCCTAAAATCCAATTTATTGGCATGTTATAAATAATTAAATTGTTTAATTATATGAGATTATTTATATATGAACTAATTGGACATTACCATATAGTCTTTGAGATGCATTGTATGTGATTTAGTTACAGAAGATATAAATCACAAGTTCCTTGTAAACTCAAAAACGTAGTTTGTAGTTGGTGATGAAATTGGGTGTTTAATCTGCGAAGACTATAACATGTCAACTACAATAGTTTGTCTTGATCATGGAAGTGAAGTTTTCTAGTTAATGTGTTGGTTTGTCTTAAGTGTGTAAGGCACATTGAACTAAACCATTGTGAGATTAATTATTTAATAAGCAACTGTCTCCTAAATAATAAATCTCATAACTTCTATTTTCATATACTCTCAATCTTGAGAGGATTGTGAACCCGATCATGAAATTTAGGTTGCTTTGATATATCAAGATTAATCAAAACCTCAGTATGTTTGGTAACTGCACGTAATGCTCAGGGAACACATGTCCTCAAGATGGAATCCATAATCTCTTTCTATAGAGACACAAAATATCCTCTTGAGATAAGTTTAATAGAAATTGGTTATTCAAAGTGGTGGGTCCAACCACTAGTAAAGAGTTACTAAATTTTAGATGTAATAAAATTAGATTTCATAAAATATATGAATAACTAAAAGATTAAACCAGGGACTCAAAGAATAAAATAGTGATTTATAAAGTAATAGTTTATTATGACTTTGGTCACTATGGATGTTTCATGGAGGGGTCAAATGATATTACATTAGAGTCTTGGGATATAAATTAAAGCCTAGAGTGCAATTATATTTTCATAGTGGTACTTATTATATAATTAATGGTAATTTTGAGTTTGTCAAAAGTTGATGGAAGCCTGAAGCTCATTGGAGCTAAAGCCTTATATGTCCCATTGATCTCATTCCAAGGCACATACTAAAGCCCAATTGAGTTGGCCTAAAAGGATAACCCAATTAGATAATCAGTTGTTTATTTAATAAGAGTTATTAAATAAACTAATAAAGTAACTGTTTTTAGACAATTAAAACGTACTAAAGAAGGGAAAAAAAATGTTTTTTCTCTTTGATTGAGAGACTACACATCTTGAGCACCATGTGAAATTGGGATGAAGATTGAAGGTCTTCTCAAGATACTATCTACTTGTTTTTTATTTTCACTACATCAAGGTACACTATCTATTCTTTGTTCTAGAATTCAAAGTTGTATGTTATTTCTCATGATGAAGTAGATCCTTGTATTGCTTCTTCTGCTTGTTTGTATGAGATGCAAAACTATATTTTCCAACAAGTATAACTAGAGAACTATGGGCTTTTGGGGTACTTTGGGTAATGCCAAGCATGTAATTGATTTGTTGACAATCTAGAGGGGGGATGGTTGGACGTCACCAAAACAGGGTTGTGTGGCAAGCTACATTGCATTGAATTATGTGGACCTCAAGAGTGTTCATTTGTATTTCTTTAAGAGTGCTCACATTTGAGAAATCCTTCTTTCTAATTAAATATTCGCTTACTTAACCCAAAAAAAAAAAAAAAAAAAGAATGAAGTGCTTTTTGAGATGTGATATATACAGCAAATTAAAACTACGTTTTTCCCACATTTACATGAAGTATTAAATTTACAATAAGCTTAAAACTTGAGCAGATTCATTAGACATCGTATGTATATTTATTAAAACTTTTGAGATGTGACTATGTAACATTGTTTGTTCCATATGCAACAAAGTAATGACTTGTCAGATCAACGGTCTAATATCCACAGCCTCCACCCCCCTCAAAAAAAAAAAAGTGAAAGACAGTTTTGCCCTTAAAATACATTTTAGTTCTGAATAAAATCATAATTTAAATTTATCAAAATTGGAAGTACAAGGATGTATTAGATTCCCATATTACAGCTTAGTATTTCACAAAACTTATTGCACATGATATTATAAGTAATAGCAAGAGAAACTTACTTTGCTACCTGACGCAATGGTCTCAAGACAGGTGCATACAGATCATTACATATGCAAATCACCTACAAAGACACCCCATTATAATTATATTTGGGACAAATATTTAGTAGACTATGAATGACTATCTCTAACTCACAGGTCTAGACAGTGAAGCAGTTTTACGTCCCTTCTTGGAAGATTTCTTTCCTGGTTGTTCTTCTTTAGCAACATTTTCCTTCCCCATATCAGACTTCTTTTCAGCAGACACCTACACGAACAACATTCTAACCAGATTAGATAACATATATATGAAGCAGAACAATAAATGAAGCAACATGGTCTAATGCTGAGGTGCGCAGTTCCATGCTCATTATAATCTGAGAAGATTGAATACAAGACAGGGATGGCCCCAATTGAAAAGACCAAAGAAGACGCAAAGATATCAAAGTACGTGAAAATCTATTGTCTGATGATAATGATGCAGTTTCAAATCTTACATTCAACTCCTAGTTTTCATAATCTCAGAGATCCTAACACTACGAATCTAAAAAGAAGAAAAGGTAATTTTAGTAACAAACTTAATCAAAATAGATTAAATGGGACTTAGTTGTTAAGCTCACGGAATCCTACAATCGGAATTCTAACAACCTAGGTTAAGAGTATAAGGTTTTAAGGTTTAATTAGGATATTCTTAACGAAATAGAATTACTTTGTTAGAATTGTTTCTAGGTATGTAACTGTACAATTTTTTCATGTCTCACTTTGTTTATATAATACAATGTTGTAATGGTTGTCAAGCAATACAAAAATATATTTTCCTTGTGTTCTTAGATATTAATGGTGAGCGAAGTACAAACCAATAATTTCCTTATTCTGCAGTAAAGAAACAGAACACCAACAGAAGGAAAATGAGAATTTAAAAAAGATAGGAAACAGTATTTAAATATGACCAAGTATATGAATGCATATTCCTAATGCACAGCATAAAAGAAATGTTCTAAAACAATCAAAAACCATATAAATTACCATCTTCACAATAACCTCCACAGCACCCTTGCCCTCACCAAGAGCTCCATCAATTTCATCAATCACCTATGAAAACCACCGTCACAGTCAATTTCCGACTATAATATAACCAACTGTAGAACTTTGGAAAATAAAAAACCAACCAAACACTTTGGCCTTGAGTCAGCCATGACAGAGTTCATCTGGACCACATCCAGAATTTTAGCTTCGATTGTTGATGATGACCGGTCATCACTAGCATTAACCTACATAGCACCAAACTTTTATTAGAACATTTTCAGATATCGGAGAAGATACAGTGATAGAATAATGAAGCTCCAAAATGCAACAGCCTAATACAAATTAACATCAAAAACAAATAAATTGAAAGAAAAAATTTAAGGCAAAATAAAGTTTTAAACTTAATTTACTTGATGATCCATTTGAGAGATGTAATATGAAATGCTCAAAAAAATTAAATCTGATATACCTATTACAAATTATATCCACTGTTAAATCACAACAATTGCAAAATAACCACTATGAAACAAAGCAAAAGATATTAAATGCACAGTGATGTTAATTAAGGCAGGTAGATGAAGTTATTCATCAATATAAATTTAGACAAAGAATGGTGTGACCAAAGAACTCAATTATGAATGTGTGCATGAGTTTAAGGTAAGAACAAAAACCTCCACCACATGATATCCACAATGCTTAGCAGCTACATGTGCAAGTGTAGTCTTTCCAAGCCCTGGAGGACCACAAAGTAAAAGGATCTGCAATGGTCATAAGATTCAGTTGCTATCTGGCTTTCAACACATAAAATCGGCAACAAGTTGAATGTTCAAAAAATTATTATACTACTGCATAAATGCACACGTGATAATGCTAGAATTTATGACGTGCAATAAATGCAAGCACAAAACAAACATCTTGCAAAAGAATTGTAAAGCAACCGACTATAGCTGGCACCTTTAACCAATCTGTGGGAATAGATAGATACAGCAGGAAAACAAACCAAGCCATTCAGAGCATTAACTTTACTGTAAATACTTGTTCCTTTGTCGTTGGAGCTTACATTTCATCTTGTGACTCATTCCTACGGTAGAGCATTCTTCAGACAAATGTATCAATCTATCACAAGCCACTCTGTCATTGTCTGATCACACTCAAAATTATGTATTTACTTATCATATTTTTGCCCCGGTAAGGTGTAAGTCATCGGTATTATTATTTGAAGATTGATATTTTGGCTTTTTCTCATAAATCCCAGCCTAAGTATTCTTATTTGAAGGGGGAATTGGGGCATCCCAAAAACGCTCAAGTGGAAATATGGCTTTCAAGTTAAGTTCCAAATTAGTGGATGCTGCCAAAGGAAGGATAAAATGTAGAATTTGAGATATTATGAGCAATTAATGAAACTACTACTGAATCTAATGAGCTATTAACAAATAATCCATAAATCCATGAGAGCATCTAAACCTGGCATCGAATTGGAGATCCAAACTTTTTTTTTTTTTTGATAAGTAACTTAAAAATTTTATTGAAAGAACACAACCCCGTACGTAGGAAATGTACGAAAGAAGCAAAAACATCAAGAAACCAAAGTACAATGATCAAGCAATCCAGGAAGGAAAATACAAGAAAAAGAAGGTAAAACCAAACACCATTCGAGAAGAGTAAAAAAGAAAAAAGGCTTAAACTCAAGAATGGACCATTCGCAGTCCTCAAAGCTTCTAGAATTCTGTTCCCACCAGATACACCACATCAAACAATGCGGCACAATCCTCTAAATAACTATATTACGATGTCGCCTCAAATTGCATGACCAACAATCCAACAAATTCACTACCTTTGCGGCATCACCCAACAAATACCAAACAAGCAAAAGATCATACTCCACATCTCATATGCAATAGGACAGTGAAGGAGGAGATGATCTACAGATTCCCCACACCCTTTGCACATAAAACACCACTCAAGAACAACAAAGTGCCTCTTCCAAAGATTATCTATAGTTAAAATCTTGCCTAAAGCCGTAGTCCAAGAGAAAAAAGCTACCTGAGGAGAAACCTTCGATTGCCACACCATTTTCCAAGGGAAGGGAATGACAGTAGAAGGGGATAGAGAATGATAATACCCACTCTCCTTGAACCGTCGACTACAGGCTAGCCAACAAAATTTGTCAACACCAACACCCCGCACCTTTGTGGAATAGATCAAGACCATAAACGAATCCAAAGATAATGACTCTTGATCGTTCACTAAACCACGAAACTGAATGTCCCAAGAAACTCTCCCATTTGCGTAGCACATAACCTCAGAGACTGAAGCCTCCCTTGTCCTACTAATATTATATAAATTTGGAAACGCCTCCTTAAGAGGACGATCCCTACACCACACATCATCTCAAAACTTCACACGAGTACCATCACCCACATCATACCGAAGGAACTTGGAAAAATTCAACCAGCCACTTCTTATGAACTTCCACAAACAAACACCATATGCCCCCGACACAGATTTTGTGCACCAACCACCCCACTCATTCCCATACTTCGCCCCAATGACCCTTCTCCAAAGGGCATCATTCTCCAAACCATAACACCACAACCAATTGGCTAATAAGGCAGAATTAAACCTTCTCAAGCACTGAATGCCTAACCCTCCATTCTTCACTGGCCTACAAACCTTGACCAATTTATAGTAGATATGAAGAGTAAAATGGCCATATCAGCCAGAATATCCCAAGTGCAGGGCTGTGGATTTGGGATATGTGTCAAACAGATCTGCAGTCATACAAATCTATCAGCGTGTCAAACAAAGGAAAAGAGAAAGCTATCCCTAGTCACCAGATAATCCCTCAGTTACACTCTTTTTTATCTTTTGCTTGTTTAATGGACATTACACACAAATAAAGAATCTATGCTAGGGATTCTCTGTTAGAAATAAAATCAATCCACTGTAGAGTAAGAATTTAACACAAGTTATACTCTTGTTTCCCAACATCTAAGAGATTGGATGAATCTGTGACACAACACCACACAACACTCAAACTGAAGTTCATATGAAAATAAACTGTTTGCTGAATTTGAGAAAAGCATCAATCTTATTATCTTTCTCAATCCTCCTTAATAAATTGTACACACAGTCTACAAAGAGTGAAAAGTAAAATCCAAATAAACTTATCTCTGCATCTTTAGATTCCAGCAGCTACCTCACTGAAGAATCTTGCATAAACTTATGAACCATTGCCATGCAAAACAATAAGACCTAACTATTCCCACAAAGCAATAAGCCAAGAATCTTGCATCAACATTTGTGTATATAGTTCACAGTTAAAAGGTCCAGAATCAAAAGAGGCTTGTAGTCATGCTCATAATCAAGCCAGAATCTGATAGTTGCCTTTCATGCTCATAATTTATTACACACACAAACATGCCAATACTGAGTTTTAGGGCCTTTAAATAGGGTTTCCAAGTTACAGCAAGGGAGAAAATGAACTAACTTCTTAACCAAGGGAAGGAAATAATTTCTTAACCAGGTAGGAAAGAAATAAATCTTTTTTTACAAGTACAAGAAAATTCTTAACCAATTCCATTAAAGAAAAAACTACTTAAATTCATAAATTAAATAAGATCTATTAAATATCAGATATGCACTAGTGATGTGGCTCACCCCCCCCCCCCAAAAAAAAAAGATAAATAAATTTCTAATGAGACTTAGAAGAAGTTGTGGAAGTATTATGAGAAGAAAGTAAGCATCAAGATAAAAGGGGAAAGGGGAAAGGGCGGTGAAGCAGTGGTCTAAACCACCTGTTAGTTGTTTTAAAATGAGTGTAGATGCAGCAATTATGAGAGAGAATCTTCATAGCAGCTACATTGAGGAATCATGAAGGTATATCCGTTCAAAGCCAGGATGAGAATAGTGGTGGCCATTATTTCCACGGTTGCAAAAGCTCTGGTAGTAAGATTGGCTATTCAATTGGTCACTGAGGCAACTGGAATAAAGTTATCATAGAGGAAAATGTGATCACCGTGCTTGATTTGATTAATGGGCCCAATAAAAATGCTGGATGGGAAGCTGCTATGATGGAGTAAAGTAAAGAATTAGTCGCAGCAGATACCAGTGGAAATATTTCTTTTAGCTGGGTTAGGAGGGAGTCCAACAGAGTAGCACAAAAGCTTGGCCAGTGGGCTTTAAATTGTAAGATCTCTAGGACTCTTCCCCCTAGGGCTCTCCCTGAGGAGATGATATTACACATAACTTTTTCAAACAACATTACATAAAATTATAAATCCTCCCCAAGGCTGTCAACAGAGCCTTAATTTTTAATGGATCTTGATTTAATATAAGAGCATACTCTTTCCTAGGAAACAACTGCAGTAAAGCCTTCCTCATTTCCACTCATAATAAAATAAATTTTCCCACTCTATGCACCTTCTTCCAAGAACTCAGTCCCATTTGACACTTCCAAATTGAACCCCAAACAATAAAGAATTTTAAAATATTTACTCCCAACAGCATCCATGATAATTTATTGGGTAGAGAAATCACTCTGCACAGGAAATTCATTAGTGAGACTTGGCACTTCACTCTCTCTAGAAACCCAATCTTGCTAAGGACAATCTTCAACCTAAGTTGTCTCAACTCTTGAAGTAACTCAATGCTGGTCTTCACATAATTTTAAATGGTCAGTATGAAATAGTAACAATCTGTCATTGGGCAAATTTAGGATGGGACTGCATCCAGTTTCTTTGAATAACGAAACCATCTAGCAAACCAGGATTTCATTTCATTGACTAGGACTACCCCACCATTATACACAAGGACAAAAAATTCCACTTAATAAGCTCCCCTTAAAAATACAAGGTTTGTTGTTTATACATGATAGTGTGAAGTCCATGATATCCAGGAGAGAGAAAAACTTAAGAGAAAAAATAGAAACTCCAATAAAGCTAAGATATTTCTTCAGAATCAAATTCTTATATCCAACCAATCAAGGTTTTGTTATAACAGTGTCCCTGACCTTCTAAATATGAGTTAGAAACTGTGGACAAAAGAACATTAAAATAATCAAAACTATAAGAAAATAGTAGTAGCTCTTCCAACTGATGGCAAGAAATATCAATCAAATAGCAAAACAGATCATCTCTTACATACCCACCCATTTACAGTAACTACATATGGGTTAGTGGGATACTTCAATACTTAATCTTCACCCAAAGATAGTTTATTAGAAGAGGTAGAGACTCTGAGTCCTACTATAATGCAAATTGAGGAGACAATTGATGTTCTTCACTGTTGGTACCCCCCCCCCCCTCTCTCTCTCCCCCAACCCTTTTTTTTGTTTGTTTGTTTGTTAATGCATATGTGGGTACATCTCTTTTTAGCTGAAGTAATTTCTCAAAAACTGCAAAGATGTTGCAAGTGCATATGATATGAGGCAATGTCACAATAAAAGGTACCAGCTAATATTAAAATGGCTTTTAACAAGAGTGTAACCATAAAAGCTTCAGAATTGACACAAAGAAATATGCATTTATAAGATTCTATGCAAGAAAAAAGCAAAGGAATGAAACATATCAGCTTTAAAGAATGATAATAATTCCATGCCAGTTTTATTGCCTTGTGTTCTGGTGGGCCAGTGAGCCTTGAGTTCTTGTTCCATGAGTCCTGAACCCCTTTAGAAATACTATTTTCGTGATCCAAATTGTTTGAATTTCTAAATCTTTCATTACGCCATCTAGGTCCTCTGTTCTTCCTCAGAAAATTTGAATCAGAATGTTTTTGATGCTGAGCAATAGAAGAATGTCGTTTCAAAGCAGACAAAACCTCTTCTGATGTACTCCTAATTTCAGATCCAAAAACACCAGAATCCCATTGTTTCAACCATAAGAGAACCTGTAGTTAGACAACTAGCTAGAGTTAAGTAACAGAGACAAAAGTCAAAAGAAACAGCAGCCTCAGAAAAATAAATCCTTTTTGGAATATTTTCCTTCTAAGAAGCTTTCAGAGAAACCAAAAAACATATTTACCTCACGATTTGTCTGTTCATCACTGAGAAGCTCAGTAAACGAACTTGGGGCATATTTATCAACCCAAAGCTGTTCATGCACCACTAGTGTTTCAGGAAGAATTATGTCATTCTGGCCTTCAGAACTTGCTTGCAAGGCCTTCAACACCACAAGAATGAGTTATAGGAATCATTCCAATGCATAGGGTATGTCAATAAAAAATCTCACAATTCCTGCTAATAACTAATTAACAATGAACCTTTACCACCTCATGCCAGAAAATATTATGAGTTCAATCTGGATTCTACATAGTTATGACTGTCTTTGAGAGAAAGTTAGTTGCTTATACAGCAAGCTGGGTAGATTAAATAACTACAGAAGACCTTTCCATTCTGAAAGTCATATAATCCCCTTAAGGATCACCATCTCCAAAATCATTTATTTCTCAGAGACCCACATTGACCAGTATAATGTTATCACACCATAGGATATGGTAAACTTGCTTTAGGCCTTCATATGTAAGATGATATGCATCTCACCCAGTTAGATGATAAGATGGCATGCCCTATTGACAATTCTGACTCTTTTCTAACCTGATTTTGTTAAGTGATGATACACATTGAAGCAAATCTGGAAACCTAAAATGCACAATAATGATCCATCACTGTGATAACTTCGTAGCCCCTCTAACAATGGCTCCAATACCTTACAGAATTTTTAAACATTTGACCTCGACCTGAACCATATTCTTTGTTTCATATGTAATTCAGTTTACATTCTCTTAGTAAAGAGAAGAGCGAGAAGGAGAGCATTCCTTTAAAACCAATTTAATGGAATTTTTACAAAGAGAAGAGTGAGAAGGAGAGCATTCATTTAAAACCAATTTAATGGAATTCTACAAAACATTATCTATATACATATGTGTGTGTGTGTGTAGATTTTAAAATTACTTGTCAACATGCTTTAAGTAAAAAGGAAAAACAGAGGATCAAGACTTGAGATTTTATGTTTCAAATTTTCAAACCATTGGCATTTCTTTCACAGTACAACTGGAATAAATTAAATATCATGGTGTTTACCTTAGCAAAAGCCTCTTGCTCAACTCTTTGCAATAGAACATTGACAGGTTCCAAAATAAGTCCTGCAGAGCAGATAGATGTCCAACTATCAACTACCATGAAACTAAAATATATCATAGAAAACTGAAGGTAAATGGGTATACACCATAACAATATAACAGAAGTAATTTTCAAGTTGAAGATACTGCATGTGGTCTAACAGAGTCTGGCAGATAAATCCCAAGGTTATTGGTTAATTGGTTACTAACAAGTGAAGTATCAATCTAGTAATGCCAACATAAGTGAGGATATGGTGCTAACTATCAAATTTATAAATAAATAAATAAAATAAAATATAGGTGAGCAGTAGAGAATGTGAGACACCACCCAAACCCAAAAGCTTAAACTACCAAGCCCAATTCTCAAAATTAAGAGCCTTTACTCAATCAAGGATGTAGCTAACATGACAGTCTCCTTTACAATGGAACAATGGAAAACCAAGAAATTTTATTGCGAGAGGGGAGGAGCTAAACTCCTGGATTACTTGGCAACTAATTCTGGCAGGCGAGGTCAGTTGCTTGTAGGTTTTATAGGCTAGAGACGAGTCCAAAGGGCACTTCTTTAAAAAGGTTCGTTATCATATATAGGGTCAGATCAAGTTACACCTAGCATATAACTTTAAACAATATGACAGTTATTGGTCTCAAATCATTTTGAATTTTTGCAAGCATGGACTATATAAGGACACATAATCCAACAGAGGATTTGTCAAATTTCGCATTCAATAAAAAAATATTAAATGGTGTAACATTACTTAAAGTTAAAATGGATGCAACTTGAACCCAGCCCATATATATCAAGTATGCCTTTTAACCTTTTTCTTTTTTTTTTATAAAATAACTGTGCCTTTTGACATGATTTTACTATGTATTGTTTCTTATATAATAAAATTTACATCAAAGTAATTTTTCCATGACTCAAAAAAGTTTTTTTTCCCCAACTAGCTTTAACTTAACAAAGTCATGCTCTACGTTCTTTTATAGCAATAAATGTTTTCTTTTATAATTGATTTTGAACTAATTTTCCTAGCAATCTTTGAGATTTTCTAAGGGGTCAAGATCTAAAATTTTGGCATTTGGGATAGATGGTTGGACGATAATTTTTGAACCTTGAACACTTTGAAACTTTTTTTTTAACGGTAAGTTACACACACATCCAACGGCTTGAACCCATGACCTCACCCTCCATCCCATTATTATGGGAGGAGGGAGTGCTGAAATTAAATTTTATAAATCACGTATATTGCCAAGTTAAAAAATTTGTGAAGTGTAAATCACTTTTAAATTAAATTTTATCATAATTCAAAGATCTCAAATTAAGACTTTTGGTTAAATAAGAAGTTGGGCATATACCATAGAATAAAATTTAAAATTATTATACATTACATATAAAGTTGGTAATGGGATTGGGATTTGTTTTTGGCATAATTCTTGGTGTAGAGGTGTAATACTTAAGGATGCCTTTTCAAACATATTCCATGTTTCTCGAGCTAAAGAGGCCTCTATTGTAATAGTGGATTATACATACTGCCACACAATAGCAGATTACATGACATGATTCTAAGATCACAAGTTACTTATGATACACTTCACTTCATCCACCATGTTCCCATCATATGATTCACATCATTTTTAATCTCTCTATCCACATGAATTATTGATCCAAGATATCAAAAGTTGTTGCTCTTGGCATCTCTTGACCATCAAGTCTTATAATTCCATCCTTTTTTTCTACTTTTACAAAACATACAATCCATGTACTATGTTTTCTAGTCCTCCTACTTAGCAGAAAACCTTTACACTCTAAAGCATCTCTCCAAATTCTAACTTGACATTAACTCTATGCCTAGTATCGTCCACTAAAACAATAACATCTGTAAAAAAACATACACCAAGGGACTTTATCTTGAATCAATCTAGTGAACTCATCCATCACTAGTGCAAAGAGATATGAGAGATATGAAGTTAAGGCTGATCCTTGATGCAATTTTAATAGCGACAGGAAACTCATTTGTGGCACTTCCACTTTTTCTCACACTAGATACGGCTCCCTTAAATATACTTTAGAGGAACTCATTTCTTTCTAATACCTACCACATAACCTCTCTACAAACCCTATCATATGCTTTCTCAAGATCAATTTTTTTATATAAGGTAAGAAATTTTATTAGAAAAACCAACAAAGTACACTAGAAGTGTACTATAGTGGCACATTTCAAGAACCCAAATTACAACAATCAATAAGACCAGGGAGAGAAAAACAAGAATAAAAAGGCAAAATTAAACTCCAATCCTATATTGCACGGACACAAACACGGACACGAGTACAGGTATGGGTACAAGGGTACAGCAATTTTTGAAAAACAAGGTAACATGGCATGGGTACGGCAATTAATTAATTAATTAATATTTATATTTAAGTATATTTTTCAATATTTTTAGACATAGAATATGTTTATGTCTATTTAAATTAAGTAAGAACAGCAAATAAGTAAACTAAAACCTAAAGTATTGATTTCAATGATTTTACCTACAATATGTTTCAAGGGAAAAAAATTAGTGATTTTACCTAAAATATGTTTCAAGGGAAAAAAAAACAAAACACATAAAATTAAAATCATAAAACCAAACAAAATAAAAAATACTAAACCTATTATATATATAAGATGCAAGAACACAGCAACACGCGTGTAAACAAAAAGCTAAAGGGCCAAAGAAAAAAAAATAGCAACGGAAACGATAGAGAGAAGTGCGATACCCAAAGGAGAGGGAGAGAATGGCGGAGGGACACAGGCTTTGGGGTCACCAGAGAAGCTGTGGTCGTTGCCAATGTGGTTGTCACCAATCTACGCCCTACGGTGGTCGCTGACTTGCCGATCTCAGCACAAATGAAGGACAAAGGGGCTCTCCTGAGGAGTGTGTGCTGTGTGAGATGCAATCCCAGAATAGAGGCAAGCAAAATTTTAGGGCTTTTCAGCACAAGATCAACAGTAAGTGCTTGTCTAGATGTCAAAATCCTGATCTTCTTAATTTTTTTTTTAATGATCTGTCGTGTCCACTGTGTCAAAATTCAAAAAAAAAAAAAAAGACAGGACACCTTTCGAACACAAATTTTGGGCGTGTCTTACCGGCTAGTGCCCATGTCCAACACATGTCGAACATGGGTACTAGGCCAAAAACACCGTGTCCATGCAACATAGCTCCAATCAAGGAGAGTAGGAAAAAAAAAAAAAAAAAGACTTAATGTCAAGAATCGACCATTCACAATCCTCAAAGCATCTAGAATTCTGCTCCCATCATAAGCACCAAAACAAACAATGTGGCACCAACCTCCATAAATCTATATTTCAATGTCTACCAAACTTGGTCTCGGGCGTGGGGACTCACGTCTAGTGATTCCCTCCCCTCTTTTCTTTGTTCCCTTCTCTTTTTGTAACTCTCTGTTGTTTGGTTTTCTCCCTTGTTTCTCTTTGTTTTCTTTTTCTTGTATTTCTGGGTTGCTCTGTGTTTTTCAGGCATAGAGTAACCTTCGTATATATATCATTCTTACTTATCAAAAAAAAAAAACATCTTACCTAAGGCAGTAGTCCAAGAAAAGAAAGCTACTCTAGGAGGAGCCTTCGATTGTCACACCATTTTCCTAGGAAAATCAATGACAAAAGGAGATAAAGAGTGATAAAAACCTCGAACCTCAAAACCTCTACTCAATGTAGCTTCCAGCAAAGTTGTCAGCACCAACACCCCACACGTCTTCATTGTTGTTTGTTGTTGTCATGGAGGCAGTTAGCAAAATGATGGATAAGGCAGTGACGGAAGGTCAATTGTCTGGATTTAGTGTAGGTACCTCAAGAGGTGAACACTTACAGGAACTCATCTTCTCTTTGTAGATGATACGTTGGTTATGTGCAATGCTGATATCGACCAGATGTTTTTGTGCCTGATTTTGTCATGGTTTGAGATTGTATCAAGATCGAAAATTAATTTAGATAAGACTGAACTAGTTCCTATGGGAATGGTTCCAAATTTTGAGATGCTAGTAGATGCGTTAGGTTATAAGCAGAGCTCACTTCCTATGAAATATTTACATTAGGTGCAAAATGGAAAGATAGAGCAGTTTGGAATCCCATCATTGAGAAGGTAGGAAGGAGGTTAGCAGGATGGAAAAGATTGTATCAATCCAAAGGGAGGAGACTTACCATCATAAAAAGTACTTTATCCAATTTACCTACTTATCTCCTCTCTCTTTTTCCAATTCCGGTAGATATAGCATACTGTATAGAACAACTTCAACCAAATTTTCTTTGGGGTGGTCTGGGAGATGATTCTAAATGTCACTTGGTGAATTGGTCCAAGGTATGCCCTCCTATCCAGTCTAGGGGTCTAGCAATTCAAAATTTGAGATACTTTAATGAAGCGCTATTGGGAAAATGGTTGTGGAGATTTGGGTATGAGAGAGAAGCATTATGGAGAAGGGTTATAAGGGTTAAATACAGAGTTGAGGAGGGAGACTAGTGCTCTAATTCTATTCCAGGCTCCTATGGAGTGAGTTTATGGAAAACTATTAGTAGTGGTTGGTCTACTTTTTCTCGCTGCATTCAGTTTCAAATTGGAGATGGGACTAGAGTGAAATTTGGCTTGATGTCTGGTGTGGGATGATCCTTTTGAGTACGTGTTTTCCAAATTTATTCAAAATCAATAATGATAAGGAGGCTTATGTGGCTGATCTCATGCAGTTTCCTAATGGGGTTCTTTTTTGAGACGTGGAATTCTTGAAAGAAATCATGATAGGGAATTAGATTCTGTCTATTTTTTGGGATGTTATATGGAGTCTCGTTAAGAGGTATTGGTGAGGATAAGATGTGTACACGTGCTAAGAGCAAGGGCTTCGAGGCAAGCAATTATTATCATGCTTTGTTGGGTTTATGTACTCAGCCCTTCCCTTGGAGAAGTATTTGGAAGCAGAAGGTTCCTTCCAGAGTTGCATTTTTTGTTTGGATTACAGCTTTAGGTAGGAATGGTAACGGGTCGGGTTCGGGCCGGGTTTCTTTATACCCGAACCCGACCTATGGGCCTATACTTGTTACCTGAACCCAAACCATTTAATAAATGAGTTTTTTTTTGTTGCACCCAAACCCGCCCCGTTGGAGCCCGGGTGGCCCGGCCCAAAATCACAAACAAAGAAATCAGCACAAACCCAAAATAATCACAACATTTTCTTGGCAATTTTCTTGCCATCCAAACGGATGCCAAGATCTAACAAACCAATCTGTACAAAAAATCCAACAAATCCCAATAGATCAATCTTAAGATCTTTCAATCTCGTTAACCCCATCATGAAGAGCATCAAGAAACTTAATTTATTAACTTTATCAAGATATAAATTGCCAACACTAGAAAATTACTTCAAACAAACCTTTGTGAACATTACAAACGGTATTATTTAGGAAGAGAACTCCTTTCCACAAACTATGGCTAACAATGTAAGAGTTATACCACCACATCCACAAGCATACCAATCGATCATATCAACACCTAAAACTTATAGCAAATGAATCACTGGCAAATAAAAAGAGAATAATGCAAGCAAAAGCTCACACCCCAAAGGTAATAATTGCACACACTTTTCCCAGTACTCTAACAGGGTCAGTGTAACTAAAGGCAGCAACTTTCATTATCAGAACTCATCCTCCCCAGTTCCTTTAACACATTAAAGAATCCGTGCAAACACTTATGCAAATATGGCAAGCAAAGAGTTCAATAGACAAGAAATTGTTAATTTAAGCCACCAATCAGTTGCATTGGGGTTGATCACTTGAGGGAGGGCTTGCGTGGGGCTTGATTGCTTGAGTTGAGACTTGAGAGTGAGAGTGGAAACTAGAGTCGAGCTTGAGTCGCTCGAGTGCTACGGCGACGGTGAGATTGTGAGTGAGTGTGTGAGAGTGGTGAGCTAAAGAGAAAGAGATGAGAGGCGGCTAAAGAGGTTGTGAGTGTGAGTGTGAGGTGAGGTAGGGTTATAACTATATATATATATATATATGAGGGTATTTTAGTAACTATACATATATATATATATATAACCGGGTTGGGCTAGGTCCGAGTTCGGGCTGGGTTATTTGTAAAAATCCGGACCCGACCAGAACCCGCTTCGGTTTTTTTTTTTTAACCCAAACCCGACCCTATTTTTAATCGGACCAAGTAAACCCGACCCATTAGGGTCTGGTTGGGCCGGGCCAAGTATTTGCGGGTCGGGCAGAAATTGTCATCTCTAGCTTTAGAAACTATCTTGACTATTGATAATTTGCATAAGAGGAATGTGTTGATTCTAGATTGGTGTTATATGTGCAAAAGTAATGGAGAATCGGTAGACCAACTTTTACTACATTGTACTATTGTTTATGAGTTGTGGTCTATGGTGTTCATCTTGTTTGGTATTACTAGGCGATGCCAAAGACTATGGTTGAGCTCCTTGCATGTTGGCAAGAAAATTTTGGTCATCATCATAATGGTGTTATTTGGATGACTGTTCCTCATTGTTTGATGTGGTGCATTTGACAGGAGAGAAACAACCAATGTTTTAAAGATTCTGAAAGGACTATAGCTGATTTAAAATTTTTACTCTTTAAAACTCTATGGGATTGGATGTCTATCATAGGAAGTCATTCTATTTTTTCAGTCTATGATTTGATGGGTGTTTGTAATTTATGTTTTTTATTATTTTGGTCCATTGCGGTATACTTCCTATATACTTGGGTGACTCTTTATTATATCTTTGAATAAAATTTTCTTTACTAATCAAAAAAAAAAAAAAACCAGCACATTCGTGGAATAAAGCACATCCCAAAAAAGATCCAACAATACTAACTCCCAATCCTGCGGTGAACGACAAAACTGAATGTCCCAATGCAGCCTCCCATCAGAGAACCGCATAACCTCCAACACAAAAAACTCCCTTGTTCGACTAATACTATACAATTCTAGAAATGCTTCCTTCACAGAACAATCCCTACACCATTCATCATCCCAAAACTTTACCCTCATACCATCACCCACATTCTCAAGATCAATATAAACCATATGTAGATCTATACAAGCTTCCCTATATTTTACATTAGAGATCTAAGAGATAATAACTTCCATAATAGATCACCCTGGCATAAAACCAAATCCATTTCCCAATATTGTTGTTTCATGCATATGTTTAATCACTCTCCCCAATCTTCATAGTGCGACTCATAACATTAATTTCATAGTATTTTATACAGTTTTGAATATCTCCTTTGTTCTAGTGAGTGTTTCTTCTCCAATCATTAAGCATTTTGTTAACACTTAACATCTTATGGAAAAAAAAGTTTGTCAGCCAGCATACAACCACATAACGCAAGAAATTCCACACGTTAACGGAAATTTCATGAAGTTCCACAACTTATACCAATTTCATCCTCCTTAATGCATCATTTACCTCATTTATCATAATTCTTCAAACAAACCTAAAATTTCTATCCTTGAATGGGTTATGCAATTCGCTCCAACTTCTAGTATCTCTTCCATTAAAAAGTTTATCAAAATACTTTTTCCATCTCTTTTTAATCTCCTCTTTCTTTAAAAACACTCTTTGATCTTTATCTTCAATGCACTTGACACAATTCAAGTCTCTTCTTTACTCTTGACACAATTCAAGTTTCTGAATATTCTTTTCCTCATCCTTTGTCCCCAACTTAATCTATAATTTTACTTTATTTTATAACATGGAACCACCAAACCCGTCACAACAGTGCTTACTTGTAGGCTTCAACTACAACTCATTACTCCTTTAGGTTCTTGATTCCCCAATGTGGGCATATTGGATATAACACAAGTTCGAGCCACTGGAGTTTGTCAAATAGAATTACAAGCAGCAAATCTAAAAAGAAGACCACGAGTTATAACCTAGGAAAGAAGGACACTTCATTTGGGATACTGTACCCATTTCGTATCTGTGTTGTACCCACATCATACCGGTGTCGTACCGGCCTTGTCATGTTTTAATTTTTCAGAAATTGCTCATATCATTGTGTTGTACCCGTGCTTGTGTCTGTGCTACTCAGATTATAACCTATAGGGGTTGAAAAACTTGAATCATAACAGTTCAATGTGACCTGCCTCAATTGAGTAGGCCCTAAAGAATTGGAATACACATTTTTCAAAATTCCTTAATCTATAATTTCAAATCAATACTTAACGCTTGGTACATTAAAATTTATCACTGTCACTAAAACTTCAGTATGCTAATGGTGAAGATTAACTCGCTTCCTACATTTATTTTTTTTCTTATTTCTCAAATGTTCATTTACATTTTATAATGAAACTTACCAACAATTTTACAAGGCAGTCAAATCAAAATTTTACGAATAATTATAAAACGTAGAGTGCAAGATTCTTGGAAACCAAACAGAAAAAAAAAGCAAAAGTAATAACCCTACCACCGGACTGCGTTTTCGCATGCAATTTGTTCAAACGCTCCTCCCTCGCGACCCTACATATCTTCGCATAAACCCTATCTCCGCTCGGTGCAGTCACCGGAATACAATCGCCGTCGATCTGCGACGCGTACCTGGACACGATCTTCTCCTCTTGTTCCTCCACCACAGGACTCGGCTCCCGTGCTGGCGGCGGCGAGTAGCGCAGCCAATCCTCCTCATCGGGCTTCGGCTTCGGCTCCGGCTCCAGGTCTTCAATTCTGGACCGTTTATCGTCCGAGGGAGCAGTGTTTTCTGTTGTGGGGGCATGGAGGCCGTCCGATCGATGACGCTTGTGGCCGTTGGTTTGGGTTTCGGAGATAAGTGGCGGATCTGTAGGCGACGAAGGTGAAGGTGGTTGAGGTTCTTCTTGTTGTGGGTAGGGTTCCGGTGGTTCGAGGTCTGGGTAGTCGTCTTCGTAGAGGTGAGAGTTGGATTCAAGGAATTCAAGCTCTTCTGGGAGAGGAATGTCCATTTCCATGTCCATTGGTGGATTGAGAGGTGGCTTTGAGTAACAGTATGTTTGTGAGAGAGATACAGAAATACTACTCCAATAATGCCGAATTGGCAATGCCTTTTTTATATTACTAACAGTGCTTTTGGCGGGAAAGTGAGGGGAAGCGAAAGGGCGAGGTCTACAAAGAGTTCCCCAGTTCCCAAATTACCCTCGCAGTACTATCAGTATTAGAGCATTCACCCCAGTATTTACAAATTATTTTATTTTACCATTTCAAAAACTACTTTCTTTATTATACCATTTCATTTTATAATACACCCAACCCACTCCGACCAACAAACCCACCAGCAACAACAACAACAACAACAACAAACACAAGAAATTGCCACCACAAGAACCATCGAGAAAAAAAAAACAAAAAAACACAAACACAAACTGCCAAATACCATAAGAAACCCACCACAGAAATCACCAATCCCACCACTCAGACCACCAAACCCACCACCAAACACAACCACAAGAAAAAGCCACCACAGAGAAAAAAAACACAAAGAAGCCTTCAAAAACCACCAACAACAACCACATCCACAAGAAATAACCACCACATAATCACCAAGAGGAAAAAAAAACACAAAGAAACTGTTGATCTCACCAACAACCACAACGCTGAAACCCAGAAACCCACCACTGCCAATCTCACCAATCTTGAAACCCACCACGTTGATCTCCACCTCGCCATTCCACAACGCCGATCAGCACCACCGACCTAGACCCACGCCGCCACATCAACAGAACTTTTTTGCCACGCCTACCTCTGCCGCTACCACCACCACACGGGATTTTGGGTTTGAGAAAAGGTAGTTTCTGGTTTGAGGAGTAGAGAGGGCAGAACAAGAACAAGAAAGAGAGAAGAGATGGAAAGCGGAGAGAAATGAAAGAGAGATAAAGTATAAATTTATATGGTACTGTATAAGGAATAAAATATATTAAAAATTATACAATGGAGCTATAGTATCGTCGTATAAGTAAGACGGCATTGTAGCAAGATTTAGGTTTTTGGTACTTTGATGCTAAATTATACCAACATATACCATTTAGAAGGCCGGATGTGAATGCTCTTAGATAACAAAAATGCCTCTTGCTCAATCTTAATAAAGGTTGTGTTTAGCTTTACGTAAAAGGTTTTCCCGAGTATAAAATTTTTTCAGGTGAAAATTTTTTATGTATGCTCCATTTTGGAAAGAAAAATATTTTCCTATTTTCAAGTGCTTGTTTGCATGTAAAATATGGTCAAAATTGTAAAATATTTTTCAGTTTGACCAAAGTTTGTGCATAAAAACTTGTAAAATATTTTACCAAAAAATAAACTGTAAAACATTTTGCAAAATTCTCACTCCCTCTCTCGCGATCCTTTCTTCCTCTTCTTCTCAGTTCTCTCTCTCCCTCTCTCAAAATCTCCCAAGCAAAACTAGTGAGACCAGGAACAACACCCACCAGCGATGAACCACCAATGACACCATTCCCTACCAAATCTAACCTGGTTCTTCAGCTTTAAAAATCACCCTTCAAGACCAAGATTGAAGAGATTAGAACCATTCATCTAAGATTTTCGAGTTGAGTTTATGGAGGTCGGATTGTGGCGGAGCTGCTTTTAGTGGGTCGGATTGTGATGGATTTGGTGAGTGGATGACTTTGTGTTGATGGATTTTGGGTATAGTTTGCGTTTGTCGATGGTGGCAGAGGTGAGGTGATGGTGGCTTGATGGACAGCATGGGTTGTTTAATGGATCTCAGGTTTGGGTTTCACCCGTCACGGTGGTGGATTGACAGTGGCTTCTTGGATGACTTGGGTTGTTTGATGGGTTTATTATGTAGCTTGGTGGGGTAGATTTGATGATTGTTGCAGTTTTTTTCCTGGGTTATGACTTTGGATTTACTGGTGATGCTTCAATAGCTCCAATTAGACAAAATTTTGCTTTAATTTGGTTGAATTTGCTCTGATCTAGTTGGACTTTGCAATGATCTGATGAGTCGAGAGATTAGAAATTTTTTACAAAATGATTTCCTAAAAATTTTCATGAATGCTACCAAACATTGTAAGATGAAAATATTTTGTAGAAAATATTTTCAATTTAAAATATTTTACATCGAAACAAACAAAGCAATAATGTCACACCCCAAACCCAAAAGGCTCCAAAGCATGAGAAAAATATCTCAAAGGTGCCTATAGGTTTTTCCTTTTTGACAAAATCAATCCAAATAATCCATACCAAGTACCAACATCAAGAATATTCATAATAATTTCATTTAAGATACTCCTAAAGTAAGTCAGAGTTTCATGCAATAATTACAATGGCCATTGGCCACAAAAAAATAGAGGTCTTAATAAATAATTACACATCATTAACTTGTTTCATCAGTGGAAATAAAATTCATAACCACTATTAGATATAAAAGAAAAAGTCAAGCCTACTCTAGGATATACATCATCTAAATATCTGCAATACAAAAGTTTAGCCTCCCTCAATAGTTAGTCTAACTACCGCTAGCCACAAAAACCTACCTAAAAAAGATCGTTGCATACTCTGACAAAGTTTGTAAAAGAATGGGATAAGACAGAGCCCAGTAAGTAACATAATTAATGATGGTGGGGGAAATGCAAGTTTCATGATAATGACCAATTTACAAAGCATGTTTTAATTTAGGAAATTTCTAACGAAAGACTGCAAAATCATTTTCCATAATAATATGACAAGAATGATTAGATAATAATCACAATGTTTCTTAAAATAAATACCATGAAACTATATACTATAATCTGTGAGCACTAACAATATTGATAGGGGAATAATATAGCCTATCTCCAAGTCGTCCATAAAGGTCGTCCATAGCCCACCTACTACCATAAACACCCTCAGAAACTTACCTACAAGTGCCTCGTCCAGGGAAGAAGAGCTCAAGACGAGGTACGCACCATCAGAGTGATGCACTCGTCGCAGTGTCGACATCCGCGTCTCCAGCAAATTCACCCGTTAGACGAGGCAGCCCCCGCGTGCGAAACAAAGCACGCCCAACTGAGGAACTCAAGGACGAGGTTGTCATACTTAGGAAAATCTCCAAATGAGATATGATAATCCCTTATCCCACGCGTAACCGCCAGGTATCCGTTGTGAAACAAGAGCATAACTTCCAGACGGTTATGCAAGTTACGTTTGATTTCTATCTCTCCTTGAAGCCAGGAGAAGTTCCAATTTTGGTAACCGCCTATGATAACACTATATAAAGGCCGTTTCGTACAAACCCAAGGTATGTTCAGCTTTTGACTCCAAAAAAGTTGGAACTCAAATAACTTAGAGGAAAAACTAACTTTGCCATCGGAGGACTTTTGGCCGGCAGCCCCGGCCGCCTTTGATACGCTTTTCTTTCTTTTTCAGGCCGTAGAAAGATCCAAGAGTCCTTTCTAGTCCGAAGCATCCAGCCTACCGATTTTCTTGGCATCATCGTTGGCGCCGTCTGGTGGGAAAAACGGTAAACTTGTTATTCTATCCCGTACAAAAGGTTGAATGGTTCGAACAAGATCAAGTGGCCACTAGCCCAGGCCACCTTAGAGAGGCAGGATGCTTCCAAGCAATCCCCTTCGTGATCGCAGACGCACCTCGTAGCGTGCCACCGCCTTCTATGCGGCACGTACAATCCATGGTCGTCGCGCATGGCGGGACCGACGCGTCGAACTGTGAATTGAATAAGGAGATCAACTTCGGAGGCAAGCGTCAAGTACACATGGAGGGAAGCGGCCCTGAGTCGTGAAGGAGGAGGGGAGAATGTAGAGGTCGAAGATCAAACAAGGTACCGTTTCAAGAAGGGTGCCGCACTTGGAAAAAGAAATGGACCGGGTGAGAAAAGCCATGGATGAAATGAGGGAAAACATGAGGCGAACAAACCCGCAGATGATATGGTCCACCGAACGTACTCCCCTTTCACGCCTCCATCACGGTCACTCCTCTACCCCCGAAGTTCAAAATGCCTTCTCTAGACTCGTACGATGGAAATCGCGACCCCTCGCGATCACATTGCAACTTTCAAGACGACCATGCATCCAGGGGTCCCAGACGAGATCACATGTGCAGAGCTTTTCCCACCACACTCAAGGGATCGCGAGTGTGGTTCACAAGATTCCCCCAAACTCGGTGGGATCATTTGAAGAACTTAGTAAGCCGTTTGTCAACAACTTCATTGGAGGACGGCGTCACAAGCGTTCCTCCTCTAGCCCGCCGACCATAGAGCAAGGGGACAATGAGAGTTTGCGATCTTTTATCACCCGTTTTAACGCAGAAGCCTTAACGGTGGACGAGATGGATGACAAGCTATTGCTAGCCGCTTTCCACAATGGGGTCAATTCGACTTGTTTATTCATAAGCTCTATGAGCGGGAACCGTACTATGGCCGAGCTTGTCCATTCAGCCTGCACTTTATGAATGCCGAAGACGCCATCATAGCCAAGAAAAGAAAAGGGCAGAGCGCTCTGGAGGTGGGCCACCATCGCTACAGACTGTGGACCTCGTCCGAAGAAGGTTCGGGTAGACGAGAGAAAAGATAAGGATGGTAAGAAGGCCGGCCTTCCTCCCCAAGGAATCGGCAATACACGCCCCGACTATGCCGTTAGAGTGTCCTTATGCGTATCAAGGATGATCCGTCCTTGAAGCTGGCCGACAAAATGAAGGAGACCCCAACAAGCGTAACGGGAGCAAGTACCGCCGTTTTCATAGGGACCATGGGCATGATACGTACGAGTGCTTTGACTTGAAGCAACAGATAGAAAATCTCATTAGACAGGGAAATTGAGGAACTTCCTTGGACGAGACCAGAGATGAGAAAATGAAGGCCAAGGTGGAAGAATCATCACGCCCTCCACTTGGAGAAATAAGGGTAATTATAGGAGGAAGCTCGACGGCCAATCGTCCAAATCAAGAAAGACGTACCTGAGGGTGGTGCAGAACATCCAACAGTTTGAACGACCTACTAGGACGAGGGAGGTTGACCAACAGGCTGTTACTTTCACGGACGAGGAGGCAGGACGATACCCGATGATGGAGAAACTAGCCTTCGCGTTAGTCACGGCTTCTAGGAAGCTGAGACATTATTTTCAGGCACACGTCATCAACGTCCTGACAGACCATCCCATAAAAAAGGCGACGAGCGTGTTGGAAGCCGGCCGGACGCGCCGGTACAAATGGGCCGTTGAGCTCGGCGAGTTCGATGTCGTGTACCTCCCGAGGAGTACAATAAAAGCGCAAGCGTTGGTAGATTTCATTGCAGAATTCACCCCCCAATCGGGACGACTCCGATCAAGGACGAAGGAAATGAGATGTGGGTAGTGAATGTAGACGGATCGTCCACATTGTATGCAGGTGGGGTTGGAATTGTACTGAAGTCCCCTGAGGGTGACAAGCTGGAGTATGCGGTCCGTCTGCGTATCCAACTACCAACAATGAAGCCGAGTACGAGGCTCTACTCAAGGGGTTGGAATTGGCCAAGTCCTTAGGGGCGGAGTCGTTAACAATCGAGGAGACTCTCAATCGGTCATTAACCAAGTACATGGGATGTGAGATGTCAAAGAAGATCTAATGAAGAAGTATCTTAATAAAGTGAAACGCCATGCCCGGAAATTTTCAACCAAAAGATTTATTCAACTTCCCGTGGAGGAGAACGCCGCAGTACGCCTTGGCAAAAGCCGCCTCGCAGGAGTCATAGACGAGTTTGACGACGTTCGCACATGCCGAGCATAGACATCCCCGACATACAAACAGACAGAGGAGGAGAAAATTGGATGAGTACAATCATATTCTATCTCAAAGAGGTGAGGCTTCCAGAAGAACAGTATGAAGCGAGAAAGTTAAGGGTCGTCAGCCAAGTATGTCATCATAAATGAGTTGTTGTACAAGCGAGGCTTTTCTCACTCTACTTAAGATGCTCCGGCTCCCGACGAGTCAAACTATGTTCTAAGGGAGGTTCATGAAGGATCCCGTGGAAATCATTCAGGGGCAAGGTCTCTCGTCCATAAGATCGTCCGTGCAGCTACTATTGGCCAACAATGCAGTGCAGACGCTAAAGCCTATGTCAAGGTATGTGACCAATGCCGCGTTATAGCAATGTACCTAGGATACCGTCGAGTATCGACTTTCAATGACAGCCCCATGGCCCTTCGCACAGCTGGGACCGGATATCCCTGGTCCTTTTCCAATAGAGTCCCGCAAATGAAGTTTTTGGTGGTAGGGATAGATTACTTTACCAAATGGGTAGAAGCCGAGCCTCTGCAGAATCACCAGAACGTGAAGAATTTTGTATGGAAGAATATCCTATGCGGGTTCGAGTACCCTGTGGTATTAGTATCCGACAACGGACGTCAATTTGACAACGCACCCTTCAGGGATTTCGCAATCATTTTGGAATCAAGAATCACTATTCTTCACCCTCCCATCCACAGCAAATGGGCAGCGGAAGTAGCAAACCGATCCCCGCCTCGAAAATCATCAAGACTCTTGAGGGGGCAAAAGGGATATGGCCGTGACGAGCTACCCGGTGTTCTCGTGGGCCTATAGGACGATCGCACGAACTCCGACAGGAGAGACCCCTTTAAGCTAGCCTATGGGAGTGAAGCCGTTATACCGGGCAGAGGTCCATATGGCAAGCCATCGAGTGATGAAGTACCAGGAGAAAGACAACGGGGAACAACTTCGCCTTGACCTCGATCTTATTGATGAGGTAAGAATGGATGCGGAGCAAAGGACAAGCAAGATACAAAAATCTCATGGCCGTACAAAGCATGACGCCATGGTAAGGCCCAGACGGTTCAGTGTCGGGGACCTTGTCCTCAAAAGGGTCTCCTTGGCGACCAGAACCCAGCTCATGGAAAACCGGGACCCAATTGGGAAGGACCCTACAAAGTAATCAATTGCAAAAGGCAAGGTCCTACTACCCGGAAGCCCCGGATGGACGGAAGTTAGAACATCCTTGGAACGTGGAACATCCGCGAAAGTACTATCGGTGATGAGCAGGGACGAAGGAAGTCGCGGGCAAAACTACATGCTTGTCGTTTGCGTGTTTGCTTATATTTATTTGTGCTTTTACTATTATTATAGCGTGTTATGAATAAAAGTGCACTAGTTCTTAAACTCTTGCACTACTTGCGTAACTAGTTTATGAAAGACGATGCTATGTACTTGATATCTTAATAAGGCACTAGCTTATAAGCGTGTGCCAAGTTCGTGAACAATGTTCATGTAATAATATGGTTTGGATTTCTTATGTACTTGAATTAGCTTCCCGATAATATCCACGGACGAGGAAAAAGCCTTTGACAAATAAAAGCTCGGACGAATACAAACCCGTCTAAGCTCTGAGGCATGCTCGTCCACAAAAGAATGAGCATAAAGCAAAAATGCTAAGGCATGCTCGTCCAAGCTTTCCTTAAAAAGAGCAAAAATGCTAAGGCATGCTCGTCCAAGCTTTCCTTAAAAAAGAATGAGGATGAAGCAAAAATGCTAAGGCATGCTCGTCCAAGCTTTCCTTAAAAAAGAATGAGGATAAAGCAACAAAGTTAAGACATGCTCGTCCAAGTTTTCCTTAGCCAGGGCATACTCGTCTAAGAAGGGAAGTAGGCCTTAACACCTGCGTTCTAACGGCGAGCATATGATCGTCCTAAATACAATCGTCCATAAGGGCATCATGTAAACAATCACCCAACACTGGGAAACATTGCTTAAAAGGCAATTGAATAAAAATACATACACTCGTCCATGGAACAACAATGATGATAACTGAAAGTAAGCATTCATTAAACAATAAAAGGGTGAACGACCACCGTCCAAAAACCCTTGAAAAGTAAGCCTTGAAAGGCATTGTTTATAAAGCCGTCAAAAGTGCTCAGGACGAAATAAATGTACTCTTATACATTTAAAAAAAAAAAAAAAAAAAAAAAAAAAAAAAAAAAAAAGAGAGACAGGAAGAAAACACTTAAACAAATGATGAAAATTTTCAAACGGGCATCAGGCATTAGGGTCGTCTTCAGCAGGCTTGGTAGAGGCATCGTCTTCAACATTGACATCTTCGCAGCTAGTCCGAAGAAAAGAACTAGCGCACCTCCAAGTTGAAGGACGATAGGATTGACGTCACCTTCAGGAAACATTTCTTTCGCCTCCATGCGAAAGTCTTCAAATCCAGCCGCATAGTTGGCGTCCAGAAGGTCCGTAAACTGCTTCGAAGCCCTGAACTCCTCCATGCCCCTCGTCCTAGCCCTCACAAGGGAATTGCTAAGCTCGTCGGTCTTTTTCTGAAAGTGGTCAAGTCGTGAGTCCTTTTCCACTACATCGCCTTTAACTCCTCGACGAGGTTTAGCAAATCCTTGGCTGCGTCCTTAGCCTCACAGCCTGCCCTCAGCCCAGCCTTTTGCACTCATCCTTAACCTCCTTGATCCTCCTCTCCAACAAGAGCCTCGCCCCGTCCAACTCGCAGCTCGCTCTAGACGCAACTCTATAAACTTGGACATGGCCTCGCACAAACAAATAAGAATTTTTGTATCAAGCAAAGTAAACAAGCATGAAAAGCTAACGACGAGAACAAATTTGTATCCATTACCTTGAAAAGATCGTGGACACCCGAGTGTTCAAAATCCGTCAAGGACATGTTGTAGCATGCAGCCACGTCCTCGTCGGACATCGCCTGTTGGAACCTCTCCCAAGCCAAGCCCTCACTCTCGAGCAAAGTTGGGCACAACATCAACGGAGGTTGGGACGAGGCAGAACGTCTGGTCTTGGACGGTGGAGTGGAGCAGCTCGCACGACTCCACGTCGAAGATTGGGACGGACGGTGGTGGAGGAGGAACAGGACAGCGGGAGAGACGACCCCTGCCTCGGGACGACTTTCTGTGCTTGGCTCTCCCCGGGCCGGGGAGGTTTTCAAGGTTGATGGCCTTTGACAGGCTCCTCTTATCGCCAACAGAAGGACGAGCCCTAGTTTCAGTGTCTTGCTTGCCACGCTCGTCCACGACCCCTTTGCCTTTGTTTTCCTTCATGGTAGCCATCCCTAAAATAAATAATAATAATTATAAGTAAAAAAAAAAAAAAAAAAAAAAAAAAAAAAAAAAAAAAAAAAAAAAGGAGAGGAAAGGCAAGACGAGAACTCACGTCGGCGGACTGTAATCTCGTGGGCTAAGGCTTCGTAGAGGGCTCGGGGCCAAGTCCCCAAGTTGCAAGACGCCGCAAGGTAACCAAAGAGTGGAAGTCCTCTCTCGGGTGAAGACGAGCTTCTCCGGACGCGTCCTAGATGGAACCGGCTCAACGACGGCCTCCTAACACCCGCAACAAGGACGAAGAAATTAGCCCATAAAGATGTGTAATGAAGGCGATGCTACGTAGTGGCGAGCATACCTTCAGACGAAGGTTCCCTAAATCTCCGTATAATGGGGGAAATGAATCCCCGCCCACACGCGGGCGTCCCCGCCCAAAAACCTCGAGACGAAGAAGAACTCCGTCTTCCAACTCCTATCTCGAGGTGACCAAAGATTTAATTATCCTACGCCTTTTCTCCCCGGTCGTGAATTGATAAAAGCCACGAGATTGACTAATTTCGCAGGGTTTATAGCAAAAAAGGAACTCGTCCACGGTAAAGAGGGACAATCCTTCGAAAACCTCTCTCCACAAAATTTGCATAGAAACAACTAGTCTCCATGCATTAGGATTTAATTGACATAAACCTATACCTAACCTAGTAAGCAACTCCCCGGCAAAAGCATTGGAGAGGCGGCCAATTTAAGACCCCCTAAGATAGGCTTCATAAACCCCAATGCCAAAATGAGGTTGGCAACACCACTCATCACGGACGGCCAATCTAGGATTTAGCTCGTCCGGATTTGGTACCAACTCCTAAGGGACGTTAGTTTTCTCTCGTCCGTCTTGGCTGGAACCCCAACAATGCAGCCTCGTATACAGCCTCAACCTCGTCCTTCTTAGTGGACGAGGCGCGCTAGAAGGACCAGCCCCAGACCCGCATGCTACCCTCGTCCTAAATTCTTCCCGGAAAACTTCTAAGGAACCCCAGAACCCAGCAAACATACTCGTCGAGGTGTTACCACTACTCCTACTCGCTGTCACTACTAGAGCCACTATAGCTAGTTGTGTTACGATATTCATCGATCTCCCTATCAACGCTATTGCTAGACGAAGAAAAACTTTCGGACATTTTGGAAATGTGTGGAAGCCTAAAACGAGCGTAGAGAAAATACTTCCGGCTCTAGACGAAGAAAACTAAAGGACGCTGGAATACTCCTAGACGAGGCGATGGACGAGAGATGTCAAACGAGAGAATTTTAAGAATGAGGAGGGTAGGGGAGGAAATCCACTATTTATAGGCGTTGAAAAGTAAAACCCAGAACGCAATGACCAATCAGGAAGAACCACGTGGCAACCTCCTCGAAAACCCTAACCCACACAACGGTTAACCCGAGTAAGTAATGACACGTGACATAATATGAAGCCTTGGCAACCTCGTCCCTTACTTCGAGACACGTGAAATAATGTGTTTAAACGAGTCGAAGAAACAAAAGAGCTTTGGACGACCTTAGAACGGTGGTCAACTGATATGGGAATAATATAGACTATCTCCAAGTCGTCCATAAAGGTCGTCCATAGCCCACCTACTACCATAAACACCCTCAGAAACTTACCTACAAGTGCCTCGTCCAGGAAGAAGAGCTCAAGACGAGGTACGCACCATCGTAGTGATGCACTCGTCCAGAGTGTCGACATCCTCGTCTCTGAGCAAATTCACCCGTTAGACGAGGCAGCCCCCGCGTGCGAAACAAAGCACGCCCAATGAGGAACTCGGGACGAGGTTGTCATACTTAGGAAAATCTCCAAATGAGATATGATAATCCCTTATCCCACGCGTAACCGCCGTGTATCCGTTGTGAAACAAGAGCATAACTTCCAGACGGTTATGCAAGTTACGTTTGATTTCTATCTCTCCTTGAAGCCAGGAGAAGTTCCAATTTTGGTAACCGCCTATGATAACACTATATAAAGGCTGTTTCAGACAAACCCAAGGTATGTTCAGTTTTGACTCCAAAAAAGTTGGAACTCAAATAACTTAGAGGAAAAAACTAACTTTGCCATCGGAGGACTTTTGGCCGGCAGCCCCGGTCGCCTTTGATACGCTTTTCTTTCTTTTTCAGGCCGTAGAAAGATCCAGTAGTCCTTTCTAGTCCGAAGCATCCAGCCTACTGATTTTCTTGGCATCATCAAATATAATTTCAAAACCATAAAATCTAACATAAGGTAATTTATTGCAAATATATCACACTACCACATACACCGGTCAGGGGGTCCACCTATTCACAACTGACATGATATTGTCCTCTTTGGCATGCAGTTTATTGACCCCATGTGCAGCAGCCTCACCCATATTCTCAAGGTTTTGTCTCTCCCCCCATGGGCAACAGGGAGAACGAGTCAAATAGGACCTCTTTTACATGTGGTCTTTTGGCCCCATGAGCAGCAGCCTCATCCACACAAAATCAATGAACATTTTCCCCCCATGGATAGCAGGGAAGAACGCGTCAACTAAAGTGAAAGAGTACTGACCTGAATCTTATTCTATCGTTACGAAGACTACGGAAACTAAATTAAGTGATCACCAGGAAATTACACATGGCATAGGGCTAAACCACATAAAGCTCATAGGTTATATGTACTTTGAAACACATAGTTTATACCCAGGTAGTTTTAGAAAACCTTAAATTACCAAAACTTTCACAAAATCTGTAAGGTTTTCAATTTCATTCATTGTCAAAAAAAATTTCTATCAATTTCCCAAATAATACAAGGCAAGATAAGCATATTTAAAATTTCTAAATCATAAAATCCGTGAATTCATTATCAAAGATGCTCATATTTTTCATGTCAACAATTCATGCATTTCCTCAAATGCAATACCAAATATGATGCGCTTTCATAAATAATCATATATAGTAGGATCACAATACAACACTTTTTAAGAAAACATAGTTCTATAAAAAAATTTCCAAATTGTGTTTGTCCCAAAAAGAAAAACATCATTTATGCAACATGGTTATTTTCCAAAAATATTCTATTAAAAAGCTATTTACTTTGCAATCCGCAAAAGCCTAATTCTCCAAGCTCCAAAGGAGATTAGCTAGAATCTAAACAATATTAAGCAAACCTATTACAATAAGTATAAAACTTGAAATCGTATCTAGCTACAAATTAGAATTTGCCAAATAAGCAATTGATTAGGCAAGCCTAGTGTTGAACCTCATCAATAATATATTTTACTTCCAAAGTTTCTCAACAAATTAATTACAAGGCATAGACTCCAACTTATTCTCGTAAATCATTCAAGGTATTATCTCTAACATCAAAACTTCAACACTTAATAAGTAGTTCCCACAAGATTTACACTACATCAACAAGAGACCCAATGTACCAAAAATCATAATATCCCTCAAGACAAAAAAAATTGAATCTTTAACTAGCGAAAAATAATCAATAAAAATTATATTCACAATTTATTTCACATTAAAAGGCCAAAGCCCCAAAATCTTCACCACTTAGATAACCACCATTGTAAAAAATATAAACTCACTCATCAAATAATTCCAACAATACAAAATCCATACATATAAACTTATGAATATTCCTTCAAAAACTCATAAATCACATGAATATTATTATCAAAGCTTAGATAAAGGGAACCTCTAGCAAAAGCATAAAACCTATCAAAAGATTAGAAATTTTTACTTCCAATAAAAGATATGAAGGTGCTTAAAGGTTCTTAAAAAATTTTTGGTGATCTTGCTAGAAAAATGATGGTGGAAATGGTGGTATGAAGTGTACCGATGGGACAATGAGGGAGAGAAGTGTGTGCGTGCGTGTGTGCGTGTGTGTGTGTGAGAGAGAGAGAGAGAGAGTGGAAAAAATGAAAAGAGAGCAAGGAGTGGCCAGCCAAGAGAAAAAAGAGATATTTGTGAGATATGTGGTGGGAGGGATGATGGGTTAGGTGGGGCATGTGTGGTCCAAATAAAATCTAACATTTACTTTTCTTTTTTCTTTTTTCTTTTTTAAGTTGGGACGTTACAGGTAAAGGAAAACATTTTTCTACTGTTTGATTGTGTTGTGGAAATTATGTTGGAAAATTATTTCATGTGTTTGGTCTTGCATGTGAAAAATCTATTTCTAGAAAATATAAGCATAAGCCAGCCACCAACTACCACCACCAACCACCCAAAATCATTGGGAGGAGGAAAAAAACTGCCGCCACTACTCTATTGCCACCATAGCAACAACAAAATCAGATATCAAAGAAAAAGAAATCAACCAGAAAAGAGTGGGGGTTTAAATTGGTTTAGAGAGAAAAAGTGAGATGAAAGGGAGAAGACCACTGTGGAGTGGTGTTGCCTGGGGTTTGCTGCGAAGGAGCCACGGAGGTTTCACCTTGTCAAATTAAAGAGAAGAGGAGAGGGACGGTGAGACTAATCCAGATTGAGAGAGGTTATGGGTTTTGGTTTTAGAGAGAAGTTGAGGTTGAGATGTGAGGCCACCGACAATGGTGGTGAGGTGATTGTAGTCAAGGCCACAAACAGTGTCTCGGCTTCTCTGTCTCTGTCTCTCTCGGTTTGGGTAGAAGCTAAAAATGGGTGTAATTTGTTTGAAGGTGAAATACAAGTGCAAATGGTTTTACACTGAAGTGGGTGCCTTTTTACAGCCTATTGAAATCCAATTTCAGTTTAACTGAGTTTTTCGGCTGAACCAAACACAACAAATGGTGTAAAATATTTTTCGTATTTCTTTTACACCTGAAACAAACACAGCTAGACTATCTTGTGCGCTAGTCCAATTATGGAGAGCTTCTTGGACAAGTTTTCCAAAAAAAAAAAAACCCAAGAAGTCCCTGGAGTTGGGATCATTTTCAAATTTGATATTGCAATTGAACAAATTGCCTCCTCTAAACTTTTTATCAAGACAAAAAGTGGCCATGTGTTGTATGGGTGATCACATTTTATTATAAAATTACTATTTACATATAATTTAATAAAATCAATTTTAAAAATAAATTTTAGTAAACCATACTTGTCAAATATTTATTTATTTTTAAATATTAGTTGTGAGAGACCGCAACTTCTTGAGATTGTGCTCTTAAAAAAGAGATTTGGGTACTTTTTCAAGACACCTCTCTTTTTGGGTAAGTGGTGTGGAGTCGCCACTTATTTTTTATACAAAAAAAAAGGAAAAAATTAAATACAACTTTACATGTTGAAAATGTTTCATTATCATTGATTGAATAAAAAAGTACAAACTTGATAAATTGAGTATTACATGGCTTTGGGTCCTGGTTACAAACTATCAAAGATACATGGGTTTTTGTCCTAATTACAATCTACCCAAAAATAAAAACAAAGATAAAGCTTAGGTCTATCCATCCAAAAGAAGCTAAATTAGGAGGCTAGGTTACAGAATGAGAAGGTGTTAGACATCCATTCTGCCCAGAAGAATTTGGTCTTCTAGACTCTCATGACCAATGTACCATTTATGCATGATATGAATGATATGTTGCATACATAAGACACTTAACCAAATTAAGTCACATAAATCTATTTATGAATGTGTCCTCTTCTTTTTCTTTTTCTTTTTCTTTTAAAAAAAATTCAAATCTATTTTTATGATAAAAAAATTGATTTGATTCATAAAAAAAATCAGATTCATTTTGGTATAAGTAAAAAATTTAGTTTTGGTGAAGAAAAATTAGATCTGTTTTATTAAGTAAAGCAAGGTTTTTTTGCTTAAATAAATATCAGATCCATTTTTTATGTAAAATAAAATAAAGAGAAAAAAAAAATTTAGAAGAGAACTACACTCATGAAATAAACCTACACTACTTGCATCAAACAAAACATCAATACTCATGACTTTCTTTTTCTATTTCAAAATTTGCTTTGTTTAAAAAAATTCAGATCTACATTTAAAGAAGATATAGATCAGTTTTGTGTTTAAAAATTCAGATTTGCATCTAAGGAAAATGCAAATCAATTTTTGTGTAAAAAAAATTAAGATCTGCATCTAAGGAAGATCCAAATAAGTTTTTATGTAAAAAAAAAATTAGATCTGCATCTAAGAAATATACAAATCAATTTTTTGGTTTTGAAAATTTCAAATATGCATTTAAGGAAGATACATATTTGTTTTTGGTATTGAAAAAGAAGTGATAAGGAGCAGATTTTTTGAAACTCAAAAGGTAAATCATGACAACAAAAACATTAAAAACATATTTCAACAATAAATATTGACAACGCATGGTATGAACATTAGAAATTAAAACTAAAAGAACATCTATTCATGCATCATTAAAATAAAAAAAATTAAAAAAAAAGGTAAAGAAAGACCACCTCTTGCATGGATGTGCTCTTCTTGTTGAGAGAATATTTTAGGCTCCGTCCATTTGGAGTGAAAATAGAGAAGATGGAAAACAATGGGAGGAAAATAGAGTGGAAAATAGCATTTTTCACAGTTCGTTTGGAGAGAAAAAATAAGAAGGATGGAAAACCCGGATGGAAAATTGTCCTCCCGGGCTCACATATATTTTCCTCCCAAATTGGGAGGAAAATGTTGGGGAGAAGAGTGGTCCTCTTATTAGCTTTTGCACTTTTACAAAAAAGACCCCATCTCCCCAACTCATTCCTGACTTCTTCTTTTTTCACAACGTGACCTGACGTTCTTTTTTTTTTCAAATCTTTTTTTTTTTCACGTGACCTGACTTTTTTTTTTCAAATCTTTTTTTTTTTCACGTGACCTGACTTTTTTTTTTCAAATCTTTTTTTTCTTTCTTTTTTTCACAACGGGACTTGACGTTATTTATTTATTTATTTTCAACATGACCCTATTCAACGTTTTTTTTTTTTTTTTTTACATTATAATGATAAAAATAATAATATAAATTTATATATATGATGTGGTAAATTTGATATTATTTAATAAGTACAAATAAATCTATTTCTTACATATTCTGTAACAAGGGTATAATAGTCAATTTATATAAATTACATTTTCCATCATTCCATTTTTCTCTCAAACCGAACAAAAGAGTTTTCCACCCTATCACTTTTCCACCCCTCCAACCGAACACACAAGAGGGAAAACTAAAATATTTTCTATCCTCCCACTTTTCATTCTCCCACAATTTTCCATCCTTCCACTTTTCCACTCCTCCAATCGAACGGACCCTTAGGGTTCAAAGAAAATTTTCAATTATCTTTGAAATCTAAAATACCTTGCTTACAAAAAAGAAATTCTTAACGCTAGAGCCTCCAAAACGTCTTTAACGTAAGAGAGAAAATAATAGAAATGAGAGTCAGAAAGAGGGAAAATCAAAGAGCATGAAAAGTGTCCTGAATTTTCGATGCAGCCTCTATTTGTAGAGGCTGGGGTGTTCGAAAAATTAGCTAGATGATCAGAATACGAACTGGGACACATCCTTATTTCTAAAAAATCGAAAATGATGTGTTTCAGCTTAATCCAAGTGCCCTCGGGTCGGGGCCCGAGTTTGTGCAAATTGGTACTCCAAAAGTGTCAAATGACGCTTTTGGGTGCCGGTCCCTTGTTTGAGTTTTGGTTTGTTTTGGGCTCATTTTTTGAGGGTTTTATAGTCGAGACTTACGCTTAGACGCGTTTTTAATCCATATTCTAAAAATTAAATTCTTTTCTCTTTTTAGTAACAATTATCTTGTAGATAAATACTCTAAAAGTCTTTATTATCCACAATTTTATTGTTATCTAATTATCCTCTTTATTCCCATGCAAGCAAGCCTATTTTTGACACTAACTAACAACCAATCACAAATTATTCAATTAATTTTAATTGTCTAGCCAATTATAATTAATTTAAATTAATCATGTGTGGTTGATTCTATCTAAACACAATGCATGCTGACCGCGCAAACTTGATCATGCGACATCTTTCGATCTGACAGTCCGATTTGGAAATCGGACATACTGTCGCGACCATTAGAATCTCAAAATCATTTTTATGATATGCAATAAACAAATTAACGCATGTAATGCAATCATGAATTTTGGGTATATAATTGGTCATTCTAGTAATCTTTCTTAATTAAATCATGAGTGCAATATCGAGTGTCTACATTAGTAACATGAAAGGTTTAGATTTAGTGTTACTTACCATAAACATTACTATTCCCCAATTTCATAGCCTCTATACTTTACACAATTGACCACAAATTAAAACTAATAATGATATTCCACTACTATCATGCCCTCAACCTAAAACAAAATCATCAATCAACAATTTCATGCCTTCTACCCAAGTCAAATCAACCAGTCCAATCCATCCCCCGACACGTCACTCTTTAAGGCAAATTGGAACAAAGAATTGAGTAGTGCTCATGACTTGGGATTGGGCCTTGATGTTCATGGCATTTTTTTTAGGTTCATGACAGCTGGATGACATGGGTGGTGATGACAAAGGTAGTGACAACTGGGATTGAGGTCTCGTGCAATACCTTAGGTATTGCACGGTGTGCAATAACTTTAATATCAACCATTCATTTAATTAGGTATTGCATGGTGTGCAATAACTTTAATATCAGTCATTCATTTAATCTAAAGGCTCATAAATTCAACACCTCACCAAATAATAAAAAGACCATTTCATCCTTAATAGATTCAAAGACCACGATCTAGGATCCACCATGGAGATTCAAAGACCATGATCCATTATCCAGTATCTACCACCACGATCCACCAGTGAGAAGGAGGGAGAACTGGTGAGAAAATAAGAAAAAAAGAAGAAGAGAGAAACAAGATTGAACAGAGAGAGAGAGAGAGAGAGAGAGAGACAGAGAGACAGAGAGAAGAAAAATACTTTTTTAAGGAAAAGAAGAGAGAGGAGAAATAAAATATTAATTTTTATTATAAGATTAGAGCATCCAATGAGGTTGCTAAATTGACTAAAAGTCAATTTAGCAATCAATTCCCTAAAAATGTTTCTACAGCAAAGAAGCTAAACTCAAAAAAATTTGAATTTGAGCTACAGTGAGTTGCTAGAGATAGTAGCTCACTATAACTTAAACCCAAAACAAAAAATTAATTTTTTTAATGTGTTGATGATTGTGGTTGTTATTTATTAAATTAGATATATTATTTTATTGTGTTGTTTATATTATTTTAATGTGTTGAATGTTAAAATAAAACATATGATGTTAGGTGTATTATAAAGTAGGGTGTTGAAATAGATAAAGTAATGTTTTGAGTTGTTAAAAACTATATTTTTTAGCAACCTTGCTGTGAATACTCTAGCTAAAGTAAGAGCAAGCAATAAAGTTGCTAAATTGACTTTTTAGTCAATTTAGCAACCAATCCCCTTAAAACAGCTTCTACAGCAAAGAAGCGGAAGTTAAAAGAATTTGAGTTTCAGCTACAATGGGCTACTATCTATAACAACCCACTATAGCTTAAGCCTTAAAACTTAAAACAAAAAATAATTTTTCAATGTAGGGTGTTAAAAAAAAGTATTTAAATGTTTTGATGGTTGTAGTTGTTGTTTATCGTGTTAAATACATTATTTTGTTGTATTGTTTATATTATTTTAATGTGTTGAATGTCAAAATAAAATCTTTAATGTTTAGTGTATTGTAAAGTGGATTGTTAAAATAGATAAGGTAGCTTTTTGAGGAAATAAGAACCAAGTCTTTGCGGAAATAAAAGAGAAGGTGGGGAAAAAACTTTCAGGGTGGAAGGAAAAAATGCTCTCAATGGGTGACAAGGAGATTTTAATCAAAGCAGTGGCGCAAGCTATCCCAACATACACGATGAGTTGCTTCTTACTTCCAAAGGGTTTGTGTGAAGACTTGGAAAGGATGATGAGAAACTTTTGGTGGGGGCAAAAGGACCAAGAAACAACGACATCGTGGGTAGGATGGAAGAAAATGTGTAAATCTAAATTACATGGAGGTATGGGCTTTCGCAATCTTAAGGCTTTCAACTTAGCTATGCTAGCAAAGCAAAGATGGCGCCTCCTAACCAACCTAAGATCCTTAGTGGCTCGGCTCTACAGAGCTAAGTATTACCCCACGGGGGATGTCCTTGCAGCAAAACTTGGATGTAATCCCTTGTATGCCTGGCGAAGTATCTATAACAGTTTGGAAGTAATAAGGAAAGGCACCAGATGGATGTTTGGGAATGGGAAAACGATACACATATGGGAGGACAACCCAACCACCTACAAGGTCTGCTCCCCCCAAAGAGACATAGATGACTTCCTAATGGTCTCATCTCTCATTGATGTGGACACAATACGATGGAGAGCTGATAGAGTAAGAGCACTTTTCTACCCTTGTGAGGCAGAAACTATACTTAATATACCTCTGAGCTACAGTTTATCGGATGACAATATTGCTTGGGTGGGGAACAAAAGAGGTGTGTTTACAGTTAAGAGTGCTTATTATGTTGCCTTGCCTTTAGTTGAGGAGCCAGATTTGGGAGAATGCTCAATTGGAGAAAATCGAGCCCCACTTTGGAGGAAAATGCGGCACCTAAAGATTCTGGCCAAAGTCAGAATATTTGCTTGGAGAGCCTGTGTGAATGGGCTGCCAACTCACCTGAACATGGTAACAAGAGGATTTGATGTTGATGCAACCTGCCCTCTCTATGGAAAAGATGGAGAAAGCACAAAACATGCTCTTCTCTATTGTGAAAAAATTTGTGATGTATGGTGGTGTTGGCAGGCCTGCCTAATAAATCTCTTAGCTGAAACAGGTGATGTAGTGGATGTTGCTCTGCAAATTATGGAAGCTGGAACCAGTCAGGATTTAGAGATATTTTTTGTCACTGCGTGGTCGATTTGGTTCAGTCGAAATCAAGTAGTTCATGAGGCTCAAAGCCTTCCCTCAATGCAAATCTGGGGTACTGCGCAATGAACCTAAAATGACTATAAAGTCGCTGCTGCTGTTAATCTACTTAGGCAGTAATCTCCTGAGGTTGGTTGGAGTGCACCACCCTCAGGTATGTATAAAATAAATGTTAATGGCGCAACGTCAGAAGATGGTAGACCCTCGGGTGTTAGTGCGGTAATTTGGGACTGCAGAGGCATTGTTGTTGCAGCATGTGCAAAGCTACTACATGCACAGTATGATGTGGAAGTCACATAAACCTTGGCTGTTGAAGAAGGCATCCTCCTAGCCCACCAGAAGAAGCTCACGCATGTTATTATTAAGTTTGATTCGCTCTTGGTAATTCAGGCTATCTCCTCAAACCTGCCCCACGGTGACTTAAGGCCAATCATCCAAGATATCCATTCTCTGTCCTCTTCCTTTGAGGTGTAAAAAGTCAAGCACTTGAAAAGAGATTTCAACATTGTGACTCACGAGTTAGCCAAAATGGCTAGAGAATCCAGGACATCACAGACCTGGATTGATATGGAGCCTCTAATGCTTCATCATCTTTGCCAAATTGATAGGGCCAATTGTTAGTTTTTTTCCTTTGTATTCTACCTTGCTCTGTTGTACTTCAATTTCTAAAGTGTTCTTAATGAAATCAAGTCAAGTTTCAAAAAAAAAAAAAAGTTGCTTTTCGTGTTGCTAAATGCTAAAATTTTTAACTTCTTTATTGTGAATGCTCTAAGTTGTCAAAGAGGATAACTTACCATAGCTCCATTGCTTTAAAAAAAAAGAAAAAAGTACAACATCTTTGTTGTAGCTTGCATTTTGGTGGTTTTGTTGTTAAAATAAGTTTTTAGCATGTATCGCAACTTTAGTGTGAATGCTCTATTCTTTCAAAAGATGAGTATTTTCAATGAATACAAATTTGTCTCCAAAAATGATTTTCCAAGTTAATTCTTAATTATTGAGTGAAATTGTTATGTGCTTTTGTGTTAGAACTCTTTTTCATCTCCCTTATGTGTGTGTTAAAAAAAAAAAGAGTGGATTCTCAATTAAAACCCTCAAAAGGGCCTTTTATTTTTATAATTTTTTATTTATTTTAATGAGTATTTGATTTCCTTGAATATCATGTATATTGATATTTCAATGATAGATGGCATACCAAGCAATTTCTCATGCTGGCGGTACTCCCATTGAATCTTTGATATCTTTACGTGTTAGGATGTCTGTATTTCTACTGAAGACCACCGAAGTTGTTTTTTTTCCTAGGCCAGTACTCTGTCGTAATCACGGAGGATAAACATAAAGAAAGCTGAAACAAGGTTTCATTATGTTTTGCAACATTAAATAAGATTTTTTTTAAAACGTTTTTAACAAGATAAAAAAGATTTCTTTTTTTTTTTTTGGTAAGAAGATAAAAAAGATTTCATTTTCGCTTACATTACTCCTTTTCAACTCTAAAAAACAAGTATAGAATTTAAAAATAGAGCCACGTTACATCACCAATATAAATATAATATATATAAATAATAAGTGTAAAAGAAAAAATAGTGATATTATATATGTATTGTTTTTTTAATGAATTTATATAGTATAAATATTTAATTTTTTGATGAGATAGTATAAATAATTATATTTGCAGTTGTTTTCTTGTTTAAATTTTTAATAATTTGAAAGTTACATTGAGGACAAAAAAATCTAAGTCTTAAATGTTTTTGTTAAAATACCAAAAAGTGTTCGTTAAGATATAACTGCAACACTTTTGATTATTTATGCAGTTTTTTTGTTTTTAGAATTTAGTCTACTAATATGCTATATATGCATTTGTTGAGCCATTGAATTAGAAACTTTATTGGTTGAAGTAGGATTTTTTTGGTGCTTTAATATTTTTTTTTAAGAGAGAGCTTCAATCTACTGAGTTAATATTTTGTTAAAATTCTTTATCATCAAATGAAGATAATAATTAATTTTTAATGTAGTTGAAAATTATACCATCATTTGTACTAATAATATCCATACGCAAAAATACTCCGTATATATCATATGTATATTTAAAATAGGCGGTGGTGGGTCAAACAAAACTCCCCCACTTGGAAGGTATGGAACCTTCCAAGGCTTTCCAAATGTGTACACACAAATTCAAAATAAAGAACCGCGTGGTGAGAGAGAGAGAGTCAGAGCCACAATTTTCATAAATTTCCTTCCTACTTTATCTTTTTTCTAGTTTCTACCCAAACATTATAAATATTCTTTAGTTTGGTCCAATAGATCCTTCGCAAACCGAAAAAGAAAATTCCATTTCCTCTTCCTATTATATATATATATATCACAACCTAATAGCAATCTCTCTCTCTCTCTCTCTCTCTCTCTCTCTCTAAATATAAGTAATTTCACAACAGAAACAGCTTATTATTATTACACCAAACCTTATATTTTATCTTTCTCGCAGCGTTTGCTTTCAAATTCTGCAATTGGTTTGTTTTGGATTAGGGTTAGGGTTTGGGTTTGAATTCTAGATAAATAGAGAGAGGAAAAAAAGATGGGGCAGCAATCTCTGATCTACAGCTTCGTGGCTCGAGGCACGGTGATTCTGGCGGAGTACACGGAGTTCACCGGAAATTTCACGAGCATCGCTTCCCAATGCCTCCAGAAGCTTCCGGCTTCCAACAACAAGTTCACCTACAACTGTGACGGCCACACCTTCAATTACCTCGTCGAAAATGGCTTCAGTATGATCTAGATCTCAATCTCGGCCTTCGTTTTCTTCATCATTTGCTCAAGATCTGTGTCTATTTGACCTCAAATCAATCAAAATTAACGACATCTCACTAATAATTTTATTTTTATTGTTATTGTTATTGTTATTAATTTTTTGAATCATGAAGTCCTGGATTCGTCAGATTTCGTTGTGTTTGAGCTGTATTGTATTGTATTGTATTTGTTTGGATCTTTTCTATGGATTTCTTGCTCGATTTGGAATAGGAAGGGCCGCTAATAGGTAGATCCTCGTTCTTCGTTTGGCTATTGATAGAAAGGAATTTCAGATTTGTAGATTTGTGTTTTTAATCGTTTCTGTTTATTACTATTGAAATTTGATTCAGAGGGTTGGATTTGAATGATCTATCTATCTTGAGTGTTTGTGTTTTCTGTGATTTTAAAATAACATAGATATATAACATTTGAGGTTGTAAAAAAAGTTATGTGTTCATTTCTTTTCTCTCCTGCATTTCCTCAACAATTGAAATGGGTGATTAGTGTTCGTATTTTTATGAGCATCTGTAATATCGGTGTCAATGTTACGAGAAATGTAGATTGCTGCGGTATGCATTCTGAAATGGGAATTTTCAATATTGTAGACCTATTATTTTGGGATGTGGTTTGAGGCAGTGTTATTCAGATTTCTTTAGTTAGAATCTTTGGCCAAAAAGGCCTTTTCCCTCCAAAATTTGAGGTCCCTTGATGTTTTGATTTCTTACCTTTTATATTTCTCTTAAAATGGGTAAGAATGGAAGAGACATGTGGAATGCTTGGGTTTCCAGATTGAATTATTTTGAATGGAAAAACTAGCATCTTTTTCTTTTGATTTTGCAGTAATCTGATCTGGGATTGGATATAACATTGATCAGTCCACCTGAATGGGGTCATATAAAACAACAATGGATTTCTTGTAGCCTTTGGAGTTTCTTCTTTAACCTTAAGAAGAGAAATTGAAATCTTAGGGTGGCTTATTATATCCAAATTGAAATCTGGGCATGTAACAGGAAGTTATTAAATTCTTGAATTTGGGTGTTGATAGTTGATAGTTGATAGCAAGTTTTTGTGGCTGAAGTATGGCTTATGCTTATTTTAGTGTCTGCTTATTTTGACACTACTTTATATTAATTCTCAGTATGGATGATTGTTAAAAAATTTTAAATTGTGTGTGTGGGTGACCAATGGGGGGATTATTGGTGTGCCAATAACTTGATGTAGATGGGTTTCAACTCTTGACCATGTGAAGTTGCCTTCATACATGAATTAATGCTATGGTGTCTCATGTTTATGGGAATATCCCTTCAACAACACCATCAAGAAAAACTAGTACCAACCATCTACCTAAAAGTAAGAATATCACTGGTCCAGAACCCTGAGTCAATTCAGTAGATTTACAAAGTTTAGAGTTTAATCAGATCCATTTTTTCAGGTCTGTCGTAAACATTACAACAATTTTTTCAGATTTAATAGTTTCAACAAAGTTCACTTCTTTTGCGATTTGTCCATCTGTAGATGTTCCCTCTTGAGGAAAGGAGAAAGTTCATTGATACACAGATTATCTCCATAGGCTTACTTTACTCGATTTTTCCAACTTCTAGTTGTTTGTAGTAGGATGTCAACTTATTGATTTAAATTTTAAAATGGAGTAACTCATTTGCATAAATTTTGAAGTGTTTTCTTCATTCCCTTTAAACCACTGCATGTGTTTGTGGATAGGTGGAGGGATTTGTGCGTGTTGAGAGGGAATTATGGCTTTTATAATTTGAGGGATCATATTTTCACTGCCCATATCAAGTCAGTTATACCCAGCTGTATGCATCAAGCCTTCTCTCAAGTGTAGGCATTTAAGTCACATGTATGACATGTTTCTGACATTCTGAAGTGTGTTCTAAGCCATTTCTGGTTTTATTACAATGGATGGTGTCTTTCACTTTGTGCTTTAAGATTTCAAAATTGCTTACTGTGTCTCATAAGGATGCTGTTTTCCTTGGTTTTTTACCTTCATCAATATGGTGGTTTTTGTGTAGAACTTTTTGATTGGGGTTTCATTGAAAGATAAAGAATGGACAATGTAAGATTCTCTATCATATTGGCAGCAGCGATTCTTACTTACCTTACTCGTAGAAGGTGCTGCTTTTATAGCCAATGTGCCCTAGCTCAAGTGGCACTTTCTTCTTCCATAAGAATGGGTGGAGGCTGAGGTCATGCATTCAAAACCCACCTGGTGCATGTGTAGCTTACTAATAAGAAATAAAAGATGCTGGGTATATAAATCAAAAAGTGCTCAAGAATTATGGCATCCATTTCCAATAGTTATTTGATACCATCTTTGATGCTAATACTTAAAAAAATTACATGTTCTCTCCACCATCCCCCCCCCCCCTTCCTCCCCCCTCATTTTATTTTCAAGTTTGTTCGGTTATATCACTTGTTTAAAAGCAAATGACAAAAGGATTATTGGAGAGTTTGATTTTATCAAAGCAATTTACAAAATAAAGTGAAATGCTTAATTGGTTTGTTAATAATCTCCAGAGAGCATGCATGATTTTGTTTTAACCCTGCTGCTTTATTTTGGATACTGCAGCCTATTGTGTGGTTGCTGTTGAATCTGCTGGTAGACAGATTCCCATTGCCTTTTTGGAGCGAGTTAAGGAAGATTTCAACAAGAGATATGGTGGAGGGAAAGCTGCAACTGCTGTTGCCAACAGCCTCAATAAAGAGTTTGGGTATTTATTATCCTGTTTTTCATTTCATAGGGATGTACCTTTGTTTCTTCTAAAGTATCTTGACTCTCTGGTATATATTATAGGTCCAAACTGAAGGAGCACATGCAGTATTGTGTGGATCATCCTGAAGAGATAAGCAAGCTTGCGAAAGTGAAGGCTCAGGTTTCTGAAGTCAAGGGTGTTATGATGGAAAATATTGAGAAGGTTTGGTGCTAATGCTGTTTGCTTTTTTAATGTTATGATGTAATTTGGTAGTAGAAGTTGGCTGAAGATAAATCCTGCATTTGCATGCATGTTTTTGGTAAACTATATTATTGCCGATAGTGTAAATTATTAGGCATTGATGTTAAGGATTTGAAATTTGCCTCTTCTTCCTCCCTATTCTAAAAGAGAGAAAATGCTGCATGTTTTGATTGAGGAAATCCATCTTTTTGTGCAGGTTCTTGACCGTGGTGAGAAGATTGAGCTGCTGGTGGATAAAACTGAGAACCTTCGCTCACAGGTTAGTTCCAGAAAATCTCTTTGGGAGATTGATGGGTTTGGATAACGTTTTTAGCCTCTGGAAATTATTGGATTGATCCATGCAAGATTTAAGTGTTCTTATATAATATTCCATACTTATATGGAATCTGTATTTGTATTGGTTCTCATTCTTTGTTTCTTTCCTATTTCGCACATTTTCTTCTCCTCTCTGATTTGTTGATATTGAATCAGCTGATCCTAAATTAGTTGGGAGCAACACTTTGACTTGGTATATGATATGATGGTATTAATATTAATTCTTCCTTGCAGGCACAAGATTTTAGGCAACAGGGAACCAAAATGAGAAGGAAGATGTGGCTTCAGAATATGAAGATAAAATTGATTGTTTTGGGTATCATCATTGCCTTGATTCTTATCATTGTTTTGTCTGTTTGCCATGGCTTCAAATGTTAAATTGGCTTGGAACTTCCCAGAGGCTTCACCGCTGTCATCTTTCTGATTTGGACTGTCTTGGTAGATTCCATTCCACCTTGCAGATCCTTTCTCTTGGGTCTTTGATCTTTTAGGTTATACCTACCTTCTTCTGCTAGCCTTTTAGGATTGGGGAGCATTTGTATTTTGGATTGGTTGTATAGGTAATATGCTTCGACTCCTGCAAGTAGATAAATTTTCTATATGTTCTGTGTTGTGGATTTTTTGTTTAAGGTGTATTGAAGGAATATTTTGATGCCTGCAATGGTATGTACTCTCGGAATGTTTTCAATATATATATGTCTCATTGTTTTTGTTCGTATAATTTCCTTTCCTTTGCTGTTTTGGGTGATAGGCGGTGGTTGCCTGGTATGTTTGGAGGAGTCTTTGGAATCGGCTTTTTCATGTTGATCTTAATATTAACAACAAATTGTGAGGAGTGCATGCGGGTAGTTCTTGTTGGATTAAATATTCACATTTATCTCATTTTATAGGATTTGAATGTTAACGAGGAAAAAAAATTATTGCTTCCTAGGAACTTTAGGTTGATTTTAAACATCCTCTTTGAATCACTGCGCTCGAGCATTATTCTTTGTAAAGCTTCTCAATATTTCTACTTCAAGAAGGAAAAACGCCAATATGTGTGATTTGTGACCTATATGCATATATGTAATCATTCTTGGGCCATTTGACAATAACAAGCACCCCTAATAATTCCCACTCTCTATTCCACTCCCTGTATTATTTAGCTCATTTTCCTCAATATTTTTTTAGGGTACAGTCTTATTTTTATCCACTTTCAGTAAATCATAGAAAAAAGCTGATCCAAATCAATCAACAAAAGTATATTTACCATGGTTGTCCATATCTTTATCTGCACGCTCCCGTGCCCAGAAATGATGACTGTTTGGGCGGTAAAGCTAGAGGATGTTTGAAAAGATTTAGAGTTTGTCTCGTTGACCATTCATTCTGGTGACTGGTGACTGGTGACAACATAACATATTAACAACGAGCTTAAGTAAAATCTAAAAAGTTTTACAACCAATTGTAATAATATTTTAACAATAGTTGAGGTTTCAGGAATCCAAAAATAAAATAAAATGCAATAATAAAATATTAAATTGGGATTTATCATAAGTGATAATAAGAATGTTGTGAAAATTTTGTGACATTTGTTATATTCTTAGGTTTCTCACAAAACTAATGTGATTTTGTGAATTAATTCAGGCATTTCTTCTCTATTATTGATATATTTTTTATATTTTATATCCCCTTTCATTTTTATTTATGTTTTATTTTTGGTTGAGCACGAATTACGATTTTATTTTGCTAGTATTTTTATTTTTTTTTAACCTTTTTTTTAGTGGTATTCTTAGTCATGTTTTTGCCGCATGAATAAACTTTTCAACCCTATAGATTGTATCTGACAGGAGGATGTTTGATCAATTTAGGCACGCCTTCATTATGATTTTGCACGACACGAAGCTATTCTAGAACACCAATAGTCTACCATTTCGGTTCCATTGTTAGGTAGTCGCAAGTCCCTAAATTTCTTCTCTGCCATTTCTAATGAAGCTTCATAGGGGAGGATCGGCAATGATGTAAGCATGTAACAAAGACAGGACTACAAGAGATTCAATCTCGGATTGTTCTGTCAGATTATTAATCAAAACAATATATGTCAAGGACTATGGATAAGACAAATAGTAATGTAAGGCAAATAGGTACAACAGTTGACTTAGATCTCATAACAGGGACTAGAAGAAAACTATGAAGACAATAAGTGTCCTCCTAATACAATAATGTATAACTAAGTGTATAGATACATACATACAATTCTTTGATTATGTATATGAATATATTATGTTAGATCAATAAAAGCCAAGCCCTATCTCTTTGCTATCATTAGACGAACAAGAATATCACAATCTTATCAACTAAATATAGGGACAAGATTCGCATATGCGTAAAGTTTGGTGGACCTTTGTAAACAGTAAATGAACAATTGCTAATGTCTATAATTGCCTTATGTGAAGAAGTTGTACATATCCATACACCTAGTCAGAGAGTCGTATATATCTATACACTCAGGCATATGTTATAATATTAGGAGTGCACCTATTGTCCAGATAGTCTTCTTTTAGTTGTACCTTATCAACACCTATGTATGCACTAGATGATTCCTATTAGTTTGTCTTCTTATTCTTCATTCTTTTTATGTATAATTGTATACTTGTGTCAAGAAAGGAGTAAATGGAAACATCCTAAAACATGTAGATGAAAAATTGAAGATTCCAAATAAACACAATTTTTTATATATAAATATTCTAAATGAAAAAAATGGGCAATGTTAAGATCTAATATAAAGATTAAAAATTATTGATGTTGTTACTACTTATTGTAAATCTAATTTTTAGATTGCCATAATAGACAAGTTTACTTGTGACTTGTGATGATAAGGCCATTGATGTTAGTCATATAATATTTATATCTTTTTTGGGTAAAATTCAAAAAACACCTCTAATGATTGGACTAATGTCAGATAATAGCAAGACTTCTCAAAAAAATATCTCATTTGCTTTTTACACATTAAGAATTAAGAATTTAAGATTGCTTGTGCACTTTCCCCTACTACAATTTTTTTTTTTTTTTTTTATAAAAATTTTAAAACTAAGACCCTAGCATTTGGGGTAAACCATTTTTTTTCCTAGCAAGTTAATTGGATCCTTAGGAGGGCAATTTATCAAATCTAATAGGGTATGCAGTCAGTCTTTACTTTCAAAGAATCAATGTTATTTGCAATTGGCCAAAAGTTTTGAAACTTAATTAGTTGGTATCTTTTAATGTTTTCAATGGAGATATTCAGATGTCAAATCCCCCCTCCCCGTTATAACTATCAAATTATTTATTAAAAAAGAGGTATTTGTAATGGGAATATTAGTACTAATTGATAATAAAAAAAAGCATAAAACCAATTTTATATGAATATAAAATATTTTGATTTGCAAGGAGGAACCAGCTCCGATCTGGTCAGATCAAAACCACAAAAAGCAGCAGGCCAACCACGAGGATTTGGCGGCATGTGACCCCACTAAAGAGGTAGAAGAAACCTTAAAACAGGGGGGACAGACCACCATAGACTACAGAGCGTCACTCACTGTGGCGCGGAAAAAGCTCGATGCACCTGTTAACCCAATAGCGCTATCATGCATCATGCAGAGAGAGTTTTCGGGGGAAGGTGTTGAGCTTTGATGATATAACATAACCGAAATATGATCAAATACACCAAAATCCTGTTAGCACTTAGTGAACTCCAACTGAGCAACTGATTCAAATGCATGGAGTATAATGAAATGTTCCTTTCTAACAACTACACAGAGGAGTCACTATTCATGAGTTCTTCATGGGGCAACACTGTTCTATGTTACCAAAAAGATCAAGAGCTATGCATAAAGATATTAATATCTTCTTTGTCATCTTCGTAATGCTATGTTCACTATTCTTAGTCTCTCTTAGGCTGAGCAATGTCAAAAATATATTGATTTAGTCGCTGGCCAAATATCTTTGTGGAAAATGACTCAGTAACATGTCGCCGGGCCTCTTCACCCATTCTCTTAGCCATTGCAGGGTCCTGAATAAGTTTAGCCATAGCCAAAGAGAACTTTTGTGGAGTAGGATCACAAAGAAATCCTGTTTCCCCATCCTTAATTGTCTCTACAGGGCCACCACTGTTGCATGCAATAACAGGTTTATGAGCTGCCATGGACTCCAATGGAACAATCCCAAAATGTTCATCCTACAATAATTGAACATTTAGATATAAAACCCAAATTTGCTTTTCCAAAACTGATCAATTTCATGAGAATACCAAATGCTCAAACCTTTGGTGTATAAAGTACGCACAAACATTGGGAGAGAAGTGCATTTCTTTCATCTGTTGAACATGATGTAATAAAGTTAACCCGATGAGACACTCCTTCCCTTTCTGCTAAGCTTTTAAGCTCCTCCAGGTATTCAACATTCTCTCTCAGGCGTTTATCATATCCACCTGCAACATATTATGAATTTTTTTGTGGAATAGATGGTTTGGAAGAAAATAAAGGCAAATTTTTTATGCTTTGTTTACCAAATCTTGTGAATTCCATTAATTGCATTTTAAGACCATGATCAAGTTTTATTACCAGTTATTAACATTACTCCATTAGTCCCTTTTATAGACAATTCCCATATTAAATGTTGTAACAACTATTTCAAATGGGCGAATGTAGGTCTTCTTTTGCCATGTAAGTAGCAAATTAATTTCATCACATAACCCTTTACATAAAAGTCCATCCCTGTATCATGTATGGCTAAACAGGAGGATGCGCAGACAAATATAGCAAATACTCTGCAATCAACTATTCTAGCAAGAGTTTTGCTTTATCATGTGAACAGTTTCCCTTATGTCAAAATGACCAACTCATTTGGCCAAATAAATTGTTTCTTACCATCTACATGTCATATATAGCCAACCATGTTTTTTAATTACAAATTTGGTACACAATTTTTTGGGTAAGTGACTTAGGATCTGTTTGGATACCGCTTATTTTGCTGAAAATTGAAAACTTATTGCTGAAAGTACTGTAACAAAATAATTTATAAGCTAGCTAATTTTTTGAGCTGAAAGTACTGTAGTTTCAGCTGAATAGTAGCGTGAACAGTACAAAATAATTCATTTGCGTTTTTCATCTTTTTGTGGGGTTCATGAACAGTAACGTGGGACTCAAGTAATTTTCAGCCAAACGCGCAAAACATGGATGCAAAACGCTATCCAAACACTCACTTAGTGTGCATAAATTACCAAGCCAGTTATGATATGAACAATGTAGCTCCACTCAAATATTAATTATATGTGGCAGCTGAAGTTTTTAGGTTTGATTTGTGAACTTACAGAGAGACAATGGAAAGCCTTCTATGTTAAGTTACCAGAAGAGTCCAATGGCAAAACAGAGAGTTGCCCAGCTAATCGTATGAAGAATCTAGTATTGAGGTGTTACTTCCAATTGGTCATGTATGCATAATTAGTCTTAGTTTAAGTACACAATGCCTTCTGAGCAATCATAAATTGGTGATAATCAAACCCTACCCCAAGATATATACTTTCACAATTATTTACCCACAGGTATGAGATATCTGTCAAAAAGAGTATGCAGTCACAAAATCGTTAGAGACTTGCCTGCAATGGTTAATGAAGCATCATCCAGGTTACTATTTTGGAGGACATCTCCTTCAAGGTTGTGAAGCATAGCAAAGGCCAAAATTGCTAGATCTATATTCTTTTTTCTTTCAAATCGGTTGATGGACAGAAAATTCAACCTATAACCACACCCCCCCCCCCCCCCCCCCCCCAAAAAAAAAAAAAAGATAAAGAGAATTAGACTCTAAACTTATAGTGGACAAAGTAAACATAGTTAAAAGAAATGTCTACACATAGCATCCTATGCCTAGAACTAGAAAATTTAAAGGGAGACACACAAACTTTGCTTACTTATTTGAATGGGGTTCATCAAACTGATCCACATTAACAGCTGGATAAAGAACAGCTGGTCGAATTCCCCGAGCATGAAGATGCTTGAATGTATTTGCAAAGGTAGATGCAGTATATCTGCTGTTAACAAGTATCATATCTGCCATTCCTAGAGTCCCAAAAGAAAATTAAAAACAAACAGTAGATTTACATGGCACAAGCATACACTTAGGAGATGAGGATAATTTACAAGAGTAGCCAAAGTCAAGACATGGAATCTAACCAGTGGTTATTTCTTCTATGAAGTCAATTGGTTTCCTATATATCCTCCTGAGAACAGTAGTGTGTTGAGCCAGCAACAGATCTGGAAAATGACAATAGAATACAACCTGGGCAGAAGAATGTAGTGCATGAAACAAAAATGATGCCAGGACATCCAGATAACAGTTTATAAGAAAGAAATATAGATACCTTCATTGGCTTTTTAAGTTTCAATAATGGAATGACAACAGAGACCTGATCCGCTAGTATAACATCAAACGAAGGCCACATGAACAGCACACAAAGAGCAACAAATATGCACCGCAGATATGCACATAAAGCATGAAAACGGTAGAAAATATGTCGGGGAAGGAAGGCACCATATACTGTAACCAAAAAGGTACCTGAACAACCAATGAACGTCGGTAAGACATATCAGAATGCTAGATGCACTACATCTTACACAAAGAGCTTTTTAAACCAAGGCATATATATATATGCACATAAACACAAGCACACATGCATATCTACAAATATACACATATGGGCTACGTATATTGTGGCCGAATTGGTTAAATTTAACTGTATCCTACACTTGGCACAACCATTGGATTGGAGATGATATTTCCCATGGAATTTTTAATCCTCCATGGGCATATATGATAATAATAGAAAATGAGTTTCAGCTAAAATGACACTTCCTCCTCCCAAAAGAATATTGATGGAGGGTAAAGTCTGATAAATTACCACTTATCTCAAAAGCTTGAGTTGTTAGAAAATGTTAAATTTTAATCATTTAACCATTTTTCTAACAAGGTCTTGTGTTCAAACATAATGCATAATAATACTATGGGGGAGGTGGTATATACGGCTAATGGTGATAACATAGATTCCTTGTTAGTTGCGTAAAAACCGTGATGGGTCACCTTGACGACCACCCATGGTCTCAAGATTGCCACCAGTCACTCAAGCTTGCAGGTGAGAACTGACTTCCAGTAATTTTCTTTCGTCCAAAACAAAGGAATCCTCTTTCCATCTTGATAACTGAAGCTTACAGTTGGCTGCCAAACACCAAAAATAAATTACATCTTTATTATTATTATTATTATTATTTTTAATTCAATCCAATCCAGGTGTGTTGAAACCACAGGATGAGATATCTTATATCCAATCCAATCCAGCAATTTAGCCATACATAAATATATACATAACTATAAATATCCTTCTACCTTTCATAAAAATTTTCAATTGAAGAAGGGCCATCTAATTTTCTCTCCTTTGCATTGTGTCATCACATCATCACATATATTCACACTAATTATAAATGGGTGGAAGACAATTTTGTTTAAGTAACTTATAGGTAATAAAATATCATTAAAAAAAAACGAGGAAGACAAGATGAGTACACTGGTTTTAGACCTCAAGATTCATAAAGACCAAATAAGCAAAATCAACAAAAAGAATTTCTCATGGGATCAAAGGAGAGCCAATAAAATAAGGTCCTGAGATAGTTCTAGATGTTCAGGAAAGGGGCAGATTCTAGCCTATGTTCCTGAGAGTTTTTGAACTTGTACGCTAGGCATCGAAGCGACCCTATAACTGACTCAGACAAGTCCATATTCATATTGAGGAAGATGAAATTAAGGGTAAGTCACTGACCAGCAAGCGTTTCCTCAAAACACCGAGCTTTATCATGGTGAGAAGTAAAAATATGAACATTGTGGCCATGGGATGCAGCAAGTTCAACAGCGGCATCAACTATTAATCTTTCAGCACCACCTATGTATAGATAACCAAAATAAATAGATTAAAAACTAAAAACTAAAAAAAAAAAAACCAAAAAGAAGTGAAATCAAATACCCATTATCTACGCTAGAGAAGATTAAAATAAAATAACGTACCTATACCAAGATCGGGATGAATGATGGCGATGTTCAATTTGGAGCTATCCTTCTTTCTCTCCATACTACCTACTGCAAATTTTGAGATCCGAAGTCGATTTGTTTTTGGTTTCCTCTCTCTCTATCTCGGTTTCCTCTTCTCTCAGTCGGGTTAGGGGTCGGACTTTTGGGAATGATGGGCAATTATTATTATTATTTTTACTGGGGAGGGAACCGTGTATTGCAATTTTACTGGGGAGGGAACCGGAGTGTATTAGCTAAATATGGTAAAAAATAGAGTTTATTCGTGATATGAGCACTTTTTAAACTTATTCGAGAAAATGATGAGAGAAGTGAATTTTAGAAACACCATTGTAGAAAAAGAAAAAGCCATGTCAGACAAAAAGTTGAAAAAAAAAATTAATTGAAAGAAAAAGATGAATTGAAATTTTTTCAATTTCTTTTGTTTTCTTTTGTATTATTTTACTTTCTTAGTTACCAAAGTTAGGCTTCATCGCGTGGGTTTGCAAAGCTATGGTGGCTGGCGGAGATAGGTTTGGGGCTGTTGGTGGAGGTGGGTTTGGTTTCTTTTCTATTTTGCATTCCTGTGATTGGATTCAATTCATTGATCTAAATTGGCTCTTTTTGTCTAATTGGCGCGAAGTTTAGGTTAAGGAGAATGGTGGTGATTGTCATGATTTCTTGAATCAGGTTTGGGTGCATTGAGATTCGAATAGTTAGAGAGATGAAATGATTGATATGGATATCTTTTCAGTGTTTGTTCATTATTGGGGTTCGATGGGTCTTTTTGGGTGCTTGATTTGGTAAAGGGTTTCAATTTAGTTTGGATTGTCATATTATTGTGTGTTGGGTATTATGCTTGGTAGCTAAGAAAGTGCAAGAATACAAAAGAAAATAAAAGAAGTTGAGTTTTTTTTTTTTTTTTTAAATTCTTTATTTTTTTCTTAGACATGACTTTTTCTTTTTCATTAAAATGCTTATGTAGCTTTTTTAATGTTTAATTATTTGATTTTTATATTATTATTTAGCCACATGTGCACTAGTAATGTAAATCATTTCCAATGTAGGCATTTTTTATTAGTAAGTTGATAAAATGGACTGATCATGTCAAAATATAAAGTGAATAAAATGAATCTAATAGTTATTGACTTATTCTTATCAATTTTATATAAGTAACTAGTTTTATTTGGAATACCTATTATCCAAGTAATAATAAAATAATGACTGATTTCGAATATGTCATTCTTCCTTATGTTTAGTTTCTTTGGTAGAAACAAAAACCATCAAAAAGCAAATTTAATGACACATGCAATCAAGAATATTAAAAACAAGTGTCCATTTTTTAAATTAGGGAGGATAATAAAATATATGAATTCACTAATATTAATCTTAAAATTTTATATTCTCTAAGCCCTTTTAGTGACATGTTTTATATATGTGTGTGTAGGGGCAGTGTGAAACCAACATTATAATAGCTTATATTTGTGCTATTGTGCGCGTAAGTGCTCGCAATTGAGTGGGTGTTTGGGGGTATGCCTTGGCTTAGGGTGGACCATGGCGGCGAAAAAATGGAGTCGCCACCTAGATTAGGTTTATGAACCATAAATATAGCACCCTTCGTGGAAAGCTTAATCTATTACTAAAGCATGTGTCCAGAGTTTAGGTATGGGGATGCGAAGGTATTAGGCATCCAACCCCACTTGACTTGTGGGCCGGCTTCCACTCATTGTATTCCACGTCTTAATCTCATTAAAGGCACACTCAACATTGTTATCCTAACTCACACACACCCTCCCATGCATCTAAAGCAAGCAAGCAAACATGACATATTCATCTCCAAGCCTAATCATTCATCCATCATGGCATTAAACATATATTTCCAAGGGCAGAAACATCATAAGGCAGATTCGAACAAACATGCTAAAAGCATCTCATTATTAAGGAAAAGGCAAACAAGCAAACATAATCATGTTCATCATCCAAAGAAAAATCATATTCAAATCAATGCATGTTCATATGAGTGCATGGCTTACCTCACTTATCTCACTGCATCATAGCACCTATGTATCAATGCATGTTCATATTCATATGTATGTTCATGGCAAACAAACAAATCAAAACCCTAACTAGCATCAAAGAGGTAAACAAACAAAAACAAAACAAAAATATAGAAGCAGAGACTTATAGATGTGAAAAACAACTCAAATAGAGGTATATTATATAAACAAAACAAAGAAACAAAAGTGAAAAGGCTCAGGTTAGGGTTTCTAGGCACGAATATGTGTGCGCATACATAGGGCATGTATGCGTAGCCTAGTTATATGCATATGCATACAGTAAGTATGCGCATGCATACACACCCTAAACCTAGAAACTTGCAGAACAAAAACACAAAAGCAGAAATCTAGCAACCTAACATGCTTTGGACATAAAACAAAACAAAAACCTAAACTAAATAGATATATTAATGCCTTAAAACATATAAACAAACAAAGGAATCAAAGAAAGCTAAGAAAAAATGAAGAGCCAAAGATAGAATCTTTACCTCAACACAAGAACTCTTTAGAGCTTGATTTTGACCGTTCCCCTCAATCAATCTAGTCACAACCAAACCAAAATTAGTCAGTAAACCTTTGAAACTTGAAGATCAAGACCAGAAAATGTCTCAACAATAAAATATTGACTTAAGGGTATTTTATGAAAAATTCCCTCTTTGATTCACTATTTTTTAGTGAATCTCGTGTGTTTTCCTTTACAATTTCTCCTCCTTTGAAAATCTACCATTTGAAAATAGGGGTTTGGGGCGACTCCAAGACGATGTGGGATTCATTTCAAACCAAGTTTTAAATGCAGAAAACCTTTCTTTTTTGGTTTTTGGAACCCTAGCATGGGCACGAATGCCCTGTGTATGCGTGTGCATGTTTGAAGCATGCGCACGTAGTGTAGAGCTTGAGCATGCATGCGCATACGTGTGTATGTGTACGCATGCCCTAGGGTTTTCGTGATCTTTATTTTCTAAAAATAGATTTATTTAGTCCAAAAAGAGTTATATTTTTCCAAAAATACTTCCTCAAGTCAATTTCCTTCCCATTAGGCCCTAATTCAACCTTGGGCTTTAGAATTCCAATATCATTAGGGAACGGGAGCCCGAGTCGTAAGGGATACAAAATGTGATGTCTACAACTATGTAATTAAAAAGAGTATTGAAAAGATAAATATTTTTATTTTTATAAGATTTATATGTGAAACAATTGATTTGAAATATGACATTTATACTTAAATTTAGTTGCTTTTGCAACAAATGGAACAAAATTCAACATAGAAATAAAGCGAGTTTAATAACACACAATCAAGAATGTAAAAAATAATTTATATGCTTAAGAAGTTAGTGGAAATAATTAACTAACGAACTCACCAAGCTCAAAAAGATATAGAGAGATGCCAAAATATTGTGTAAGAGGGAGCAGAGTTCATAACCAGTTACCTGGTGAGCCACAAAATTAGGGTATAAAGTTTGTAATTTCTTAAGAAGAATAAGTTTTATTTGTTATAGGAATATAAGTACCAATCGAGGGAACAAATAGAACTAATTTTTTATGAATGTAAAATATTTTGATTTTCAAGGATATTGAATATTTGAGAATGGAAAGTTTTATAAATATATAGTCATTTGAAAGAGTCACGCTTGAGAGAAAGGGCTCTCTCTCTCTCTCTCTCTCTCTCTCTCTCTCAATTTTTATTTATTTATTTTTGATATTATGAAAACTATTGTACTTCTTACCTATGAGACATTTTGAAAACTCATTAACCAATGATATGGATGGAACCAAGGAACTCTGGGTTTATGCCACACTCCAAGCCAATGAACTTATCACCTAAATGTAAGGGTTCTCTCTCTCTCTCTACTTTGATGTTACATTTTTTGTTTTTTTTTGACAATTACATCAATATTGTAAGTCATAATAATTGATAGGTTATTTAATTTCACTTATAATAATTAATTTTTATTACAACTTAGATTATTCAAATCTTTTGTACTACTTTTTGTGTTTCATTTTTTGTTTCACCAATTATGGCATACCATGTGTTTGATTTTTATTTTCTATGTTAAACTTTAATTGTTTTATTAGAAAAATCAAGCAAATACATGATAAATGATGACTGGTGAAATAACTAAATAAGGTCCCTAAACTTCATGTTTAGTAGATCTACTACTTTAGTACATGGTATATTCCTTTTGCTTGCATCGCCTAGATTGCTTTCACATGATTGTTGTAAAGAAAAATTCAGGTTGGACTTTATTCTCCAAACGCGTTAACAGACAAGCTTGTCCTCACATTACTGCCTTCTTTATTCTTCAACCAGGACAACCAACTATAGGTCAATCATGCTATCTCCAAACTGGTAAAAGACACAAGTCAGGCCCACTAGAAAACGTAAGCACTCCTATTACAAAAAAGACACTTGAAGAAAAAATATACAGTTGCTATGAAAATGCTCATTTGTTACACTTACACCGGCACCCCAGATTCAATTGAATCTCTCCTCACCCTCCTTTTCCACATAAACAAACAAGATTCACAATAAAACATTAAAAGACCACATCAACATGCTAACTGATCTCTAAATGAAGAGATCTCTTCAAAGATTGGAAGTCTCTTTGATCTTATTGGGGTCCATTGGTTCATCAACTGGTCAAGCCCCTCAATGAAAGCATCTTCTATACTCAATCTTGACATGTTTGGAGATGATGGTGCAGGTTGGTATTGTTCTAATTCCTGCACCAGCTCCTCTGCACGATTTCTTGACTTGGGGTCTTGGGACCCTGCAAATTTACCCTGCAATACTTCTTCAACAACTGACTGTGCCTCAGCATGTCGACTTTGCTTGATCAGGCACAGGCACAAGTTGCAGGCTTTGTTTGCATCAGGGTCGATTAATTGAGCTTTACGATAGACTACTTCTGCGGCCATATGGTTTCCTTGTTGCATATAGGCCCATCCCAAGTTTCCCTGTGCAAATACTTCCAGAGTCACATCTCTATGCTAACAATTTAGATAATGAAATTGGGGAAGGGAAATGCAAAGTGGGGTTCTTTGATTATTTAATTTTTTTCCAAGAAGTTTGTGCTTGTATTATACAAAGTGAAAGCTGTTAGATTTACGTATGTAAAATTACATGATAAAGCAAAGGTGAATTTTAAAACCAGTGCTCATGTTCATGAAGCCTCTTCCTTCTTATTTATTAATTTATGTAATTTTTGGGTACAGAAGATTATACATGCAAACATAAGATCACGTGTAAATCAAAGTGAAAACAGGCAACTCATACATGATATAAGCAAAATAGAATATACATGAGGCAGTAGAGGAAATCCTTAATTCCAAGGGGACATAAAACAAGCAATAAGGATTTCAAACAAAACTTGTTGACATAATTGTGGTTGGTCAGGAAATAGTTTACAAAATCTTAAAATGTCTTAGTAGTTTTATGCTTGATTAGTAGAAAATGTGGAACGAAAAAAATCACAATTGTGACAAAAAATTGAAAATTTGGCTAGGCTGACAAGCACAAACAAGTACCAAGCAGAATTTAGATGTTGTTTAGTACCAGTATTCTGGAGGTCTCTTGCTTGATTGTAACCTGGAACTTCTTTCCATGAGAGCGAGCCGTCTTGGTAGCCTTACCGTTGAAGGCTTCTCCATGGTAAATCATCCGAAGCTTCCGTTTCAATAGTTCAATCTGCTCCTCCATTCTCCCACATTTCTGCTAAACTTATTATGGTTAGTGCCATTATAAAAAATTAGAAAAAAAAAGAAAAAAGAAAAAAAGTTAATGAAGGCAGATAGAGAATCCCAACTGTCTTTTATCTAGCTAGAAACACAATATAAGAAACATAAAAGAAGTGGAAGTGCTTGTGCTTGTAGATATGAGCAGATCATATTCAGGAGGTCTAAGGGTTTCCTTTATAGAAGATTCTGAAGCAGGGGAAAAGGACAAGAAAATTAGAAATTTTGTAGTAACATTCTAAGTTTCCATCTTTTCACCCCCAACAGCATCCAATTAATTTCTGTAAGAAAATTCTGAATATGCTAACTTTACGAGATGTCTCATAAATATAATTATGAAGAAAAGACGTTTGTATAAGAAATGGCAGAAATTTATGAGCTTCTCAACAAGAAATGCTTAAATTTTTATTTATAGGAGCTTGGATCTTGTTGAATTGAATTTGGCCTTTGTTTTTAACACATTCAACCACAAGATATGGAGAAGTATATAATTTGGAGACATCGCCATATATAATATGACTGCCAATATAATGGTGAAAATAAGATGCCACTATCTTAAACTATAGAGAAATGATATGTCCACAACATTTTTACAACAAATCCTAAGTGGCAAGTTGTTACTGGTTGTTATTGTTGGGACAAAAAAGTAATCTTAGTGTTAGATTCAAATTTGAACCTATAACAACTAACCACCTATGATTTGTTGTAAAATTGTTGTAAAAATGTTGTGGACGTAGCACCTCTCTAAACTATATATATAAAACTAAAAACAAGATAAACGGGTAATTAATGATTATTAATTTAGCAATAACCTAAGCCATAAAGATGTAAAAATTCATTTGGTTATATAAGTATACCTTGTACAAGTCAATAAGGACATTGTCCAATGATTCCTGAGCTTGTCTGGAGCAACGATCCCTGAAAGATTTTATAGCTTCAATTGCTTCTTCTGCTCTATCTTGCTGTTTCATAACTACTGCCATGTCTTTGAGAGCACTATCTACTCTATCACCCTCATTTATAGCCTTCCAAAACAGAACTATAGCTGCTTCTGGATCCTTCTCAACTAACTGTAAATTAAACCCAAAAGATTTAGTAAATCATTTAGATTAGAGATCAGTTTTGTACTATCATATATATATAGGAAGAGTTTTAACTGAAAAAGAGCTTTAATATTTCATAAAAACATTTGACAAACTACAGTGAATTTTTTTTTTTCGAAGCTTGGTACTTACCAAATTGATAAATAGCATTTTTTTTAATCATTTTTAAATAATGATAAATAGCTTTTAAATGTGAGAAATGACAAAACGACATTAAGAATACTAGAATTTCAAGTCGCAACTTTGCGTCTCCACTCTAGACTTCAAACTTCAAAGTTCAAAGAATGGAATAACGTACGTGTGGGATTTTTATTTTCATTTTTTTAAGTATTAGAAATGCCAAATGGCCCAGACCCACAAATTTTATCTTGTAGTATTGTTTTAATTAGTAAATGAATATTTATATGATCTGCTCAATTATGAGCCAATGCCTCACCAAAAAAAGAAAAAAAAAACATGAAACGACAAATACAAAAAAGTAATTCAATAAATGGAGATATTATTAGTGTAGTAGTGGTTATTATTTCTTAAAATTTTCAGAAATGATAAAATCACCTCTAGTCTGTCTCATACTTTTAAAAAAGGAAGAAAATTATTATGAGAGTACAACATTATAATTAACACTCTTTCTTTCTTCATGCAAGAATGATAATTTTTTCTTGTGTAAATTAGCACGTAAATTTTTACCCGTGGTTATTAATGGAAGAGTAACTAATAGTAGTTTTTTGGTGTGTCTGTGATGTGAGCATAAAATATGGGAATCCATCCATCATCATAAATTCATAAAACTATTACTAAATTTTATCCTGAAACTCTATAATTAGTAATACTGATCACTTACCCATGCCATATAAAAAATAAAAAATAAAAAAGTAATGTCCCTTTGAGATATGCAGAAATAAGATCTCCCCATCATTATAATTATAATTATAATTATAATAATTAAGAACTATCAAATTAATTATAACATCTTATTTTCATATATAGTTCTGAACAAGTCCATACATATAAAACTTAAAAATGCACCGTTTACAGTAACAGAGGAAAAAAGAGAAAAAATAGAAAGAAAAGAAAGTGAAGGGTGTAACCTGGACGTGCTTGGCACGGACGTAAGGGGTGTTTCCAGGTGGGAGCTTATGAATTACATGATACGGTGGTTGTGAAGGTGAAGGTGAAGAAGAACCGCCCTCTAATTCCTTCTTCTGATTCTTCTTCATCATCTGATTTGATATTTGATATCTCTCTCTCCTCCAACAAATTAAAATTTACAACACACTCTCTCTCTCTCTCTCTCTTTGTAGTAGTGATGAAAGAAAGAAGAAGAAAAAGTAGATTTGGAGGTATGAACACAGAGAGAGACAGAGAGACAGAGACAGAGACAGAATGCTGATTTTATTTTTTTTAATGTTTGGTTTGGGAGGGAGGAGAGGAGGGAAGAGGAATGAACTTGGTCGGGTTTGCGTCCCAATTCATTTCTCCTTCTGAATGTGCTCACGTTGGTTGGACGTGTTCCTTTGCCACGTATTGGATTTTGACACGTGTTGCTCTAAATGTTTTAGCCATTTCGGTTTTCTTTTCTTTTCGAAAATTAAAATTTATAATAACCATAATAAATAAATAAAATAGTGCATTTTCGTTTTGGCCTCATAACTCTTCTTTGTTTGCGGTTTTGACCCACTGTTTTCTGCGAATCTTCTTGTAATGGGATTCTTCTCACTCACACTCGCATTTTTTTTTCTTTTTTTTTTTTTAAACTATAACTTTTTGTTTTATAACAATTAGTAAACTTTTGTGACATCACTTGTGTGCAATTAACCATTTTTTTTTTTTTTATAAACAATTATAGCTCCGAAAAGGAGTTGTAACAGTTTATATATTTATTAGAAGACTTTTGTTATCAAGTCCCAAATAAGGACACAACTTAAGATACATTATATCTTATATATTAAATGATGCTTTTATATATTTTTATTAAAAAATTAAATTGTACACATCAAAGAAAATACAAACAACCACGATAAATTTGTGCTTGCAAACAAATACATTATTGACAAGTAAATATTTTTTTTAGAAAATCTTAAATAACAACTCTAATTAATAATTTATTAATCTTTAACTTTTTAAAAATAATTACAATATGTTGATAGCTCTTGGCTCATTAAGCTCTTAAAAGACTTGTTAGTAGAACACACACACACACATAAAAACAAGGCTATGCAAAAATAGGATTGAAAATATTGCCTCCTACAGGTTACTATTTGTGCCCTATTAACTTCATTTTCCTTCTTTATTTTTCAACACCCTTTTGGGTAAATCATATATATTGTTAGGGTCATATTTTCTACGTATTGACAAATCTTTTGACAAAATACACTTTACTTGTAATTGGATAGATCTAAGTTGGGTTTAATATATCATCAAGTATGTGAAGTTTACTTTACAAATGGTATCGTTAAAGACATGATGACTTATCCAAGAAACAAGTGAAGAAAAACTATTTCATTAAAACTCGATATTAGCTGCTATTAAGATTTAATGACGGAGCTTGACACAAGCTCGATCTATTGAGTATGAATTCAAAATTCTCAAATTTGAATTTCGGCCCATGATGACTTGAATGATTAGGATTTCTCTCTCTACAACCCTAGTATATATAAGGCTTATTTTAAAAGTTATCAAGTACTGTAGACATCGCATTTTGTACCCATTAATAAAAATTTTGGTCCCTGACCCCAATGATAAGCTTGACATATGTCAAACAAGGGTAATTAAAGAGTTCACAATTGTTTGGAAGTAATCAAAACTCAAAAGTAATCAAAACTCAAAAGTGCTCAAATCGCTTTGAAATCAATACTAAAATTGACACTTTCTCACTATTTTGACCAAAACTTTTGATCCACAAGGAATTTTTGAGTGTAATTTATTTCATTGAAAAGTAGACATTCTGAGTTTCAATTTTAACATAAATCTTTCCTAATTTGGACTTATATTGAGTGAGCTATGATCATTTGAAGTTAGGCCAAGTAGGCAGTCCAATTTTCTAGGTTTTAAAACTTCATTTTAAGGGCCCAAAATATCATGCTTTGATGTGGGCTAGCTTATAGACCCTTGAGAAGCTCCAAAGATCATTAAAAAGTATAAAAACCCTAATATTAACTTATAAATATTCATCTTATGCCTTAAATCAAAACCCTAGCTAGAGAGAGTGATGTTTTGCCCTCCATCTTCGCTAAAACATTTTTTTTTCTCTTTTCAATACTGGAGGGCAGCCCCTTAGCACGTGTTTTAATCATAAAAAGAAGCTCTCTTTAGTTAGTTCTAAGTTAGAAAATCTGTTTTTAAAAATTGTTTTCTAAAAACCTTTTCTAAACCTTTTGTTCTTGAGTTGTGATTATTAACAAAATATTGTGTTCTTTTGATTATTCTTATCCTATCAATCTAATCTTTGTGTTGTAGGCACTAAGAGGTCGGTTAAACAAACTCTGAACTCATAATCTAAAGTAAGGTGAGTGTTCTTTCCATGAACTCTTCATTTGTTTAACAAGATTCACATGAGTTTCTTAACATGGCCAAAATGGCTAAATACCACAATTTTCAGAAATTTGTAGCAAAAAAATACTGTTTCGGAACTAAATAGGGAAATACCACTTTTCTAGAACTCGAGTTCCAAATGGTACTCGAGTTTCTGAAACTTGAGTTCCTCATCAGTTCCACCACCATGACACTGCTGAGCTGGAATATGTGTGATTAAAAAAAATAATGTGGTACTCGAGCTTGGTAAACTTGAGTTCCATGCAACACAGTACTCGAGTGTACCAGGCTCGAGTACCTATTATAAAAAAAAAAAAATTATGTTTATGTTTATTTTTATGGCACTCAAGCTCAGAAAGCTCGAGTACGTTGTAAGGAACTCGAGTTTACTAAACTTGAGTTCCTTACAAGGTACTCGAGCTTAGTGAGCTCGAGTGCCATAGAAATAAACATTAACATAATTTTTTTTATAATAAGTACTCGAGCCTGGTACACTCGAGTACCGTGTTGCATGGAACTCGAGTTTACCAAGCTCGAGTACCACATTATTTTTTTTAATCACACAAATTCCAGCTCAACAGTGCCACGGTGGCGGAACTAATGAGGAACTCGAGTTTCATAAACTTGAGTACCATTTGGAATTCGAGTTTCTGAAACTCGAGTTCTATAAAAGTGGTATTTTTCTATTTAGTTTCGAAACAGTGTTTTTTTGCTACAAATTTCTGAAAATTGTGGTATTTGGCCATTTAGGCCTTCTTAACATAGTTTTTATATTTGTTTTATTTGATATGTTTGATGTTTTAATTATGTTTGATATGTTCTAATATGATTTTAGGTTGTTTATAATCTATCCTTGTTGTCCTTGATTTGTTATTTTGGTTTCATGTAAAGTATAACATGTATGTTTATTTTATATAGTTTAGTTTAATTAGTTGTTTTGTTTCATGTTTATGTTTATGTTGATGCATTGTGTTTTTGTTTTATGTTAGTTTAGTTTTTAGGGTTTCTAACATGCTTTTTTTTTTTAATCTCATATATTATATCTTTGTTTGATTAAATCTCTAAAAATGTAATTTTTCGAATTTGTGTTAAAGGATGCGTGCACATCATCGAGTATGCGTGCGCGTGTTCAACCATGCATACGCATATGTTAGGAATCTATATTCCAATTGCAGTGTAATTGCACATGTGAGGGTTATTGGTTGTAACAGATAGGTAGTTATTAGTTAGTTACTATGGGGTTAAAGATTACCACACTAGTTAATAGAGTGATGGGTGGTTAAGAGTGTGAGTTAGTTGTATCATTGTACTGTGAGTTAGTTAGGATCACCACAGGTATAAGGAAGGAACCTCTGTAACCGATTCATTCATTGATTGATGAATAATACATTACTCATTCTCTCTCTCTCCCTAATCTTTCATGGAGGTCAAGTCCCCTTGAAGTGACCAACACCCTCTTACCTTCAATTCACTAACAAAACCTTAACAGCATAATTGAATATGCGCATGCACCTCAAATCCAAAGTAGGGTGAAATCTTGTTTTTATTTGTTTTAATCATTTTTCACATAATCTTTGATTCTGTTTGACTTTATGTTAGGTTAATTATTTAGGTTTAACTATTTTCCATGATTGTTTTAGTATTTTTACCATGTTTAGTCTATTTGATATTATTTCCTGCTTGTGTGTTTTATTTAATTGTCAACTTGCCTTATTTAATTTATTTTGTTTGATTGTGTTTTATTTATTTCCTTTTATATTGTGATATATTTTTAAAATGTTGTATGTGTTATTTTTATTTAAAGTGCATAATGTATGTTTAGGTTAAGAATTAGGGCTTTCTTAATAAACTATTTAATTAAATATAGCCTAGCAACACATAATGGAGGCCGGCTCACAAGTGGGGTAGTCTTTGCTGCCTAACACCTTCTCAAGCTGTACCGAAATTTTGGACCCATAATCTGGTATGTGGATTCATGTGTGTAAGTGATTGGCCCAAAATGCCAAATATGGTTCTTAGACCTAATCTAGGTGACGACTCCATTAGTCCACAAGTACGAAAACGGAAACTTAGAACATATACTCTGTGAGAAGCTACTGCGTTTGTGCGCCTTAGGGTTTTGTAACCAAGTAGTTCTTGATTTTCAACATCATTGAAGTGAAGAACTTTGCAGCCAGCAACAATCAATCAAGTTGCTGGCGTTAGTCACGTACTGAGATTTGTGCAAAAGATTTAGTCATAGATTGAAGATTTGTACAAAGGAAGAAGTCTTTTATAAGATCAAGTCTAATTGGGTATTGAATCAAAGGTTCAACTATAGATTGATATTTTGGGATAGGCCAGGGTAGTGGTAAGATTTTTCGTACTTGTAATCATTTGATTATTGATTAGTGGATTCTTGGGAGTGGTGACCTGAAATTCACCTTTTGGGATTTTAGTCTTGTGAGAGGTTTTTCCCATTCGTCAATAAATCACTGTATTAATTTAATTTTTGTTGCACTTAGTTTATCTGGTGATTTCTTTGTGCCTATACGATTTACGTGTAATTTGACTTAATTAATCAACTTAGGTAATTAAATTAATTAACTGGGGTCAATCTATTATAATCTAACACACACACACATATATATAGCCAAAATTGAGAGAAAATTTAATTTAATTTTAAATTATATTTCTATTAAGTTTTGGCTAATATTGTGCTATGTATCCATTCAAGTTTTTAATCTTTGTGCCAGGTGAGTTAATGAGTGTTAAATACTAAAAGTCCAATATTAATGAGTTACAAAAAAAAAAAAAAATCATATATCTACTCAACAAAAATCATCACATGTTCTATCTTATTAACAATTAGAATAAAAATGATTATAAGTAGTATTAAACTTAGGCAAGAATTTTAACTTGCATCTAACTATGATTATTTTTTTTCTTCAAATAATTCGATTAATTATGTATATTTTCATGATGAAAAAGTGTTTATTTTTAAATGCATTTATGCATATGTACAAATTACAAACTAGTAAATTATAAAACCCGACTTAAGTTTTTAGAATCGAGAAAAGAATAAAGATTGTACATAAGTTGGAGAGAACAGTAATTAAACAAAAAAAATTGTTTTCACTTTGGAAACATCCTTTGATTGAAGCAGGGATGAGGGATCAATGGCAAGGAGAAGTGGACAATAACTTATTGCCTTCACAAACAAAGGCATTAAGGGTGCGTGTTGTTTGGAGGTGAAATAGAGTGGATGAAAAACTTTAGAGAGAAAATGGGAAGAAAAACTTTTTTAGAATGTGTTTGATTGGGTGAGGAGGAAAGAAAATAAATGGTAGGGCCTAGGTATTTTCTCATTGGGCCTACCAAAATGTTTTCTCCCCAAAATGGAAAGAAAACTTAGAGGGGATGCATTTTTTCTTGATTAAAAAAAATGTCCATGGGCTTTGTGTAGTTGCCTTTTTTTTTTGGACAGTAACGTTGCTTTTTTTTTTTGCGCAGTAATGTTGCATCTTTTTTTTTTTTTCTAGGGCCTGGGCATGCCTCTCTCTCTCTCTCTCTTTTCCCGATTATACGCAGTAATGTTGCCTCTTTTTTTTTTTCTTTTGATTTTCTAGGGCTTGGGCGTGATATATATTAAAGTAGATGTGATTTTTTTTGGAACATGATTCTTATTTTTTTTAATAAATTTGAATGATTGCTCTTTTTTTTTTTGTGGTTATTTGTCACTTTTTTGTTTTATATGAGCATCATTTTTTTAACAAGGGTATATGAGTAAATTTATTCAAAATCGTTTATTCAAACAAAAATAAGAGAAATTAAAATTTTTTCTATCTTCCTATGATTTTCTATACTTCCACTTTTTTACCCCTTTAACCAAACCGACCTAAGACATTGTTAAGAAGCTTGTTTGTCCGGCTAAGGACACTGACGATTTTTCTGTCTCTTTATCCACACCAAGCTAGCATCACAAGCCAGCTAAGGATACAATCACTGTTACGTAATTGGGATTTGGGATGCTAAAATTATGCTACATTCATACAATTATACCCAATTTCATAACATACTTATCTCATTATCTCTGCCAATTTGTAATTGAATTACAACACATGTTATTCATGTATTTGGGTGTATTTAGACGTGTCTCCAATGTTTTCCTTTTTATTTTTAAAGCCAAATTCAATTCATTAAGAAGGAAAGGGAGAGGGACAGCTTCTATTTCAAAAGGTAGCCCATTTGAAAAAGGTTTTGGGATGATGAATTTATAACTCTAATTAAGATTACAATTGCTTGACCAACAAAAACACACACACACACATATATAGACACACAAAGAAAGAAAATGATTTTTTTTAATAATTCTATAAATACAACAATGAGAGAGAAGATTCAATTCTTAGTTCTTCTTATAAAGAATATAAGAGAACATTACTAAATTATAAGACTCTTAACCCAAAAAAGAAAAGAAAAGAAAAGAAATTGCTATCTTTAATAAGCAGATCTATATATTCTTCAATGAGGTTCAGTTCATTATTTCACTGAGCCAAAGGGGAGGTAATAGAGGCATATTCTTTCAAAATAATTTTTGTGGATACCATTTCATAGTTATTAAACTCCATAATAAATATATATGGTAAGAAAGTCCATATATTTTTCATCTGATTTAATATTTTGAAAGATATTTAAATATTCGGTATATAAAAAAGGAAAAATAAAAGCAAATACAATTATGTCGAACTATATTATGCATTTAAATGAATAATGCAAGTATAAATGTTTGTGGGGTGTGAGGGGCAAGGGTCAGGGTTCAAGTCTCTAGAAGAGAGTTTCACACACATATACACTTAGATTAGATTGTAGTAGAAATTCTATCTTGTATAAAAAAAATGAATAATGCGTGACTAAAGAAAAACTATATAAATGTAGGATTTTTTTTCTTAAAAAAGGGTAATAAATGTTAGGTTTTTTATTTTATTTTATTTTTTACTATTTCCAATTTAGTAGCATATTTATGTTATTTATTTTGTAATATATTATTATTATTATTATTATTTTTTATATAAGATAAAATTTCTACTCTAGTTTAATCTAAGTGTATATGTGTGTGAAAGTTTCTCTTGGAGACTTGAACCCCGACCCTTACCCCCCACACTCCACAAGTATTTATACTTGTGGAGTGACCACCGCACCAAGGGGAAGCGGTGGTATTTTGTAATATATTATCAAAGCAACTAATTGATGGTGCTAAATAAGTAATTTAATGCATTTAGGATATGTTATCATGTTTTACAAATTTTTACCATATTTTCTAGCAAAATAGCGAATAAAATTTATTATTTACTCATATTACTATAATTTAAAATATTTTGATTTAGATTTAAAATCTAATATCTACGTGTGTGTATCAAATTAAAAATTCGAGATTCACATAAAATATAGAAAAATGATGTGCTTAGTACAAATATTAATTAAAGGATGGAATTAAAAAAAGTCAATTTTGATAATCTTATTCATTCCATTCAATAACATAACCGATAAACAATTATATTACCAATGGGAGTATCAAAATTGAATTAAAATGGAGTATCGTATAAGTATTTAGAAAATGTTTAATATATTAGCACCCTAAACATTTAATTTAGGACGCTAAATAATAAACATGAGTTTTTTTTTAAAGAATTAATTACACTTAACCCACTTGTGCTTTAGCACATTTTGGCATTGCTTACTTGTTGTATGAATATTAGTATTTTGTCCACCTATGGTTAAATCTATCATGCTTCTATAACCTACCTCTTATTAGTAATTAGGTATTACATAAAATAGAAAAAAAAAAAAGATTTTCCTCGAAAGAAGCTTTATTCACGGAGTCACGGTCACTCCGTTCTCAACATCAAATAAAAAAAAAATAATCTAGGAGTAGTTGATTTATCCTTTTCAATTAATTTGGCTATTATCAAAAAAATCAAAAATCACATTGTCAATGGAAAATAGATCAAGTTGCTGAATTGGTCAAGGGTTAGTGTGCAGCCAAATTTGAAAAAAGAAAAGATAAAAAGAGGTGCATGTGTTACATAAATTAATTGATCTACCTCTATTGTATGCTTTTATTAGATGTATTCGATATTATCTGTAATGATGTTTACTTGAGTTTAGTGTTTACTCTTATATGATGTAAAGGTGTTACTTTATCCCCCAAAGTATAGATCTTTCAATACACATAGATTAGGGTTTTTATTACATTGTTACAATAATTATGTTGCTATTTTTTCGTTTGTGATAGCATGACTGTGTACACCATGTTTTCTTCCACATTTTCTTCTAGCAACCTCAATAGAAATTGTGCATTGTGGGTTAAGTTTTGTTTGGTCTTTTTGTGGTTGTAACATACATCATGTTTTGATAAGTTGCCGATTAAGTTAAACTTAGGTTCTTTTGGGTAGTCGAGTCAGGTAGTTACACCAATGGGTTGTTCATTGGATGCTACCATTACATTTTCTCCAAGGCAAAAGATAAATATTATGAGTGATAGAAATAATAAATTAATGAGGACAATAGTTTTCTCATGTGCAAATAATTTAGGTTAGGAAGCATAAAAAACAAGCGGGAGGAAATATATTAGTTTATGAGGCATAAAAAGTTGAGGTAATTAAATACGTTTACCAACGCTAAACAAGTATGTTTGGTGAGATTTAATAAATATATATTTGTAAATGCCCAAATTGATACATTCGTTAAGGAATAATATTGTTTTTATGACTTACACATGAATGACATCAAACATGGCTCGAGTTGTCTCACGAGTGCTCTATACTCGTTAGAATTTGAGTGGACTCAAATTGATGCTTTGCTCTCCAATCCATTACTTGAATATATATGAACTTCTTGTTACTCCAGCCGTGGGTTTGAATTGGTTGTTGATTTTTTGTGGGCATTGCTGGGCTGATTCAATCAAGTGGCTAGGTCACCATGCTGCTCATATATTGGGCTTTGAAGTTGTAGAGTTCATTTAGGCTTTGTTCATTCAGCCCAAACACGTGGACCATGGTTGCTAATTTTGTGGGTCTTGATATCAGCTACTTTGTTTTAATTGGGCCCAAGCAAAGTTAATATTAGGTCCCCAATCATTTGGTTGGCAATTGGGCTGTATCAAAATTAGCAAAGTTAAGCCACTCGTGAGTTCTTGTGGGCCATAATCTAAGCCTTAATTTAAATGGGCGATGGACCAATTTGAATTGGTATTGGGGATAGAAACTGGGTCCTTTTAATTAGCAGAATCACTGGGCCTTAGTGATTTATTTGGAAGGCTGCGAGCTTTGACTATTGTGGGCTTTGTTCCATGGTTCATAAATTCTTGCGGACCCAACTTTGCCCAATTGTGGCTGACAAAGGTAAAATGTGAGTGCGAGAGAACACGAAAATTGTGGTGCTATCAAAAAAAGAGATTTCGGTACTTTTTCAGGGCATCTCTTTTTTTGGGTAATTGGGGTGCCAATTATTTTTTATATAAAAAAAAATACAAATTACATGATTAAAATATTTCATTGTTATTGATTGAATAAAAATAAATACAATTTTGGTAAATTGAACTTTACAAGGCTCTGAGTCCTAGTTCCAATTTATACAAAAGAATGCAAAACTTTTTGCCCTAGTTACAATCTACCAAAATTAAAAAAGAAAACAAGACACTAGTCTTCCTATCCAAAAAATCTAAGTTTGGGAGCTAGGTTACGGAAGGTTACGGAATGAAAAGGCGTTAGGCACTCATTCCACCTAGATAGAGTCTGGTCTTCTAGACTCTAATGACCAATATACCATTTTTGCATAATGTGAATGATATGTTGAATATACATGACAGACACTTGACCAACACTAAAATGAATTTATCATCTTTTTTAGAAAAATTAAGATTTGTTTTGTGAATTAAAAAAAATTGAGATTTGTAAAGAAAAATTAGATCTATTTTTGTGTAAATAAAAAATTAGATTTGTAAGGAAAATCATATTTGTTTTTATGTAAATAAAAAAAATTAGATTTGTTAGGAAATCATATTTGTTTTTATGTAAAGAAAGGAATAAGATTTTTGTAAAAATGTCAGATCTATTTTAGTGTAAAGTTAAAAAAAAAGGTGATTTTATCAAGAAAAATCAGATCTGTTTTGAATAGTTAAAAAATGATTTGCTAGTTAAAAAAAATCAGATCTGTTATTGACATAAATTAAAAAAAAAAATTTGGAAGAGGATTCATACTCATTAGATAGATTTATATTACATGCATCACATATGCAAAACTTCAACCTAACTTTTAATTTCTTCTTTTAAATTTCAAAATTTGCAATTGCATGACAAAGAAAACATTTTCTAAAAAAAATCAGATCTATATTTAATGAAAATATAGATCGGTTTTAAGTGTTAAAAAAATCAGATCTGCATTTAATGAAAATATAGATTAGTTTCGAATCTTAAAAAAAATCAGATCTGTATTTAATGAAAATATAGATCAGTTTTATGTGTTAAAAAATTAGATCTGCATTTAATGAATATACAAATTAGTTTTTATTTGTTAAAAAAAAAATCATATTTGAAAAAATTCAGATAAGTTTTTAGTTTAAAGAGATCTTTGATAATTAGCAAATTCTGAGATTCAAGAGAGAAATTACAACAAAAATCAACCAAGAACATATTTAAAGAAAAATTTCAAACAAAACATGGCAGTTACGTCAAGAATCAGAAATAATCAAACATCTTGAACCAATTCATGCATCATCAAACAAAATTAATAGAGAAGACTAGAAAAAATAAAATAAATAGACTACCTCTTGCATGAGTGTGCTCTTCTTAGTGAAAGATTATTTTAGGATTCAAAGAAATTTATTCAACTCTTTGAAGCCTAAAATATTTCACTTACAAGAAAGAAATTCCTAAGGCAAGAGCCTTCAAAATGTCTTTAACGTAAGGGGGAATTGAAAAGAAGAGAAGATCTAGAAAGGGGGGGGGGGGCAGAAAGCGTGAAAAAGTATGCTGAATTTTGAGAGACATCATCTATTTATGGAGGCTAGAATGCTTCAAAAAATTAGCTGAATGATCAGAATACGAATTGGAACGCGTCCTTATCTCTAAAAAATCGAAAAGGACAAGGTTTATCTCAATCTAGAAGCCCTTAGGCTGGGTCTCAAATTTGTGCCAATCGGCACTCCAAGAGTGCTGAATGGCCCTTTTGGGTGCCGGGCCCGCGTTTGAGTTTTGGTCAACTTTGGACTCCTTTTTTGAGGTTTTTTTGAGCCGGGACTTGCACTTAGACGTGTTTTTAATCCTTATTCTAAAAATTAAATCCCTTTTTTGATGTTTCAAGTCTTTACAGTACTGATTATCTTGTAGATAAACACTCCAAAAAGTCTTAATTATCCACAATTTGGTTGTTATCTGATTATCCACTTTCTTCCTATGCAAGCAAGCCTATTTTTGACACTACATAACAACCAATCGCAAAATTATTTAATTAATTTTAATTATCTAGCCAATCAGAATTAATTTAAATTAATCATGTGTGGTTGGTTCCATCTAAACAACATGCATGCAAACCGTGCAAACTTGATCATGTGATATCTTTCAATCCGATGGTCTGATTTGGAAATTGGGCATACCGTTGCGGCTGTTAGAACCTCATGATCATTTTAATGATATGCAATGAATGAATTAATGCATGTAATACTATAATGAATTTTGTGTATATGAATGGTCATTTTAGCCATCTTCCTTGATTAAATTATGGGTGCAAAATCGAGTGTCTACAGTGAGGGCTGCCTGAATAGTGGCTAATTTTGGGTGGAGGTTTCATGAGTGCAACATGTATGATGTAAAGTTACGGGATTGATCCATGCTTTCACTAGCAGAACAAAACTGATACTACTATTGACACGATTACTAACATGATATGCTTTAGGATGATGGGTATTATAGGTATGCTTAGTGAATTGGGAGTCAAGTTATTGTAAAGATAATGGGAAAACTAAATACTCATCAGAACGAGTCGGGGCTTGAGTGTTAGAGGAAAAAAATTGGTCTTGAACAAGAGAAAGTAACTAAGGAGAAAGAAAGGATGGCTTAAGATAATGTGATGGTTTGTTTTTGATGGAAAAGAGGGTTTAGATGATAAGAAATTGATGTTATGAAGTTTAACCTAAAACTAATATAAGTGATTAACCAATTCCATATTGCAAGTATAAAAATATATGGACTAAATCATTTAAATGGCAATATGAAAATGCAGAAAACAAATCAAAACTAAACACCAAGAAGTGTTTAGGAAGAGAAAAACTCAAGCACTTAGGTGGAAAAACCTCTCCCTCAAACACACCCTTGGAAAATCTCCACTAGATGAGTATTTGTAGTATAAGTAAGACTATGAACCCTCTAAGCCCAAATCCCCTTATGTACTTGAGCCATTTAAGCTCCAGCTAGCAACTGGCTTCACGAAATCATTATTTCAACTAGCTCACTAGAGACACCATTGTTGAGCTACCAATGTAAAGCCACCAATAAAATTAGATTTGAGATGACATCCAAGGTTTCCAAACCTTTAAAAAAAGCTCACAACATTCAATAGATGGTGAAGGTGATACAATTTCTCTCAAAAGTATGGCGATGGTGGTACAAAGGGAGAAAAGATGTTGGAAGTGTATCTAGCACTTAGGCAAAGGCTTTCTCTTTCTCTACAAGGTGGATGAGATGAAATGAGGTCTCTCATAATGTTTATACCCATATCCTACTCTTTAGCCATGTTGGACTTCACAAGGTGTGAGTGTTAGACTCTTTTAAAAAGGCTAAAAAAACAAATCAGCATAAAATAGGACATTCTATTTCCATGCCATGGTTGCAACCTGGTAGGTCGCAATTGCCATCTCAAACGGCCTCTTGGATCTTCTGTCAAGTGTTACTCGTGAGCAAGGTAGGTTGCATGGAGGTCTTGAGAAGGTTGTAGAAGCAAATTTTGATGGTGGTAGGTCTAAATACTTAATGAAAATAGAATTATCTTACAAATAAGATTTCATTATGGTTTTTAACTACCAATCCCTCCAAATTAATGAAATGCACTTCACATGCTTTGTTTACAAAATATTTAAAAAATAATAATGTAGTATCCATTGTATTAATTAATCAATATTCCAAAAAATATTATTACAATTTTATAGCAATGATGTTTGATGGGGATCAACTAAGTGTCACTCGTCCTTGGTCGTCGTCTATAGTTTAGCCATGTTTGGAGAGAATCACGCAAGAACGAGAATATGCATAATATTCATCCGTCGGTAGTAAAGAGATCTAGTAAAGGAAGCTCTCTTCAGACGATTCTATCTATAGACGATCAGGTATATGGACGACAAAATTATACTTGAACAAAAAATCCTCCAAAAGTTTTACATAAACAAAACACGACAAGTGGCTTGATACGTGGAAGTGATTCCTCGTACTTTGCTACATAAACCCTACTTTCTTCATTAACCACCAACATTACCTATAATGGTAGTGGATGCAAACACCCACGTTTGACTCTCTATAAATGGAGTAAAGCCCATCCACCTAAGGTAAGTTCTAACCATTCATTGTTTTCAATCCTTGTGTCCTAGAGAGAAAACGGACTTAACCGTCAGAGGATCATTGGCTGGGTCACACCGGTTACCTTTGACGTTTCTTTTCTTCTTTTTCAGGACTTACAACCATTATCATAGCCTAAAGCATTTTAGATTACTGATTTTCATACATAATTAGTTGGCGTCGTCTGTGGGAAAAAAAGAAGAAGATACGAGAGAAGTTAAACTTTTTCGTATACTATCAGTTACCTTTTTCATTTTCCAAAAGACAAAAAGGCTGCATGGTTCGGACTAGGTTAATGGTCACTAGTCCAGGACACCAGGAGAGTGGAAATGCCTCCAGTCATCCAAATCATGCACCGCCACCACCTATGACCGTCCAACAACAGTTATAATCCATGGCAGCGGCGATGGCAGAACTGACACAACAGAACCAAGAGTTAACTAGGGAAGTTAATAGACAACGTTAACAACATGGTGGAGAAATGGGTCAAAATTCAAGAAATGAAGGTGCTGAAAACAATGTTGAAGGAGACCAAACTAGAGGCACTGTCACTCGTAAGGTACCACATTTAGAGAGAGAAATGGACCAGATGAAAAGAGCCATGGAGGAGATGAAGGATTCCCTGAGGAGAGCAAACCATGTGGATGATCTCGTCCACATGATTGATTCCCCCTTTATTGCATCGATCACCAGTCATCCCTTGCCTTTTAAGTTCAAAATGCCTACCCTGGACTCATATGACGGGACGTGTGATCCTTGCAACCATATTGCCACATTCAAGACGACTATGCATCTCTAAGGTGTTCCAGATGAAATTATGTGTAGAGCTTTTCCTACCTCGTTGAAAGGGCCAACTAGAGTATGGTTTGTAAAGTTGCCACCAAACACTATAACTTCATTCTAGGAGTTAAGTAAGTTGTTCATTAACAACTTCGTAGGTGGACAAAGGCAGAAACGCTCCTCATCCAGTTTGTTGAGCATAGAGCAAGGAGAGAATGAAAGTCTACGATCTTTTATCAGCCGTTTTAATAAGGAAGCCTTATTGGTAGATGAGAAGAATGACAAGATTCCCTTGGTAGCTTTCTACAATGGAGTCAGCTTAGATTTATTCATTCTTAAGTTGTATGACTAGGAGTCGCAAGCGATGGCTGAGTTGATACATTCAGCCTAAAGTTTCATGAACGCACCATCATCCAAAAACCCTTAAGAAAGTTAAGCCTAAAAAGGCAATTGTATCAAGGCCCGTCTTAAAGCATGGACAAGTTAAATGTACTTAGATAGATCCAAATGGTCCAAAACAACGGACCCTATGCATAAAAAAAAACTAACAACAAAGAAACAAATAAAGTAATTACAAAATTCTTTTTTTATAAACCATTGGAGGGATTCTCTCTAGACTTGGGGTCGTCAACAACAGGCTGAGTAGAAGCGTCATCCTTAATATGAACGTCTTCAAAGCTCACCTGAAGAAGAGAGCTCCCAGCAACGACGTTAAACTTAATAGGGGTAAAGTCCACCTTAGGAAAACGCTCCATTGCGTCCAAACGGAAGTCTTCAAATCTTGTAGCATAGTTCCTATCCATAACGTCAGTGAACTTGTCGGACGCCTTAAATTCCTTGATGGCTTCTCCCTTGGCCTTTCCAAGAAGGATGTAGAGCTCATCACTTATCTTTTGCAGATGGTCAAGACGAGTGTCCTTCTCAATAGCATCTGCCTTAAGCTCTAAAACGAGGTTCTTTAACTCCTTCACTTTGTCCTCAACCTTAGCCATAGCCTTAGCTTAACGCCTGCAGTCCGCCTGCACTTCACGAACCCTTGCCTCTAGCCTAATCCTTTCATGATCCATCTCCGTAGCTTGTTTGGAAGCTGCCATAAACTTTGACGTGGTTTGTATAAACATAATTGGTTGAAAAGATAAGTGGACGAGAATATCAATTGTGAAGGATCCAAGACAAAAAATGATAATAAAAAATATATACCTTGAAGAGATCATGAATTGTGGAACGCTCAAATTCTTCCAAAGACATGTCGTAGCACACAACAATGTCCTCATCAGTCATAGCTTGATGGAACCTTTCCCAGGCAAGATCTTCATTCTCAAGAAGATTCATAGGAGTTCTTCTGGGAGGTTTGGACGAAGTGGTTTCAGCAGGCTTAGGTGGAGTAATTTCAACAGGATTGGACGAGTCTAGGTCAAGAACTTGTACAGATAGCAACTTGGAATAAGCAGGAGGGACGAAGGAACCGGGCTTGACAACTCCAGAGGCCTTGACGACTTGGAAGACTTCCTAAGTCTATCGCCTTAGATAAAGTCTTCCTTTTATCTCTTGCAGCTGGAAGAGGTTGAGAATGAGTTTCCTGCATGGTTTCCTCGTCTGCCAAACCTTTCCCCTTATTTTCCTTCATAGTTGTCATTCCTGCAAGGTAAAAGTGGGTTAAAGTTCGGACAAAGTATATAATAAAAATTTATACCAAGTATGAAACTCACATTTGCGTGTGGTAAGTTTGTAAGCTAACGCTTCTTCAGTTGGTATGGGCCCTAGATCCCAAGGAGTAAGACGATGCAAGGTAACTAAAGAATGGAAACCTCTATCAGCAAATACATGAGCTCGTTGGATGCGCTCAAGATAGAATTGGCTTAAAGAAGGTCGTGTTATAGCTGTAAAAAAAGAAAAAGAAAAAAGAGGGGGTTAGACGAGTACTACAAAAAAAATATAAAATGAAGAGTATAAAGAGATATACCTCTGGACGAAGGTTCCCTATCTTTGCCTACCTCAACAAGGTTTCCAATCCAAAACCCAGAGACGAAGAACTCCATCTTCCAATTCCTATCAGACGTACTTAAAAATTCTACAGTTTGAATCCCCAGCTATGAATTGGTAAAAGTCTTGGGATTGACTAATTTTAGAGGGTTTATAATAGTATAGGAACCCATCCATGGTGAGAGGATGGTTCCCATCGAATACTTCCCTACACAAAATCTACATAAAGACAATGAACCTCCATGCGTTAGGATTTAGTTGATTAATTCCTATACCTAACCTAAAGAGTATTACTCTAGCAAAAGTATTGAGAGGTAACCTAAGTCCTCCTAAAAGATAAGCCTTATAAATACTTACCCCAAAACGAGGCTCACAGCACCATTCGCCACAGACGGCCAATCGAGGATTAAGGTTGTTTAGGATCTAGTACCAACTTCTAAGTGAAGTAAGTCTTTTCTCATCAGTTTTAGATAGGGCACCAACTAAATAGCTAAACACGGTCTCCTCTTCACTTGAAGAAGAAGGCGAGGGGGCATTGGTGGATGTACCAGCATATGATCCAGAAGCCACCCTCATCCTCAACTCCTCTTGGAGGACCTCTAATGGAACCCTAGGGACCCTGGACGTGTATTGCTCGTTCGTGGTGTTTCCTCCATTGCTACTACTACTACTACCACTGGAATCACTACCACTAGAACTATTATGATACTCATCTATCTCTTTATCATCACTATTGCTAGATGAAGATACTATGATTTTAGACATTTTGAAAAACTAAAGGAAAACCTAAAGACGAGATGGAGAGGATACTTGGTTCTAAACGAAGAAGGCCTAAGGATGGAGGAAGACTTCTAGATGAGGCGCTGGACGATAAATGTCATAGAAGAAAATATGAGAAATGTGAGAAGGTAAGATGCGACCAGCCAAAAGAGGCCACGTGGCATTATTTATAGGCAACAGAGCTGGTCACAAGATACGATGCCTAGCCAAAAAAGGCCACGTGGCACTTCCCTTAAAGAGCGAAATGACATGATGGGTGGACCTCAGGATTGCACCATGTGTCAACATCAAGGGCAAGATTAAAAAAGAAGGAAGTTAAAGTAATAATGACAATTGATGGGATCAACTAAGTGTCACTCATCCTTGGTTGTCGTCTATAGTTTAGCCACATCTAGAGAGAATCACGCAAGAACGAGAATATGCATAATATTCATCTGTCGGTAATAAATAGATCTAGTAAAGGAAACTCTGCACGGACGATTCTATCTATAGATGATCAAATACATGGACGACAAAATTATACTTGAACAGAAAATCCTCCAAAAGTTTTACACAAACAAAACATGGCACGTGGCTCGATACGTGGAAGTGATTCCTCATACTTCACTACACAAACCCCACTTTCTTCATTAACCACCAACATTACCCATGATGGTAGTGGATCCAAATAAGTAGACTCACGTCTAACTCTCTATAAAAGGAGTAAAGCCCATCCAGCCAAGGTAAGTTCTAACCATTCATTGTTTTCTATCCTTGTGTCCTAGAGAGAAAACTGACTTAACCGTCGGAGGGTCCTTGGCCGGGTCACACTGGTCACCTTTGATGTTTCTTTCCTTCTTTTTCAGGACTTACAACCATTATCATAACCCGAAGCATTTCAGCCTACTGATTCTCATACATCATCAATGATGATGTAATTTATGGAGTTTTTATTTTGTTTCTTATACAAAAAATTATATCATCGTCAATTAAGAATTAAGAATCTATTGAGAGTAAAAACCCATCTAAAAATAAATATGTATATGAAATTAGAAAATTATTATTATTATTTAATTGTTATAATGGGAGAGGGTGATTTGAACCCTAAATATTTTTAGAAACATTAAGAAGTATCAATTAGTTGGCCTATAAAGAGATTGATTAAAATGTTGATGAAAGGTAGATATTTTTTCTTTTTAATCGGTATGCCACAATCAACAACGCAAATAAATCACTTTTTTAATTAGTCCAAAATAAGATTTACATTACAACATCCCACAAAATTCTTGGTTAAGAACAACTTTTTCACTTCTAGGGTTCTACGACTAGCCCAACTTGGGGTCTTGAAAGCAAATATAATGGGAGAGTTGCATATGAAAATTTCCCTCCTTACTTATCTAGAGAAAACATTTTTAACTTATGAAATTCACCATGACACTATAGTATATGCTTGAAAGCTCTATAATGTAAAACACTATAACTTGTTTAGACCCCCAATTTTAATTACGACTTGATTAAGTTTATACTTATCAGTATATACATGATTAGCAAATTAATCAATTTAAGCATTCAACAATTGCATGGATGAAAAAATAAGTGCAATGCTAAGTGGGTGAGGGAATAGCAAACCCAAGATAATATGGCGATGTGTTATCAAAGAGGAAAACCGAAGAACTCGGTGTAAAAACCTCCCCGCGATCCTCCAAGTGGAAATGATCCACTAGTGAATAAGTTAGAGTGCAAAGATACCAAAAAGAACTTCCAAGCCTAATCTACCCAAAGTACTTGAGTCATTCAAGCTCATCTACCAACAGACTTCTCAGAGTCTTATATTAACTAGCTACCCAAATATTGCAGTATTGCCCGATTGCACCACCAAGCTTCACTGGCTTATTTTGGCAAATATCCAATATTTTCCAAGTTTCAAAACACTCTCTACACTTTGAATAGGTGTTGGTTGTATTTGGGTACAAATCACCTTTCAAGGTATAACAATGGGAGAGGTGAGGAGAAGAGAAGAGACTACAAGGATTTCTCTCTTGAGGATGAGTAGCTCTCTCTAACAAGGTGAGTGTTGTAAAAACCCCTCTCTAGGGTTTTATTTTGAATAGTCTCCTTATAATTTTGTGGGTAATAAAGGTATATATAGTATGAAATAGAAACCATGTTCTATTTCATGCTCTTGCTCCATTTTGAACATCTAGCTCTAGTATCCTTAGCATGTTATGTTTACTTTATGCTTTATAATTTTTTGTTTTTAAAGTATTTGGTCTTTTGTTTGAGCTTCTTTTCTTATTCATTTTATACCCCTCATACATCCTTACCCTTGTTTATATCTTCATTTCTTTCCCTTATTCCTCTTGATCCATTTGTCTATTCGTGACAAAAAGGGGGAGAGTTTAGTCATTTCTATCTAACTCTTCTGCACATTCTCAGGGGGATAAATTTTATCTCTTGTGCACATTTGTAGGGGGAGAAATTCCATAGGAGAGATGCATTAATTTATTTTATTATCTCTTATTCACATTTGTAGGGGGAGAAATTCCATAGGGGAGATGCATTAATTTATTTTATTGTATTTTGTAGAATTTAATTGTAATGAGTTTAATATTAAGTTGGTGAAAATTTCTCAAGACAGTTGATCTCGTGACTTGGCTTGCGATTGGCTCAGGACTCAGCACCCACGAAAAGTCATGTAAGGAACACATGTGGAAGTTCAGCATATCTCGTGACTAGGCCAACTTGCGAGATGCCAGTGAGATGCACTGACAGCTAGGATTTCAAGTTTGACTTTTATACCCTTCATCTATACTATATATACCCTTATTACCCACAAAATTGTAAGGAGGCTATTCAGAAGAAAACCCAAGAGAGTGGTTTCTACAACACCCACGTTGTTAGAGAGAGCTACTCATCATCAAGAGAGAAATCCTTATAGTATTTTCTCCCATTTTTATACCTTAAGAGGACATTTGTATCCAAACACAACCAACGCATATTTAAAGTATAGAGAGTCTTTTGGAGCTTGAGAAGTATTGGGTATTATCCAAAATGAGCCGGTAAGGCTTGGCGGTGCAATCGAGCGGCATTGCGGGATTTGGGAAGCTAATGAAGACAAGATTTTAAGAAGTCTGTTGGTAGCTGGAGCTTGGAGGGCTCAAGTACTGTGGGTAGATTAAGTTTGGAGGGTTTTTTTAGTATCCTTGTACTCCAACTTATTTACTAGTGGATCATTTCGACTTGGAGGGCCGCGGAGAGGTTTTTACACTAAATTCTTCGGATTTCCTCTTCGATAACACATCGTCATGTTATCTTGGGTTTGCTATTCTTTTACCCACTACCCTCTCCATTTTAGCATTGCACTTATTTGTTCATCCATGCAATTGTTGAATGTTTGGATTGATTAACTTGCTAGTCACGTATATTCCACATTAAGTGTGTTAAGCATAAAATTAATCAATTTGTAATTAAAATTGGGGGTCTAAACAAGTTTAAGTGTTTTACAGCATTGAGCTTTCAATGTCAATGTTGAACTCATGAAATTCACTATGGTACTATAGTCTATGTCAATGTTTGAATCTTATATATATATATATATATATATATATATATATATATATATATATATATATATATATATATATATATAAGACTTTATTACATTACTTTGATTACAATTTTACTATAATGAGCTTTTAGAAATTTAATAGAGAATTCATTAATTATTGTTCTAATATTTTAATAAATTGCCATTGATGTGGGATGAAAACGCTCAGATCGTCCCTGGACGGTCATCACCTCGGCAGCCGTCCAGGAGTTATCCTCAGGACGAGGGTAACGGACAAGGCCGTCCTGAGGGTCATAGCGAAGCTACATCCCTCGTCCGTGGGATGCGCACAGCCTGCCCCGAGAGGACTCGTCCACATAAAGATCCGTGGACGAGGATGCTACACTTGGAATTAACAGGCACACTCGACGAAGGAATTCTAGGATGAGGGTATCATACTTAGAAGAATCTCTGAATATAATGTGACAATCCCTTATCCCACGCATAACTGTCATGTATCCGTTGTGAAATAGAAGTGTAACTCCTAAACAGTTATGGCAGTTACATTTAAGCCTCCTTGAATCCAGGGGAGGTTCCAATTTCGATAACCGTCTATGAAGGCACTATATAAAGACTGATTCAGACAAGGCAAAGGTATGTGAATTTGACCCCAAAAAAGTTGGAACTCCAAAAATATAGAGAGAAAAACTAACTTTGCCATCGGAGGGTTTTTGGTCGGCAGCCCCGGTCACCTTTGATTCGCTTTTCTCTTTTCTTCAGGCCGCAGAGAGAGCAAGTGGTCCTTTCAAATCCGAACCATCCAGCCTACTGATCTTCTTTGCATCATCAGCCATCATTTTTAAAATATATTATAATATTAAGTTTTTGACAAAAAAAACCTAATAATTTGAACTTACATAATATGCATTTATTTTATATTTACTTTATTATCTTTTTTGTAATTCAATTTAATTATATTATCAAAATATCTTTTTAAATTTATATATGATTCATGATTAAGCCCTCGCACGAACATTGAATTTATTACCTGAAATATGAGATTTTTGGTTCCCAAATTATGGGAAATCCTTGCTTTATTAGGAAGGGTATTAAGTGAATGATACTCTTGTAGATTTGTGGTATTGGTTGATCTCATTAAAAAAAAAAATGATTGAATCTGCCACCCTCCCTCACTTCTTGTAATTATTGAATTATTTAAAAAATGAATAATATTTGTATCTAAATGAAGTAAGTGTATTAGTGCGATTGGATGGGTGATTAGGCAAATGATATTTGTAGTTTCAACCCAAAAGAATATAGTTTCATTTGTAATGCAGACCAATTAATTACTTCTTGGAACATGAATGTTCCAGGCCAGGGTGAAGCTTCATATTAGTACGTTATAATGCACCCAGCTAGCTAAACTCACTCTTATTTCGTTATGGACAAAGGCCCAATCCTTAATTGCTTGTATTCTTGAATGCACATAATATTGAAAGGAAATTAAGGGGTGTTTGGTAGAGTAGTTTGATATAGGATTTTTGTAGTTTTTTAAAATACGTGTGGGTGAAAAAGTGTGTAGTGTTGTTTAAAATGTAAAAATGTGAGTTTGAAATGAAAAAACAAACGGGCGCTAATTATTTGAGGGAAGGGTACAATTCAGCTTAAAATATTATTATTATTATTCTTTTTTGGTGTTAATTTTTTTTAAGTCAAATGACATTTCTTGATATAGTAATGCTATATTGACAAACTATTTTACAATATTTTTACAAACTATTGATGTGATTAACGTGGTAAATTTTTATTAGTTCTAATATGGGTCCACCACTTACATCATATTTATGTTTATTAATGATTATTTGAAAATTAGTAAAGCCACATCAGCTGTTTGTAAAAATGTTGTAAAATAATTTATGTTTGTAGCAATATTACTCTTCCTGATGTTTATAACATAAATATTTAGTTAGAATTCAAATCCATCCTTCTCTATTATAACTATTGAAATATCTAAAAGAAAAAAAAAAAAAAAACTGAAGAAGAAATTAAAATAGTCTTAGAGTTACTTCCGCAATTACTGGCAGTTCAAGAAAAAATCCCCCATGTGGTGAAGACGGTACCCAATTAAAGGAAAGTCCTCACAGTTGCTTTATTAGTTGAAGACGGTTGAAGTAAGATTCATTCCCCTGAAATTTGTTTGCAATAACTATTTATATTTAGGCAAGTTTACACTAGCTATTGACTTCAAAATAGTCATGTCTTTGTCTTGACCCCAAAGTTAAATTCTATTCTTTCGGTACATAATTTGGCATGGATATGGACCTCACTCATGTACTCTCTATACTTTCTTGCTAAGTTAATTAGCTTAATGGCTACCGTTTGTTTACTAGTCCAAGTAATTTAAGTCCAATTAGATGAGTACTGGGACATGATGGTACGAACGTAAGGCGTGGCTGAGTAATTAAAACGTTTGATTCACAGCATTTTACACTAAAAAAAAAAAACTCAGTGTTGTCGAGTCGTTCCACATCAGTAAATGGTGATATTGAAAAGGGATTTATAACTTGCTTTGTGGCACTAACTGTCGCATGTAGGTTTGGTATTAACGCGTGAGTGTATTCCTTTATCTCATCTTTCTTCTCCTATATATGTATATATATATATATATATATATATATATATATATATATATATATATATATATATATATATATATATGTATATATATCTGTGTGTGTGTGTGTGTGAGGTCTTTTTTTTTTTTTTGGTGACTCAACTCAAGTTCTTAATGCCTTGTTTCTCAATATAAAGTTCTTTATGCCTTTACAATTAGGGAAGGATTTAAAAAAAAATTAAAAGGTATAATTTTATTTCATTACTAAATGTATAGAAAGTACAGAACAGTATAAATATTTAAAAGCTTTATAAGTCATATAGACATTGATGTTAATTTAACATTGCCTAGGAATAAAAAGGAAAAAATAAAAAACAAAAAGATGATACTTTCAATTTATCATGGAGCATGGGAATGCGTATTCATGTCCCAATTTATGTACCATGTCACTGTAGGATGCGTGTTTGAGACGTGTAAAATAAATGGATAAAATACTCTTAAATTGATATAATTGGCCAATAGTAATGGATAATTTCTTTACTGTCGTTAAAATTTATAGTGTGTTCTAATTAGTTCAAAGTTTTTAATAGTTAAATAAGAGATATGATATTTAATCCTAACATACACAAAAAACTAATTATCGTTTTGATCTAATAATAAAAAGTTATTCATCAGAAACGGATGCCATAAGTTAAAATTTTCTAAAAATAATTTAAAAATAAAATCTAAAAGGTAAGTTAGCATCTTATTTAAAGACTTCAAATATTGGCAATCTATAGCATAATTTAAAGTTTGCTAATCTATATATATTAAATAATGTATTCTATTTCCTATTAAAATTTTGAAAAATTGATAATTTATTCTAGTATTAGAGTAAGTGGTCCTAAATTTGAACCATATTTTCACTCTACTTCCCATTGAATTCAGAATTCAGAATTCAAAATTTCTTAAAATTTTGAGACGAAGATTTATCATTCCCACTTTTCTTATCTTGTTTTTCAAAAAGGCATCTTTTTAAATTGAGTACATTCGCAACATTGTGTACATTTTTTTTTTACCCTTAGGCAATTGTAAACAATGTCATATCCTAAATGGTTGAATTTTGAAGATGATGATCGAGTCTTTAATTATGAGTCTATAACTATAAGTGTGCATGAATGACAACGTCAACGTACATTACATGGCTAGCTAGTTACCTCTGCTAACTAACATTGCATGCAACAGGGAAACCCTGAAACAAGGCCCAAAACAGTGAGTAGCCAATGTATTGAAGACTGAGCTCAGAAACTTAGGTTTATTATATGTTATTTTCTGTAGACAAAAAATAATTCTTAGCAAAAGACCAGACCATCCTTGTCAGCTCATTGGCCTAGCCTGGTTCTGGTTGGGTTCATTGTATAATTTACTAATTAATGTGGCCTGTCCTTATGGTAGTGCAGACAATGTCCCTCCTTGATTGAGCATGTGGGCTTGTAAGGCAACATTAAATGCAGATTCAGAAGCTGCATTAGATTAGAGAATAACAAAACCAATTTTCCTATTGTTACTGATATTTAAAGGATAGCAATTAAGCAATCACTGAATTAATAATTTGAACAAATGATTTGAGGGGATCAACCTAATCCAAAGTAGCATCTGCTACGGGATACCATAATCAAGGAGGCAATGTAGCTAGCTTTAAAAAACAAATAGTGTATATATATATATATTCCTTGATGAGCCAAACTTCTCGCATCTTAATTGATCATCACATGGGATTGTAATTTTTTGGTTAGGAAAAACTAGTGGTTACTTAAGGTACTTTATCACATGATTATTCTATTACTTTTTCCTTTGATGTTCAGTTCAAGCAAATGGTTGACGAAAGTGTTCATCATTTAACATGCAATTGCGGCGTACCACAATTTTCCCCATTTTTGACCTAGCTAATAGTATGAATGAATTTAGCATCCAAAATCCTTTTCAACGTTAGGACATTAATCAAATGCACGAACTTGTTAGACCGCAACAATAGTTAAAGTCCTTATTCATTAAAACAAATGAATAAAGTCCTGAAAAAAAAATCTTTTGTTCACACAATGCCTACATTCGTACAATAGTTTGATTGTTTATTAAGTAACTTTGTTTCCACTTTCCACAATTATCATAATTTTATTTACTCTATTTTGTTATATTATTAGAAGGAAAAAGAAAACTTCCCAAGCCCATTTCCCCTTGAACCTTTTTTTAGGGAAATCTCCCCCTCCCCCCCCCCCCCCCACCAATTGACAATAATAATAGCTACAAAATCTCTTGTCAATACTGTTATTTGACTATGCAAAAATGACAATGTTATATAGGGTTGTCCATGGGTCGGTTTGGATTGATTTTGGACTCGATCTAGAACCGACCCACCGTTGACCACCAATAACCACCGTTGAATTTGAATCGGTTATGGCTTAAGTGGACATTGGTTGGATTCGCCGTATGTTTTTAGGTTTAAAGGAGAAGAACAAACCTAAAGACAAATAGATAACACCCAGATGGATCAAACCTAGAAACAGAGAGATCAAACTTAGAGAAATAAAACCCAAAGAACACAAACCTAAAGAACACAATCACAATCCAAATAGCACTACATATAGGACCACACAAACTTGAGAGAGAGATGGACCTAAAATTCAAGCTTGAGAGAGAGAGAGAGAGAGAGAGAGAGAGAGAGAGAGAGAGAGACCACTCAATCTACAATGGAGATGAGTCGGTGACCTTGTGACGGAGGCAAGTAGGTGACTGTAATGACGATAGAACGGAAAATTTGAAGACTCAATACTCGCAACTTGAGGATCAATTAATACCCAAGATTCGATGAATGGCCAAGAGTTAAGGAATTAGAGCTTAAAAGGGATGAAAAACCCTAACTTGCAACTTGTTTTAGACGAGTCGTGTTCGTTGGTTTTCAATCGCCTTAACCGGCCACTCTAATCAATCTTGTCAGTTCCTATGATTGTTGTCTTTCAATCAATCGAACCGCCACTCTGATCAAATGGTTTTTGCGTAGGATGACATCAAATTAGGTAGTGTGATTAGGTACGGTCGTGTGGTGGATAGCCCTAGTTCTGATATAAAAGGTAGCTTGGGTATTTCAAAATTTTCATGAGGTATTAGACAAAATAAAAATTGTCTAATTATCAAAGTTATTTAACGTGATAAGTTGACATGGCTATTAAAGGCTATGATCATTCAGGAATCAGAATACGTTGTTCATTTTATTTTATTTTTTTGATAGAACTAATTTCCTAAATTTCGACTTATAGCATTTTAGTGCATATGTCGTGAAAGTAAAATAATATTTGACAACATTGGGTATTGTATCACATGGCACAATACTCTGATTGATTTAGCATTCTATCAAATTCACAAATGGATTTATGCCACCTGGAAGGTCAAAAGGTCCCCCAAAATCTGCCCGGAAGTCATGGAAGCAATCAAAACCAGGATAAAACAGGCACAATCATGAAAGCAAGAATTTTATTCGTGAAAGTAGATATTATATTCCAAGGATATAATATTTTTATCCAAGCCATAGGGTTCAAAGTTCAAACTTTCAAGATTCATTAGAGTATTTCTTTCACAAATGTTTGTGTTGGTATTGGCCAAAAAAAGGGGTTGTGTTTTCTTTCACAATGTTGTATATACGTACATAACATGCCCTTGGACTAGAAAAACAAGAATGGCTCATTAGCTCATGAAATCAAACTTATTAGGTCTAAAATGTCTAATCTTCTTCTACGAATAAGAAAAGGTAAACGACTTTTATTTTATGTTGCACAATTCCTATATTGCGGTTATGACGGTTTAGATACGAGAAAATCAATGATAGAAAATAGAAACTATGTAATATCTTTATGATATTGGAAAACTAAAATCACGGCTAAAAGAAGATGTTGGTTTTTTTGGGCCATGAATTTGGGGCATTGAAAGAACGCCGATTCTTTTCCGTTTTCTGCTCCGCATGTCACGTCTAAACCCACGTTGCTACAAATGCATGCGTCTCTAATAACTGCCCTCATGAGGTGTTCCAAATTTCAATAATAGAATACCAAAAATGATGTAGTATTGAATTATTATATATTTTTTTGAGAAACTTGAATTATTATATTTATTCTGTTAAAAAAAAAATTCTATCTATACTAGTCTATACTTTTATACTACTATTTAAAGAGCTTTCTTTTTTTGGATTGAATTTTTTTTTCTAAAATACCCTACATCCTTATGTTTAAGTAGAGACAAAACTAAAAGACAATCTGGTAAATATATAGCCCTAACTTCTATTAAAATATTGCCTAAAAAATAGAGTCACTCTTCTGTTGATTTTTAAATTTATTTACTCACTTATAAATTATATTCTCAAAATAAAAATTATATATAAAATAAAAAAATATAGATTTTTTTTTGCTACAACCACTAAAAAAAAAGCCTCATTGCACGCACGAAGCACGTGTGGTGATTCTAGTCTCATTAAAATATTGCCTAAAAAATAGGACTACTTTTCTGTTAATTTTCAAATTACTTTATCCGCTTATAAATTAGATTTTCAAAATAAAAATTATACATATAAAATAAAAAAAAATACAATTTTTTCCTACAAAATAGGACTACTAAAAAAAAAAGCCTCATCGCATGTGCAAAGTAGGCTTCCCCTGTTTGGGTTCCTTATTTTTTAGTTCAAAAATGCACATGCACCTTTATGTTTAAGTAGAGACAAAACGAAAGAACAATCCGGTAAAAATGCAACTCTAACTCCTACTAAAATATTGCCTAAAAAATATGACCACTTTCCTATTAATTTTCAAATTGATTTATTCATTTATAAATTATATTTTAATAAAAATTATATATATGAAATAAAAAAAAAACACAATTTTTTTTTGTACAAAATAGGACCACTAAAAAAATAAAAAAAGCTTCATTGCACGCGCGAGAGGCTTGTGATGAGGCTAGTACTATTTAAGGGGTTTTCCCTATTTGAGATTCTCATTATTTCGGTTTAAAAATGCCCCTAGGCCCTTATGTTTAAGTAGAGAAAAACTAAAGGACAATCCAGTAAAAATACAACTTTAACTCTTACTAAAATATTGCCTAAAAAATATGACCACTCTCCTGTAGTCGTGTTGATTTTCAAATTACTCTATCTACTTATAAATTAAATTTTCAAAATAAAAATTATATATATAAAATAAAAACATAGTTTTTTTTTTCTACAAAATAAAGTGTAATATTTGTTCATTTTTTGAAGCTAGCCTCATGATACTCCTAGTTGTATTAGTAATTCTAAATGTGTAATATTAATGAAAAAAAATGTGTAAACCTCAAATTGGAATAAATGAAAAATTATGACACTATATAAAAAAAAAAGCCTCAGGCCAGTTCCCTGTTTGGAGAACTGCGATGAGGCTTTTTTATTTTTAAAATATATATCTATACTACAATTAGGAGGCTTCTCCTATTTGGGAACCTTAATTTTGATACTCAAAATACCCTCAAATTTACCAGCTCCTTAAGCTTAAATAATAGGGTTATATATGTAAAATTGATAATTTAAAAACTCCTAAATTTTAGCTTCCACCTAAAACATAGCCTACAAAATAGGTTAACTCCATGTTGGTTTTCAAACTCAATATTCAAAAAATTGAATTGCCCCAACTCTCCTATATTCCTTCTATCACTCACATTTGTTTGTTTTTTGTTTTTTTTTGTTTTTGCACTTTATCAAGACTTACCTTTTCCTTTTTAATTTTAAGTTTCCCTTGCTTCCTATTCTCACTACGTTTAATTTGGTTTTTTTTTTCACCTCAAATGCACAATATGATTAAATATACACTTTTTCTTTTAGAGAGTTTCAACCTATGACATCAGCTCCTGGTGATAGCTCTTTATCACCAGACCAAGATATCTATTAGGATTAAATATATACTTAAATCTCAAATAGTGATGAATAGAATATAAAAGACTACACCAAAAAAAAAAAAAGAGAGCCTCATGCAAACGTAGAGCACGTGCAATGAGGCTAGTGTATGTATTTAAATTGATGTAGTATTTTATTTCAAGGATAAAGTTTAAGTTGGCTCTAAATATGTTTGGAGTCTTAGTCTTTGACTCACAATAGGAAGATGACTTGTGTCCATATCATGTGCTTAATCACAATCACTTGTTAAATTATGTTTGTAGGAAGAGTACTTAAAAAAAAATATTGGGTTTTAATTAGTAGCTTTATTTATTTATTTTCTTGATTTAATTATTTATAAAAAGGGTTAAAATGTAAATTGCACTCTCTAAGTTTGTTTGAAATTCATTTCAGTCATCTAACTTAATTTACTTTCGTTCAATTGAATCCTTTAAATTTAAAATTTATTCAATTAAGACATTTTGTTCAATTCTACTATAAAATTAACTAATGAAAAAAAAAATTTTTTGGAAAAAAATTTTCATATAAAAAATAGATAGAATATTATTTTTAATTTTATAAAATTTTTTATGTGAGAAAAATATTTTTTTTATGAAAATTTTTTAACGAAATTGGGCAGAAGGTCTGTATTGAATAAATTTAAAACTTAGAGGATCCAAATGGATGAAAATAAAGTTAGAAAACTAAAATGAAATTTAGTCAAACTTAGATAATGAAATTTGCATTCTAGTAAAAAATAAATTAAATTGAAAAAGAAAAACCTTGTAGTGAATTAGCTATAGTATATATATGATAAGGTCAAATTGTGAATCTTATGGAAAAAAATTGTTACGTGATAGAGTATAATTGATATTTTGATACAGGGGACACTATTTGTGCAATACATTCTCTTTAAACTAACTCATCTGTTAGCTAAACATGTTTAAAGCATTGATAACTATGTTACATGGTTAGAAGAGAGCCTTTTTTTTTTTCTTAGAATGAGAAGTGTTGTATGTACAATATTTTTATGACACTTTTACAACAAATTCTAGGTAGTAAGTTGTTATTGGATTTAATTTGAACTCACCATTGTAACTATTATTATTTTCACCATTAACAACCAGTAACAACTTACAATTTATGATTTATTGTGAAAAATGTTGTGTCCTCAATCCTCATGATGTAATTTTTGGCTTTTTTTCTCATGAATAAAGTTTATAGCTTTTTAATTAAAAAAAGAAAAAGAAAAAGAAAGATAGATAGAGTTAGATGATCTTGCGGTTACCCTACTCCCAGCATAAGCTATTCATTGTATTTATGTGACGGATGAAATAAATCACAGTCCCACTATTGTATGATTTGTAGTGTCTTGTATCTGTGATTTGAACTCCACATATTTTTCTTTCATTATTTACCTATCTTAAAATAAAGTCTCTCATGGTTGAATATATTATATGAAATATATTGGGAGGTAAACAACTTAACAAAAAAAGAGGGCGCATGGCCCAAAATAAACTAAAAGAAGATGTGTATGACGGTATGGGACTGTGAATGATTAATAGGGGTTGGAGTTGGAGTTGGAGTTGGAGTTGGAGGTGTTGATCTTGTGGTTGAAGCAAAGAAAGGCGCATAACATAACATAGCACCCAAAAATGAGAATGGGGAAAGTGGCGGTGGTGGACTGGGGGGATGTTTTGTTAGCTTTGTCACGTTAACCGTCGCTGCTTTCATTCCCTTCTTTTGCAATTTATTGTAACAAACATTTAAGAAATCTCATATCCAAAGCATCAAGGTCCATGTACGTGCATTTGTCCTTTCCATATTATACTGTATCTCATCAGTCACGTACCTTACCCCTTTAATTTAATTTGTCGCAGCCAGGTTTTCATGTATCAGTTTGACTGATATTTTTTATTCCATCCTTTTATTTGTTTTCTTTGTTCTTACAACTGCTAGGGATGGACGATGTCTTCTCAATACAGATATGATTTTTCTTATTGGGACCTCATATATATTCATGTCATAAAAAAAAAAAAATCATATTTTCAATATAAAATGTTGCAATGAACAAAGTTTCTTTGCAAACTAGTTTGGAGAGAAACCTTACAGACTTCTTATATATTTTTATATTGAATGTGAATTTTGAAAATCTAACCATTTGATTACATTTTTTTATTATATTTTTTTATGCTCATAAGATTTCAAGAAGATCAAAGAACAATTGCTATATTATCAAATAAATGTTAAAATTTTAAGTTTTTGTAATCTAAAATTTGTATAAAAAATAAACTTATTGATTGAATAGTAAATAACGTCTAATTTGAACAAAATTTGATATGCATGTTAAGAATATAAGGAACATAAAATTTAACGGTTAAATTTTCAAAATTCACAAAAAAAAAAATGTATGAAAAGTTTGAAGAGAAACTTTTTTTTGTTTTTTTTGAGAAAGGGTTTGGAGAAAAATTTTGTTCTAAAAACAATATAAACTTATCTATATATATAATAATAGGTAAAGCAGAGAGAAAATCCAATTAAATTTCAAATTGGAATGCAATTAGAGTCTAATTTTGCGTCATGTATTTCATCTAATCTAAATTTTAGAATTTTGTGCTAAATGCATTAATTTAGTATAAAAATTGAATTTTGAGTTTAATTTTGAGCTACGTGTTCCATCTAATCTAAATTTTTAAATTTTTATGCCACATTAGTTAATTTAGTGTAGAAAATGAGGAGTCCAATATAATAAACCATAAAAAAACATAATCATATAAATTAAAAAAAATTCAAATTTATAAGTCACACACACACACATATATATATATATATTAATAGGTAAAGTTTAGAGAAAATTGAATTATAATTTGAAATTATAATCCAATTTTGCACCATGTGTCTAAATTTATGTGGTAAATACACCATAATTATCCACTTAAGCTTGTGTCATGTGTCTACTTAAGTTTTTTAATTTTTGTGTCAAGTGAGTTAATAAGTGCAAAATATTAAGAATCTAATATTAATAAACTATAAAATTAAAAAAAAATCACATATACTCAATAAAAATTACCACATGTTTCTCAAAAAATAAATAAAAATCACTACATAACAAAAATCACTACATGTTCTATCTTATTAAAAATTAGAAAAAAAAAGATCATATGTAGTATTAAATTTAGGTAAGAATTTTAATATGTGACTAATTACAATTACTTAAAAAAAAATTTGACTAATTATCTATATTTTATGATAAAAATTGTATTTAATTTTAAATGTATTTATATGTATGCATGAATGCATGTGTTGCACGCTTTAAAAAAAATTAATTTGACTAATTATTTATATTTTTATAATAAAATTTTGTTTAATTGTAAATACATCCATGCATTTGCATGAAGTTACATGTTAGTATAAATATAACTCTATAAGCATGAATAATGATATTAATTTTGTCAATAGCTTATTAGTAACATCCAAATCCAATCCATATATTTAATGTATCAGTACATCCCACGTAAGGGTATTTTAGTAAAGAAGATTAAAAAAAAAAACAATATAGTGCAGTATTTATCCTTCTAAAGTTCGGCACCCCCCCCCCCCCCCCCTAAAAAAAGTTCGGCCCAGGCGTAGTTTTTTGATTTTATGTATCCCAAAAATTGAAACTAAATGTGAATTCAAATCCTATAAATACCCTCTCAAACCGTTTCAACTTCCTCACCTCCACAACCCTCAACTACTAAACTCCCTAAGCCACGTTTATAAAAAAAAAGAACTCCCTAAGCCACAATTACTATTCTTCTCTATTTTACACGCGCGTACAAAGTCACAGATAGACACTGATATATTAACCCAAAATGGCACACTACCTGCCCAGAAGCTCTCTTGTCCTCGCACAAATTCTCTCTATGTTCATTCCCATAGTGGTAGCTTCTCCTGATCCTGCTGCTATGACATACAATGTAGTTAGTTTAGGAGCCAAGGCAGATGGTACAACAGACTCAACTCAGGCTTTTGTTAGTGCATGGACAAAAGCTTGTGCCTCCACAAATCCTGCCGTGATTTATGTGCCAGTAGGGAGGTTCTATCTCAGGCAAGTGGTGTTTAATGGACCATGCAACAACAATGCTATCATTATGAGCATAGCTGGGACCCTTGTTGCCCCATCGGACTATAGGGTCCTTGGAAATACAGCAAACTGGCTTGTGTTTGAGCATGTTGATGGGGTTACCATATCAGGTGGAATTCTTGATGCCCAAGGCACTGCCCTGTGGGCTTGCAAAGCCTCTGGAAATTCTTGTCCTGCCGGAGCCACGGTATGTGATGAAATCATGACTTAATTGCCTTATTCTTTTTTTATTTTGGTGAATTTGACTGAGGTGTTTGTATCTTCAGAGTTAATCAATATGTTTATCATCCCCAGTCTTTTCTTTTAGCTTTTTTTTAGTTTATTCATTTTTTTAAAGTTAAACATTTTCTAGGTATAATTATTACTTTAATGGACTTTCGACAACTAAACAAATAATTTTTAACAAAAAAATACATCTAAATGCACACTAATATAACCAGTTTCCCATTAGATACTGTACTAATTGCCGTGCAATTACTTAAAAGGTATCAGTTTTTGGGAAGAAGATAAATGGTATTTGAGGGGGTCATGGACATTACCATTTATTTTGCTTACTGAGATAGAGCCAAAGAAAATAAAATTTTGAAATGCAATCACCATTTAGGTTGGATTCGTATATTATGGTAGTCTTAATTCCTCCAATTTATTCAAAAAAAAAATTAAAAAAAAAATCACTCCACTAAAAAAAAAATCACTCCATTTTCTAGGTAGTTAAATTGGGAGTGGGTGGGATTTACTAGTAGGAAGTGATGTGCTTTTCGTTTTGGTTTGGTTTGGTTTGGTTTAAACTATTAACTGATTTTGCTCTTGGTTTGGGAGGAGATTTTTATCAAATTAAACTAGCTACCTTTGACTAGTGCCATGACAAGCCGACTTCTAGGGAAATCGTAATGACGATACTTGGGAATAATCCCATGTTCTGGAGTATAATATTTAATTTTGTGCATCTATTATATAATGATGATAATCTAGCCCTTTAATGCCAATCTTATTACTGTTTAATTAAATCTTCGAGCCTTGTGAATTGTGATATCAGTAAACATGCTTAAAAGCTGATAAGAATGTCAAAGGTCAAACAACTTGCTTAGGCTTTTGTTGCTTGCATTGACGTCCATCCCATTAGGTCCTCATATTTAATTGAATAGCCTTATAGTCATATTCGTCGTTAATTTAGAGAAATATTCCATATATACTTTAACAATAATAATTGGAACCTTTTTTTGTGTGTATGCAAGTAGACACTGGAATTTTCCAACTCGAAGAACATTGTGGTTAGTGCATTAAGCTCTCTAAATAGCCAGATGTTCCACATTGTTGTCAATGGTTGCCAAAATGTAAAAATGCAAGGTATTAGGGTTACCGCTGATGGAAACAGCCCAAACACAGATGGAATTCACGTTCAGTTATCTTCAAGTGTCACAATTCTCGACTCCAAGATCAAGACTGGTGATGATTGCATCTCAATTGGCCCCGGTACCACTAACTTGTGGGTTGAGAATGTTGAATGTGGACCTGGGCATGGAATCAGGTAAATAATTTTTTTAATAATTTTTTTATCCACATTAAAATATTATGTTATTGTAACAATTATATTATAAGGATGCTAAATTGGTAATGGGTGTGATGGTTGGTATAGCATTGGGAGTTTAGGCAAGGACCAACAAGAGGCCGGTGTACAAAACGTGACAGTTAAAACAGTTACTTTTACTAATACTCAGAATGGAGTGAGGATTAAGTCTTGGGGAAGACCTAGCAATGGATTTGCTAGGAACATTCTTTTCCAACATGCTATTATGATGAATGTCCAAAATCCGATTGTGATTGATCAAAATTACTGCCCCGACAACAAAGGTTGCCCTGGCCAGGTATGATTTAAAAAATATAAAAGTATAGTGGCTCTAGGTTTAAACTTGGTATATATATATGTGTGTGTGTGTGTGTATTTCTCAAAAAAAAAAAAAAAATTTAAACTTGGATAAGGCTACCTATGAATAATCCTCAACATGTTCAACGAGATTACACAAGATACATTTATAAAATTTTAGCTGGCAACCCATGAATGTAACCTTTAAAACTACTCATACCCATTAGATAGATGGGGCCGTGATTATGGTAGACTGAAGTTTTACTCTACATTAGTTTCAGTCCCAAATTAAGCCCCCAAAACCTTCTCAATGTTTTGGACATATGCTTTATAATCCATTATCTCTTTTTCTTTTTCTTTTCTTAGTTGGAGCTTGCATAATTTAATACTAGCTTCTATCAATAAGTGGAAAATTAACATGTTCTTTTTTCTTTTTTCATTTTAACAGATTTCTGGTGTAAAAATTAATGATGTGACATATCAAGACATCCATGGAACATCAGCAACAGAGATTGCTATGAAATTTGATTGTAGTTCAGGAAATCCATGCTCTAATATAAGATTAGAGGATGTAAAACTCACTTATAACAATCAAGCAGCTCAAGCTTCATGTAGCCATGCTGCTGGAATATCTACTGGTTTTGTTCAGCCCACAAGTTGCCTGTAGGTGGAAAAGGGATACAAAATCCACATCTTAAAATTGATGAAGGATAGAAAAGGAATCTATCGTTCTTGTCCTTTCATTATTAGGACAAAATTTCTACCATTTATAGTGTGTATGTTAGTGTGATAGGTCATTGAGTAAGAAGTTTTTTGCTTGAGCCTGTGGTGGTGCTAGCCCATTGGGCTTTCTTGGAGCCTGGCCTTGCAATCAGAATATATAGTCCTAAATGTTTAAAGTTCAAACCCCTATATGGGTTCTATCTTGGATCTCAAAAATAAAAAAAAACCCCGATATGGGTGTTTGTATGATGAACTGTTGTAAGAGATATGGTTTTCTTTTTTCTTTTTTTTCGGGTATTTTATAAATGATTTGTGGTATTTCAAATTTGACATTGGGCCTCACTTTTTGGATTAATAGCTTTTTATTGTTTCCATTTCGCAATGACAAGTCACATAAAGCATATTCAGATAGATCATGAAAATAAGTTAATTAAGGAAGCAAAAACAGGAAAAAATAATAAAAGAGACTCAAAAGCATAAAAGGGTCACTTCAAAATGGCTATAGTAAATGATTAAATTAACCCAAAGCCTAATAGTTGGATACTTGGGAGATTCTTCATAAGGTTGCTCAATCAATCTCCAAACACTAACAGCGGATCAAATGCAGTTTGCCAACCTCTGGGCCAAAGAAATAAATCACAGAAATATCATAGAGATGGAACATACTATCATGCATAAAGATATTAGTAAACATGTTGTTTTATTAGTTCAAAGTATGGAAATAAGAACCTAAATATATTGTATATAAATAATATGCAAAAAGATAGAATCTCATATACATGGAAACTCGAAAGATTTTAGCTGGGTTGCCACTAGTCCACCGCCTCAACCTAATTATTAAGCCCTATATATATCTCTTCAAGTTTAATTAGAATATAATATATCGCAGTGTATGAATATCGGCTAAATGTTTTTTTTTTTTTCCTACTAGTTCTTTGATTTATTGTACTTCATTTATATTTCCCATTTGAAATTACGTGTGTGGGTCAACTCAGTTGATGATAAATCGGAGTCCATACTGCAAAAGAATGTTAAAAGAATTTGTTGAATGATTAAATTTGATTTTTTTTTATTTATACTATTGTTTAAGGAGCTTCCTCTATTTGGATCGAATTTTTTTTTGTTCTAAAATACCGCTATACCTGGGCAAATTTGGAGGATAATCTAGTAAAATTACATTTCTAACTTTATATATATATATATATATATATATATATATATATATATATATATATATATATATATATAAAAGATAGAATTTTTACTTTGGCATAATATAAGTGTATATGTGTGTGAAACTCCCTTCTAGAGACTTGAATCCCGGCCCTTGCCCCACATCCAACAAGCATTTATACTTGTAGAGTAACTACTGCACCAAGGGTGCGCGGGGATTAACTTCTAAACAACCCATTACAGAATAACCTCACATCCACTAATTCACTACTAAAACCTAAACAATAGAGTTAGACATATAAAATTAGTAATTTAAAAATATGGTACATGTTTTTCATACAAAACATAGACAAATGCCATTAATTCATCTACTTGGGATATTAATTTCAAACTTATATATATATATATATATATATATATATATTTGTTACATATTTATACCAAAATGTGGAATTTGATATGTTTTGGTTGTTTAATTCTTTACATTAGTGTTTTCAAAAAAAAAAAAAAAAAAACTTTACATTAGTTGCTCCTTTCCATGGTTGCTGGTGAAATAATTAGCTTGAATTTGTTGGAAAAATACATGTTTGTATCGCACATAAAACATACGCAGCGGAAAATAAACAAATCTACTTCATTCACAATTGATAACATGCATTATGTAAATTTCAGAATTCAAAAACAAGAAAGCGTACCTTGAAACTATGAATTTCAAAACAAAAATTAGAAGCACTTGGGAACACTTTTAATCTTCACTCCAATTTCACTAATGCCCAAGAAGTGTGGTCTCTCAATTAGTTCAAGGGAGAATAAGAGTGTATCTTTCACTCACATACACACCATTTCACAATAGTGTCACACATACAATAATATTATGTATGTTTCTCCCTTGGTATCTAACTGATTATCTAATTGAGTTGGTCTTTTGGGTCTTTTCCAATTGGATTTTAGTATGTGGCCTGGAGTGAGACCAAAAGGGACCAATAAGACACTAGCTCCAATGGGTCTTGGGCTTTTCTGTCAACTCTTGACAAGTCCAAAGTTACCATTAACTATATTTAATACCGCTACATAAATATAATTGCACTCTAGGCCCTATTTATAAATTATATCCCAAGACTTTATTATACATGTAATTCCTTTATAAAATATTCGTAATAATATAAAGTCATGAATGTAGACTGCCACTTTGTAAATTACTACATTTTAATTCTTTGAATACCCGGTTTAATCCTTTAATATTATTCATCATATATTTATAAAATCCAATTTCATAAATATATATTTTAGTAATTCCTTACTAACGTGGTTAGGCCTAACACTCTGAATAACCAAACTCATTAAATTTATCTCAGGAGAATATTTTATATTTTCGTTAAGAGACTATCTGACTATGAATTTCATCTTGAATATATATTTCATTAACACTAAATGTGGCTGCCCAATATACTAAGGTTTTGATCATTGACTTTAGATCTCACTCCTGATATATCAAAGCAATTTATATCTCATGATCAGATCCATTATTCTTTCAGGATTAAGAGTTTATGTAAATATAAGTTGTGAGATTTACTATTTATTTGACAGTCGTTAAAAGAATAATAAATCTCACAGCGGTCCAGTTCAATATTTCTTAACTCTTAAAACATATCAACATACCAACTAGAAATCTCTATTTCCATGATTAAGACAAATTATCTTAATTGATGTGTCATAATATTCGCAGATGAAATGCCCAATTTCATCACCGACTACAAACTAAAATTCTGAGTTTACAAAGAACTTGTGATCTATATCTTCTGTGACTAAATCACATAGATCACATACTATGCATCTCATGGACTATATGATAATGTCCCAATATTCATGTTACCATTATTTTTAGATAATAATAAAATAATTTTATTAATCACAACATTAAATTATACATAATGTCATACATAGTAACATACAATAGAATTTATTGCACACATCCTAACAATCTCTCATTTGCCCTAAATACTATTGTGTACTAATCTAACTCCCATTTCCTCCAAATATGACTCAAAAGTCCTTTGGGGTAAGGCTTTGGTAAAGGGATCCGCTAGATTCTTTGCACTATCAATCTTTGCTACTATCAATCTTTGCTACTATTACATCTCTACGAGCAACAATATCTCAAATGATGTGGTCCTTTCTTTCTATGCGCTTTCCTTTCTTGTGATTCCTTGGATCCTTAGATTGTGCAACCGCTCCACTATTGTCGCAGAATAATGTAATAGGAACTTGCTCAATTCTCACAACACCAAGATCAAAAAGGAATTTCTTGAGTCAAACAGTTTCCTTTGCCGCTTTACAAGCAGCAACATATTCAGCTTCCATGGTGGAGTCGGCAATACAAGATTGCTTAACACTCCTTAAATTTATGGCTCCACCTCCCAAGGTGAAAACACAACCTAAAGTGGACTTTCTAAAATCAAGATCTGGCTGAAAATCTGAATTTGTATAACCAATGGGAATCAAATCCTCACTATGGTAAACAAGCATATAAACTACAAAAAAAGAGTCTGCTAGCGAGGATAAAATGCCCTTGCAAAAATTCAAATATCGTCGCAAAAGCTTATTAGCGAGGGTATATGACCCTCGAAGGCCGTCGTATTTGCTCTTGTTGCTAAAAGAGATTTTGCGACCATACCTTCGCAGATAGATAATTTACGAGGGCAATCCATCGTCGTTACTAAACAAATCCGCCCTCACAAATATATTATCAAACGACGAGAAAAGTCGACGACTTATTTTTAGCGAGGGGAAACAGTCGTCGTTAACAACTATTTATGAGGACTTTTATACCCTCGCAATTAGTTATTTGTACAACAAAAAAACTATACAATTGCGGCGGGCCAAAAATGCCACTATAGGTCTTCAATTATATTAAAATGTTAGTCCTTCAGCGGCAGTTTTTGCCCGCTGCTATAGGTGATTTTTTTTTTCCTCCTGGGTTCTAAACCCACATATCTATTACAAATAACCTGTAATAATTTTAGCTCCACTAAGACAATACCACAAATGTAACTAGATAACACCACAAATGTCTCCAAACTAACATTATATTAACATAAAAATATAATATCAAATATATAACATTGTCTATAACCATTATCAAAGTTCCAAAGTATTTAAACAAATCCTTCAACACTTCCAAAAAATGCAGTAGTTTAAATGTGGTAATTGTCACGTCTCCAATATCATCAACGAGCATTTGAAACCTTCAACCATAAAGCAAGTCAAAATTATACCCTTTGGCAAAACCACATAGTCCAAATAAACCACCTGTAAACAAATGAAATTGTAATTAAAAAGAAAGAAAGAAAAAAAAAATCATTGTAGTGCTTTGAAATCATAGATTGAAAAGTATAATTGTTACCATTCAAGCATTTTCTCAATGGTGATAGCTTGACCAAGTTGAGAGTATCAAACATGGAAGTAAAACCAAGTTGAGAGAATATCAAACATGGAAGTAAAAGTGGAAAGACCAACTACATTACACAAATAGTGGGAACAATGAGTTATGGTGCTCAAATTTGTTGATAGGTAAATCTAAGTTGCAGAGTAAGTTAGTAATAAGTGAGTATCAGCATGACATATTCAACAACAACAACAACAACAGCAACAAGAAGCTTTAGTTTCAAAATTTTGAGGTCCATCAGTATCACCCCATTCAAAAGTTTCCTTCCACTAGCAGGCAAAATGTTGACATACTTGGAAGCCATAAGGAATTCCAAAAAGTACATTGTGAAGACCTTTGCTAGTCTAGCCTAGTCACGAAATATAGAATATTGTAAATGAACAACTTGAACACACAGAACAATTATTTTTATAATAACACAACCAAAGACTCAAACTAAGAAAATACAAAGGAAGAGATAGATTGCATTAGAACATAACGAAAAGGTAAAGAACACATTCAACACCTTGCCACTTATCCCCACAAGGGTCTCCTCCAACAAGAAGCCAACCAAGAAGTGGAGGGTACTCAGGAGCAACATATAACCCCACAGATCGTCAAGTACACAAAAACAAGCCCAAAGGCATAAAAGGGTCTTTCCCTTCAACAACTTATAGCTCTTTTTCATAGCAGAAAACCCGTAAATGGGTTCCAACATAGAAACCACGCTAGCCAAGTGCCATAGTGTAATGATATAGACATGAACAAAAAGAAAAAGTACGAACTGACCATAACAAAATGCCGCCCAAACACAAAAATTAAATATAAATTAAAAGATATCTGGGTCAATCAACATTTCTCTTTATAACCACCACAGCATAAATATAAATGATAAAATAAAAATAAAATACAATACCTAGTACATGTTTATAAGGAATATACATATCTAAATCAAAATTGACATAGATTGGAGTCTAGAATGACATACTTGTATTCAGCACGAACACACAGCTTGCAATTAGTTCCAACTCGGTTTGATTTCCTTTGAATTATTAGTTTGGGCGATTTCCCAAATGAATTGCATTTTGTGGACCAAAGCTGATGTGCATAGAGCTGCAATCCACCTATGCCTACACAAAATCCAAGTATTTGCATTTGCATGGTTCTCATCTAAATATAAGTTTATACACTTTTATAGAGAAAACCCAATATAAACCAATCTCCAAACTCATAAGAATAACAGCACAAAACCCAATAATCATTTAGCGTCTCTAAGAGTAACCCATAACTTAGAATTCAATATAAATATATATATATATATTTATTTATTTATTTATTGGGAATCAAAGATGAGTTTTTTTTTTTCTTTTCCTCTCTCGTTCCTTAGTTTTCTAAGCAACCAGACAGTGATTCTTCGTATGAAAAGATAAAACTTTAGAAAATTTTACCTGAGATATTACACCACAAAATCCAAACCCAAATTTCACAAAAAAGTAAAAACTGAAAATTAAATAAATAACCTGAATGTTAAGTATCCAAATCCAAACCCAAAATTTCACAATAATCAAAACAAAAAATCAAATAAATAACTTACCAAGCAAAATCGGAATGGCCATTAGTATGAACACCAATTTATTAGAAACTAAGAAAAGGTAGAAAAGGAAATTTGCTCAAGAAAGAATTGGAATAGAAGGTCTTTACAACTTAAAAGCATTACAAGCACTAGATGTTTTGAAGTTTGACCACTTAGTATTAGTTTCTGCAAGCATGATAGGCTTATGAAGTCATAGCTTAAAGTTACACAAGTGAGATTACCTCTATGTACAAAGCAATTGCAGCCCTGTCAGAACCCCTTGGCTCATTCAGATTGGTAATAGCCTCTAATATAAGCTTATCCAACCTGCAACCATGCAAATGAGGTTCCAATAGAAGAAATAAATAATAGTGTTAAGAAAAATAGGATAACCTGGCTCCCATTACAAGTTTTTTATGGCCTATGACACCTAGAGACCCCACCTCATCTTTGGAGGATCCCCCCCCCCCCCCCCCAAATGTGGACATTAGGTTTGTAAGTTATAAAACCACCATCTTTTAGCTGTTATATATTGTAAATTTGATCATGACTGATGTGCCATTTGCCAAATATTGAAGCCACAAAAATAGCCTAAAGAGATTTATCAACCAAGAGGCATGTCTTCACTTTGAGTAAGTTTTCCAAGCATGGTACAATATGTAAAAATTAGATGGGGTGAGTCAAGCAATTTTAGCACATAGTTTATAAAAGACTCTCACTGAATGAAGTGAAATGAAAAAAGAAAAAGAAAAAGCCTATTAGAAAAAATGAGCTGCTTTTTCCCTGTGGTACAACCATTAGAAACCTAAATAAATATTTATAAAAGATGATACTTTAGAATTTAAAAAGGAATTAACAATGGCATTCCAGTGACTTCTTTCAGCTTTAAAATTAAATTTACATTGCAATTCAATAATATAATGAATGGCCAAAATTTTTGTGTAAACTAAAATGTAGGAGTAGAGGAAAAGTTAGAGTTTTCCTTAATCATTAAAGTTTATTCATATTTTAATACCATACTAGAACAACAACAAAATCCCAACTAAGAGATCTTGCAAGCTATTGTGATTATTCTTTCATGGAACAGATGTACTCTCCAATTATTCATTCCCACTAACTGGAAGTATTATTCAAATACAATATTCCACCACCACTTGGCTACACTTTAGTAAGACCTCATGCCATAAACATACGGATTGCATAATTTTTAATTATCTGATAAGCTCTTTCCCATAATTTCTTAAAACAAAAGTAATACTAGAATTTAATAGATTCTTCAAAATTATAGCAACATAATAAGTTTCTAAATGGATTAACTACTGTATGAAATCTAGATCACATAAGTTAAGAATGAAAACTACTTAGAGTACATGTTATCACTAGAAGTATCTACGTTTTATAGATGACAAAATCACAAGAGATGTAACCTTGCAAATGGTTCCTTTGAATTAGCAGTCTGCAATGTTCCTCTTGAAAGCACAAGAGGCTTAACATCAACAATTTCTGCATCACTCTGAGGTTCTCAATTGTATATAATAATAAAAAAAATTCATTAAAAAAATAAATAAATTATCTACATATTACACCACAAAATCCAAACCCAAATTTCACAAAAATCAAAACTGAAAATTAAATAAATAACCTCAATGTTAAGTATCCAAATCCAAACCCAAAATTTCACAATAATCAAAACAAAAAATCAAATAAATAACTTACCAAGCAAAATCGGAATGGGTATGGGTATGGTGAGGAAAAATGAATGGGTATGGGGGTGGTAAGGGGAGAGAGTGAGAAAGGATCTTGTGGTGAGGGAGAGAGAGCTGATGGTTATGGGTCGACGGTAGAGAGAGCCGATGGGTATGGCAGGAGAGGAGTCGATGGCTGGGATCGGCCTCATTGGCGTCGTCGATGTGCTCGGCTCGGCTTGGCACATCGGCGCTAGGCTAGGCTCTGCTAGTATACGCTAGCAGGGTTGTGTGTGTGTGTGTGTGAGAGGCCGTGTGAGAGATGGAGAGAAAATGAGAGTGTTGTGGAGTGGGAAATGAAATTTGTGTGGTGGGAAATGAAAAATTTTAATTGGGCAAGTAAAAAGTAAAAAATTTTAGCTGAAATGTGAGTAAAAAGTTTGTGTGAGAAATGAAACTTTTGTGCTGGAAATGAAAGATGTGTTTTGCCGGGCAAGGACTGTTAAAAGTGCTTCAGTGAAGGCTCTTTTTCTCTTTTGTATGCAAATAACACGTATACATGACCTTTGTTTCCTCCAAATTTCAATGAAAGAGGGCCACATCCACTAATGCAATTAGGTCCCACATTAATCAAGGAATCTCTTAGTATATTATTTTAATTGCTTGCTTTCACAAATGGTTATTTTAATTTATCTTATAAATTAACATGGGGTGTGACTATTTGGATATTAATAATTTTTTAAAAAAATGATAAGAATTGGAAAATCCAATGATATTGGAATTGTATGTTATGGATGGGTGATTAAACATGGTAATGTTTTTTTTTAATAGAAGAATTATATATATATATATATAAGTTTCATTTTTTATACATTACAAAAGTGTTATCCATGGAGTAGAGATTAAATGATACATGGACAATATATAATAAACAAAAATGCTATAAGATTTCATATACATCTTATCAAAGGTAGTATTGTAAATATACATGTAGTATTATCTAATTCTTTGGATGTGGAGGACTTGAGTAGAAATCTCTTGTTCCTAATTTGTTGTAACTTGTAAGCAAAAAATACCACACAACAAAAATTATCACATGTTCTATCTTATTAAAAAAAAAATTTTAAAAAATGATTATAGCTATTATTAAATTTATGTAAAAATTTTAATATGTGAGTAACTACGTTTGCTTTTTTTTTTTTAAAAAATGACTAATTGGATGGTTAGAATGAGAGAACATAACCATACAAGTACACAACACATGTCCATCATGCACCATACTTAGATTTGAAATCTAACCGTTGGATTTGGAGAGTGTAATGAAAGGTTAATTTTGGTAAATTATGGTTATAATCAAACGATTGGATTTAGAGAAAAGCGCGGTCAAAGTTTAGTCAAAGTTGGTCAAACCCGGTCAAACTTAATAGATGGTCCCGATACCATTGGACTTGGTGAAATTCATATTCAAATCTTGATAAATAGGAATGAAGAGTATCGTGACATACTGGCGTTGGTGAAATTTGAGAACAATTGGATAGTCAAATTGAGTAAACATAACCATACAAATACATGGCACATGTCCATCATGCGCTATACTTAGATTTAAAATCTAATCGTTAGATTTGAAGAGTATAATGAAATGTTAATTCTAGAAAATTATGGTCACAATCAAATGATTGGATTTAGAGAAATGCGCGGTCAAAGTTTAGTCAAAATTGGTCAAACCCGATCAAACTTAATAGATGATCCCGATACCACTGGACTTGGTGAAATTCATATTCAAATCTTGATCATTAGGATTAAAGAGTATGGTGACATATTGATGTTGGTGAAATTTGAGACCAATTGGATGGTAAGATTGAGAGAATATATATAGTCATATAGGTACACAACAAATGTCTATCACGTGTCATACTTAAATTTGAAATCTAACCATTAAATTTGAAATCTAACTATTAGATTTGAAATCTAACCACCCGGTAACTTATTATTGAACTCATATTTTGGAAATACAATCGTTGGATTACATTTTTTATATGTTCTTAACATGCATGCCAATTTTCATGCCAATCATATGTAATTTACCATTTGTTTTTATAAACTCATCTTTTATGCATTATTTTAAACTACAAAAATATGAATTTACACAATTTATTGATGATATGCCTATTAATCTTTGATTACCTTCAAATTTTGTAACCATGAAAAATGTATGAAGATAATGTAATCTAACGGTAGATTTGTCAAAATTCACATCGAAATAAGAAATATAGGGTTGGGTTCAAGTTATACCTGACGTAACTCTAAAAAATGTTACACTATTCAATAACTTATTATTGAATTCATATTTTGAAAATTCAACCGTCGGATTACATGTTCTATATGGTCTTAACATATATGTCAATTTTCATGCCAATCGGATGTAATTTACCATTTGATCTATAAACTCATATTTTATGTGCATTATTTTAAACTACTAAAACTTGAATCTAGACAATTGATTAATGACATGGCTATTAATCTTTGATCACTTTGAAATTTTGTAAGCATGAAAAATATATGAAGATAATGTAATCTAATGGTAGATTTGTCAAAATTCACATCAAATTAAGAAATAAGGGTTGGGTTCGAGTTACAACTGACGTAACTTTAAATAAATATTATACCACCCAATAACTTATTATTGAATTCATATTTTGAAATTCAACTGTTGGATTACATTTTCTATATGGTCTTAACATGCATGCCAATTTTCATGCCAATCGGATGCAATTTACCATTTGATCTATAAACTCATATTTTATGCATTATTTTAAACTACTAAAACTTGAATTTGGACAATTGATTGATGACATGACTATTAATCTTTAATCAATTTGAAATTTTGTAAAAATGAAAAATATATGAATATAAAGTAATCTAACGGTAGATTTGTCAAAATTCACATCGAATTAAGAAATATAGGGTTGGGTTCGAGTTACACCTGACATAACTCTAAAAAATGTTACACCACCCAATAATTTATTATTGAATTCATATTTTGAAAATTCAACAATTGGATTACATTTTCTATATGATCTTAACATGCATGTTAATTTTCATGCCAATCAGATGCAATTTACCATTTGATCTATAAACTCATCTTTTATGCATTATTTTAAACTACAAAAACTTGAATTTAAACAATTGATTGATGACATGACAATTAATATTTGATCACCTTGAAATTTTATAAGTATGAAAAATATATGAAGATAATGTAATCTAATGGTAGATTTGTCAAAATTCACATCGAATTAAGAAATATAGAGTTGGGTTCAAGTTACACATGATGTAACTCTAAAAAATGTTACATCACCCAATAACTTATTATTAAATTCATATTTTGAAAATCCAACAATTAGATTACATGTTCTATATATTATTAATATGCATGCCAATTTCCATGCCAATCGGATGTAATTTACCATTTGATCTATAAACTTATCTTTTATGCATTATTTTAATTAGAATAATTTTTTATTCACTTTTGAGAGAGAGAGAGAGAGAGAGAGAGAGAGAGAGAGAGAGAAATAGAGAGTACAAAAGATTGAAATTCTTGAATTTTAGGCTATCATTTTGAAGTTGAAAGTGCTATCATTTTTTTGTGGGTACAATTGTTTAGAAAATAAGAACAAACCTTTCTTATATAGGATGTGTATAAAAGGTTTTTTTTTAGACTATAAACAAAAGGTTCATCTAAAGAATACAAAGTGTTATATGTTTATACATTTCTTTTTATTTTTCTTTGAATTTTAGAATAACTTTTATCTAAAAAAAAATAATTTTTTAATGATTTTTTGCGAAGGTCAATCATGGCCCTCGCAAATAATTTACTGTTAGTAAGGACATATTTTTAACCCGCACAAAAAAAAAAAACTTTTTGCAAGGGATTTTTGTTGTCCCTCGGAAATAATTTGGTGGGAACATTTCCCTCCAAATTTTTTGACATTTTAATGATTATTTGTGAAGGTCAATTCTAGCCCTCGCAATTAATTTAATATTAGTGACAGTTTTTTTTTACCGTCACAAATAATACACTTTTTGCGAGAGATTTTTAATTGTCCCTCACAAATAATATGGAGGGAAAATTTCCCTCCAAAATATTAGTATTTGTGACGGCTATAACATATAATTGCGACAGCTTTTCTTGTTGGTCACAAATATTTTCCATTTTACCAAATATTTGCGAGGGCTTTATTTTGCCATTGCAAATAAGATTTTTTGAGAGGGCTTTTTGAGTTCGTCAAAAATTCTTGGTCGCTAATAGACATTTTTTTTGTAGATATAATCTCTCGTTCTCCTTAGATACTTGAGAATATGTTTTACAGCTTGCCAATGTTTAAGTCCTGGATTTGTTTGATATCGGCTGACTATGCCAACTGAATAACAAATATCCTGCCTAGTACAAAGCATGACATACATAAGACTTCCCACTGTAGAAGCATAAGGAATTCGTCTCATCATGTTTTCTTCCTCAAGAGTCTTAGGCCTTTGGTCATCAGACAGAGGAACTCCATGTCTGAAAGGAAGTAATCATTTCTTGGAGTTTTGCATGCTAAACTGTTCTAAAACCTTATCTAACATCCTATTCTTTCGATCTCGTCAAAGCTTGATTCCTAGAATATAGTTAGTTTTACCCAAGTCCTTCATATCAAATTGGCTTGACAATCAAACCTTTACTGATGACATTACCCCTATTTCATTTCCAATGAGTAAAATATCATCAACATAAAACATTAGGAACATTGCTTTTTAATTGGATGAGAGCAATAAGGAGTTTTTTTTTCCCTTTTGGATTGTTTAATTTTAAAAATACATTTATTTAATTGAAAGAGTGATTTAATAATAAGACAAACCCAAAGGATAAATTTATAAATTTAAAATTGTTTATTAGTTTCTGATCCTACATTCAATTTACAAACCTATATAAATAGCCTTTCAAATTCTTTAGATTAAGTACAAAAGAAAAAGATTTAAAGAGTGATGGCAAAAAAAAAAAAATACAAATTCCAGAAATTGGATACACATTCTATACTTTAACTATTTGCAGTTATAGTTTAAAATATTATACTTTTATTATAAAACTAGCCTTTGAGCATGCAGGTCACACGCATGCTCAGAGGCTCTTCTATTTTTTTGGTAAATGTTAATAATATGCATCCATTATAATTCGAGATTATTACGTTTTTCAATCACAAAAAAATCTAGGAGTGTGATGAGTATTATGTGTTTGTAGGTGAAATAATTTTTTCATCACACTTCTAGGTTTTTTCTTGTGATTGAAAAATATATTAATCTCAAATTATAATAGATATGCATATTATTAATCTTTAAAAAAAAAAAAATTAGAAGAGCCTCTGAGCACGCGCTTGAGCGCATGCTCAGAGGCTAGTTTATTATTAATAGTTGTGTTAGAATCCCATCCCTCCATCCCTTGTGTGTGTTTGTTTCTTAAAAAAAATAATAAAAGAAGAAAGAAGAAGAAGAAGAAGAAAAAGATATAACTCTTGTCACAGATTGTAATCTTTCCCTAGAGACCAGATTGGTGGCATCACAACTATTAGCGTATCAGGTCTCAGTCCATTCTTAGTCTATTTTTGCTTTAATTTAAAATATCCACAACTTTAGTTTTTTTTAGACCGAATTGAAGAATAAGAAATCTTGCAGTAGAGAGATCTTTCCAATTTCCATGTAGTTAGGATTTAGGGTTTGTAATGGTTGCTTTGTGTCATGTTTGTAATCACTATATTTTTCTTTGTGAACAAACTTTTTTTTCCCTTTATCCAGGAGGAATGAAGTATGCATCTAAGAGAGGACGAGAGTCAAAGGAATGCTTCACTATCTCGTGAGAATGCCACCAAAGTCAAAAGAGTATGCCGATGTATTTGGGCGAAAATGGGCAAATGCCCATTTCGCACAAAAAAAAAAAAAAAGAGCAAATGGTCCATTTCCCAAACTAATTAGAGAAATGATCATCTTTTGAAACTCGATTTTCTCAAAATTGAGTTAAAAAAAAAATTTCTGGAGCCCTATAGTGACGTTTTAAGGAGCCTATAGTAATGTTTTAAAGATCTATAGCGGCGTTTTGTAACTCGACTTCCATGAAATCGAGTAATATGCAAGTTTTTTTTTTTTTTTTTTTTTTTTAAATTTACCTATAACTCGATTTTTTGGAGCTCGAGTTACAAAACGCAGCTATAGGTTCTTAAAAACGTCACTATAGGGCTTAACTCGATTTTGAGAAAATCGAGTTTCAAAATATGGGCATTTCCCTAATTAGTTTGGGAAAGGGGGCAACATGCTGATTTTTTTTAGTAAAAAGGGCAAAAGCCCATTTTGGCCGATGCATTTGTATATATATTTCTCCCCTATATATATATTTTGTTTTTTATATATTTAATTTTATGAATTTTTTAATGTAAGAAAATTTTTAAAATTTTATCTACGTTGTTTTTGGGCACTTAACTGCAAATCACCTAACTTTTATGGTGATGATATAATTAGTGAACCCCCTTTTTTTTGAGAAAATAATGATTAATGAATTTTGAATTATGTAAACTTAACAAACTATATATTATTTATCTTTTATTTTGATTATTTTGTTATTTTTATTTTTGTATGTGAAAAAATACGGGTCAACTTGTAACCCAATTAACTTGACTCACTTGCAATCCACCTAAGATAACCCTTTTTTGATCCAAACACGTTTAACCCGACTTGAACGTGACTCGACTCGTTTGTGATGTAAAATTAAAAAAAGAAAAAAGAAAAAAAAAGATGCATTCAAACACTACACCATAGATTACGTGATACTTCCAAAATCCTAGTATACTTTTACTTGTACCCAAAGGCGAGCAGAGCTGGTATCATGGGTGGAGCTACACACATGACAAAAATTTGAAAATTTTCTTATTATATATATAATAATTTTAAAATTTTGAAAATTTAGGGCCCGTTTAGTAGAGGAGTTTGAGTAATGTTGTTTGGGTGTTTTTGATATACATGTGGGTGAAAAAGTTTGTGAAAATGTGTGTAATATTGTTTAAAATGTGATAATGTGTGTTAGAATTAAGCTACCAAACAAGACCTTAGCCTACAAAAATAAGAGTTGGCCCCTCCAAATATTTGAGTTAGTCTAATATTAGACTAACTCAATTATTTTCTTAAAAGCATTATTAATAATGCTCTTAAGAAAATAATTGGTCTAATAGTTATAGAGACAATACTTTATTTTTCTCAATTTCATTTTTTTTATTGTAAAATATGTTCTTATATTTGTTAAAAAATTTTATAAAGTTTGGCATCAAATATGTTTGGATCTATCTTTTCAACCCGTTCTTTGGCGATTAAACAATTCATTGACTCATTAAAAAAAAATTTCGTGACTAAAAACTACACATAAAATGTCTCTTTAGTTATCATATAATGAATTAGAGTAAGATAGTTCTAAACATGTTTGAAGGCAAACTTGTTCCTCCAAGTTTTGGATCATTTATGTTTTTGAAATTTCATTAGTCCATTTGAAATATTTTTTACTCACTTTGGTATACAATTTGAAACAAACATAATTTTGATAGAAAATACTAAGTTTTTTTTTTTTTTTGGTGTGTATAGATAAAAATTATCAAATAAAAAAAAAGTGTGTGTATATATGTGTGTGTGGAGGGTTGTCTTGACTAATATATTAATGTCACAGCTTGGCCTCTCCAAACATAAAATTTCTGACTCTGCCCTGGTTGGTATAATAATAATAGTAATCACACTACAACACAAATTTGACCAACATAAAGTGGACTTAAACTAACATAATTTGGCCGTAATGCCCCAAAACCATGAGTGAGATCCGATTTTAATGCAAATTTTGCTTGTGTAGTTCGTTGTGTGCAAAAGTATGTGTAATAACTAATAACCACCATTTGAGTTTGAAGAGTCTTCATTCAGCCGAAGTCATGTACATTAAATATTCGTAATCGTAGATAGATGAAGGGAAACGAAAAAGAAGAAAAGAAAATGATTGTAGACACATCCTTCACTTCATTGGAAGGAACCAACAGTTTCTTCACTATTCTCTGAGCACTCAATACATTTATTGGACAATCTTGAAATGTGATATATATTATCTCTAGCAAGTATTTAGAACTCTTAAGACAAAGTTTTACGGTTTAATCACTTTTAGAATGTGTTTGGATAGAGATTATTCAAGTCTGCATTTTCAATGTTGCGTTTTCTCCTTCTTCTTTTTTTTTTTTTTTTTTTTTATTTTTATTTTCTGCTGTTGGGGGGACAAAGTGCGCAGTGCGCGCACTGTTTATGTACTTTTTCAGCAATTTTTTTATTAAAAATGAGTCCTGCAGTACTATTCACATATTTAAAAATTATTTTGCTACGGTGTTTTCAGTTTTTAGCAATAAGTTCTATCTAAACGGACCCTTAATGTATAACTAACAATTTAGTTCAATATAGGTGTTAGCCAAATTTCATATTACAAGCAAGATAAAAAAAATAAAAAATAAAAATCTAAAGCAAGTAAGAAGTAATATGAAAATGTTGAAAATAAACAAACCACACGAAAACACTAGGACGTATTTTCAAAGAGGAAAACTAGTCACCTAGGTGAAAAAATCCTCTCCTCCGACCACCCATCGGAAAACTCCACTAGTATGAATAGTTGTAGTACATGGATGACTATAAACCATCCAAGCCTATATCTCCTTGTGTACTTGAGCCTTCCAAGCTCCAATTAGCAACCAACTCCCTTGAGTCTTTTCTTCATCTAGCTTCCCGAAGTCACCACCATTGAGCTAGCAACGGAAAGACACCAAAGGATTTGGATTTTGGATATGGCTTCTCAAGTTTTCGTTGACATTCACTCACATGATGGTGGTTATAGAATCTCAATCAATACAATGAAGGAGATGGAAAAGAGAAGTAGGAGTTTGGATTTTCTTAAGGAAAAAAGCTCTCTCTTTCCATACACTTGATAGCTTCACTCTTCTCTCACACTACTGGTTTCTAGGGTTTGTTAACCTGTATATTAAGCCTCTTGCCATGCCACACAGTTGTGTGTGTGTGTTGACAAATAAGCAGTGGACAAGTGTAATGCAAAGTACAGATATCGTGCAACTCATGACCTGGTGGCGCCCTAAGGTCGCGTGGTGGTTGTGAGGTGCACAACTGCACTCTCATCCAAAACATTTTCCATGTGGATCTTGCAGCCATCTAGGTCTCCTCTTGGTCACAATATCTCTAGATGATGCATCTTCTAAGCTTGAAGGAGAGACTCCAAGTACCTACCCAAAATATGTTAAAAGCCCACGAAAATATACATCAAACATAAATTGCATTACAAACACTTTTGTCATTGAATTAAGCAAACACTAAAACATGACTTCTCAAATCTCATAGAAGTTTAATTTCGCCAAAAACACCATTTTGGGGTAACAGTCAATTTGGTCCCTACATTTTGGTAGCAATCAATTTGGTCCTTACTATTTTCAACTTGCAATCACTTTAGTCTTTATTGTTAAATCACTAACAAAAAATGTCTACGTGGTAGATAGTTTGTACAGTAAGAGGCCTAATATTAAAATATTATATTAGATGTTGATGTGTCAAAATTTAAATGGTTGATATGGCCACATCAGTGCTTAAATGAAAAAAAAAAAGGCGAAAAGACCATTTTAATCCCTACATTTTGGAGTCACAGTCAATTTGGTCCCTATATTTTAAGAGCGGTCAGTTTGGTCCTTGTTATTTTTAACTTGTAGTCAAATGATTTGCATTGTTGGCGCACACGTGGCTAACATAATAAAAAAAATTAATTAATTGCTAATAAAAAAGCCACATCAGCGATTAAAAAAAAGTCCACCTCTTAAAACAAAATGATGATTTTAAAGAATTAAATGAATTAATTAAAGAACTAAATGAATGAAAAAAATCCCCCACTTTTCTTGAATTTTCTTGGCAACCAAACATAGAACCCAACCACATGATTTTAAAAAGTTAAAAAATGGTGATTTCATAAATGGTAAAGAGATATTTGGATCTGAGGAAAGCTCTCAAGTTTGAATGAACTCTTTTGAGCGAGAGAGTGGGTCTGTATGAACCTCATTTTGTTGTGTCTTGTTAAAACATAACTCCATTGAACCTTATTTGAAAATGTGAGAGACCGTAAAACTTGGGTGCTCTAAAAAAAGAGATTTGGATGCTTTTAAGGGCATCTATCTTTTTGGGTAAGTGGTGTGGAGTTAAGAAAAAACTAAATACAAAATACATATTCAGAATACTTTGAATGCTATTGATTGAATAAAGAATAGTACAATTTTGGTAAAGTTAACCTTACAAGGCTTTGGGTCTTAGTTATAATCTATGCAAAAGAATACAAAACTTTGGTCCTAGTTACAATCTACCATTTTTTTTTTTAATAAAAAGACACTAATCTACCTATCCAAAAATCCTAAACTCGGGGGTTAGGTTATGGAATGAGAAGGTGTTAGGCACCCATTCCACCTAGACAGAGTCTAGTCTTTTAGACTCTAATGACCAATATACCCTCTTTGCATGATGTTGAATGATATGTTGAACTCATATGACAAACACTTGACAAGAGTTAATCTAAATAAATTTACCTCATGAATATGTCTTCATTCCAAAAGAAAAACCATATCTGTTTTGAGGGTAAGAAGAATAAGACTTGGTTTGTAAAAAAATCAGATCTGTTTTTATAAAAGAAAAAGAATGAAAGATTTTATGAAGAAAAAATTAGATCTGTTTTGTGTAAAGTAAAAAAAAAGTGACTTTATCAAGAAAAATCAGATCTATCTTTGTGTAAAGTAAAAAAAAAAAGTGATTTTATCAAGAAAAATAAGATTTGTTGTTGTGTATAGTAAAAAAAGAGTGATTCTATCAATAAAAATTACATTTGTTTTGAAAAGTTAAAAAAAAATGATTTTTGGTTTATAAAAAAAAAAGATCTGTTGTTGGACATAAAATAAAAAAGACTTTTGAAAGAGAAATAACATTCATGAGATAAATTCATTATGCATGTATCACATATTAAGCAAAAGAAAAGACTTCAACCTAATTTTTAATTCCTTCTATTAAATTTCAAAATCTGTAATTGTGTAACAAAAATCATATTTGTATTTAATGAAAATACAGTTCAATTTTAAGAGTTAAAAAAAATCAGATCTGTATTTAATGAAAATACAGATAAGTTTTGAGAGTTAAAAAATGAGATCTGTATTTAATGAAAATAAATGTCAGTTTTGTGTTAAAAAATCATATTTGTATTTAATAAAAATACAGATTAGTTTTGTGTTAAAAATCATATCAGTATTTAATAAAAATACAGATCAGTTTTGTGTTAAAAAAATCATATCTGAAAAATTCAGATTAGTTTTAAGAGTTAAAAAAAAATTAGATCTGAAAATTCAGATAAGTTTTTGAGTTTAAAGAAAATCAGATCTGAAAAATTCAGATCAGTTTTTGAGCTTAAAGAAATCAGATCTTTGATAGTCATTAGAAGATTTTGAAACTTAAGAAAAAGAATCACAATAAACAATCATCTAAGAACATGTTAAAGAAAATTCAAACAAAGCATGGCAATTATATATCAAGAACAAAAAAAAAAAAATAATAACAAAACATGCTAAACATATTCATGCATCAAACAATAACAAAAAAAAAAAAAAAAAATAGAAAAGGAAGAAGAAATAGAATCTCTCTTGCATAAGCATGCTCTTCTAATGAAAGAATATTTTAGAATTCAAAAAAGTTTATTCAGTTCTTTGAAGCCTAAAATACTTTACTTAAAAAAAAAAAAAGTTTCTAAAGCAAAAGTCTCCAGAACATCTTGAACGTAAGGGGAATTGAAAATTCAGAAGAGAAGAGCCAAAAAGAAGGGGAGGGGGGGGGGGTCAGAAAGTGTCGAATTTTGAGGGGCATCCCCTATTTATAGAGGTTGGAATGCTTCGAAAAATGAGTTGAATGATTAGATACGAATTGGGACGCGTCCTTATCTTTAAAAAATCGAAAAATCTAAAAAATCGAAAAAGGTAGGGTTTATCTCAATCCTAGAGTCCTTGGGCCGAGCCTCGAGTTTGTGCCAATTGGCACTTGAGAAATGCCGATCGGCACTTGGGGAGTGTTGATCGGCACTTTTCATGTGCTGATTGGCACTCCAAGAGTGCCGAATGGCTCTCTTGGATGCCGAACCCATGTTTGAATTTTGGTCCAATTTGGACTCTTTTTTTGAGGTTTTTTTAGTCGAGAGTTGCACTTAGACATGTTTTTAATCTGTATTCTAAAAATTAATCATCTTTTCCGAATATTCAGGTCTTTAAAGTGATAATTATCTTGTAGATAAACATTCCAAAAAGTCTTGATTATTCACAATTATTTTGTTATCTAATTATCCACTTTATTCCCATGCAAGCAAGTCTATTTTTGACACTAACTAACAACCAATCATAAAATTATTTAATTAATTTTAATTGTCTAATCAATCAAAATTAATTTAAATTAATCATGCATAATTGGTTCCATCCAAACACAATGCATGCAGACCATGCAAACTTAATCATGTGATATCTTCCAATCCGACGGTTCGATTTGGAAAATGGACATACCGTTATGACCGTTAGAACCTCAAGATCATTTTTATGATATGTAATGAATGAATTAATGCATGCAATGCAACTTTAAATTTTGGGTATATGAATGGTCATTCGAATCATCTTCCAAGATTAAATTATAGGTGCAAAATCGAGTGTCTACAGAAAAGCCTTTAAATTTTCTTAAAATACTTTGATAGAGAAAGAGAGTGGGTTTGTGTTTCAAATTTTTAAGTTCTTGAGTGTGGTTATGTGTTTCAATCCCACTGCCTTGTTCCTACTTCCTATAGAGTGGGCTTGTGTTTCAAATTTAAACTTTAAAGCTCACACACATTGCTTAGGATATGCTTTTGTGAATTTTCTTTGTGTTTGGTAATGTTTGAGAATTTTCTTTGTGGCATTTCATCACACAATTTGGATCTGTATTTGGTAGTGTTTAGATAGCAAGTGCTGGTGGAAAGTGGCAGTGGCAGTGGAAGTGGCGGTAGTGGTTGTGGTTATGGTGGTTGCTGGGTTTTGTGTTTTTCTAAATTGTAGTGTTTGGTTGCCAAGAACATTCAAGAAAAGTTGGGTTATTTATTTAGTTATTTTTATTTTAAATTCATCATTTAAAACTTTTTATTTTCTGAGGTGCATTTTTTTTTAATTTAAAATTCACTGATGTGGCTTTTTTAGTAGCAATCAAATGTTTTTTTTTATAATTATATTAGTCACATGTGTGCCAACAATGCAAACTGTTTGCCGTGTAGGCATTTTTCGTTAGTGGGTTAATGGTAGTGATTAAATTGACTGCAAGTTGAAAATAACAAGGATCAAATTGACTGCTACTAAAATATAGGGACCAAATTGACTATGATCCCAAAATGTAAGGATCAAGGTAGTATTTTAGCCTATAATTTTATTATTAATTATTAGTGTAAGTTTATGAAGGGTTAAAAAAATTTCGTTGTGGTGTTTACTATATATAAAAAAAGAATAAATTAATCAAGTAGCTTGAGTTAATGTGTTGTAAATGAATTAAGTTGTTCATAAATAGTTCAAGTTTGGTTTGATAACAAGCTCATTCATGTTTATTTGTTTATTAACAAGGCAAGCTTGAGCCTTAATTTTAAACTCTTTTAATCAGTCAGGTCCAAGTAAAAAAAAAAATGTTCATGAGCAAGCTTGTGAAGAATAGAGCTGGATAAATAAATAAATAAATAATAAAGAGGTAAGACTAGGTTCATTTATGGGCTTGGTAATAAGTCTAATATAGACTTATAAAATAAACTTATGTCTTACTAAGTTTTTAATAAATTGGGAGTTAGATCACTTGTCCACAACAAATGAGTTTGATAATATGCTTAATATGAGTTTGATAATGTACTTTTGTTAAATCTTGAACTCGAGTTTTAGCTTGATATTGAGCCCGAGTTCAACTTGACTGATAAATCAAGCCAAGCCAAGCCAAGCCAAACTAAATTCAATTTTTTGAAAGAGTTTGAACACTGGTTGTAGTCATGGGTAGGGGGGTTGCAGGGCCAAGGTTCCCCCTTGATTTTCTAAAAAAACCCCCTCCCCTTTATTTAATGAGAGGGTTTGGATCCACGTTCACGTCTGCGTTTCTCTTCATTGCGCGTTTTCAGCTTTTTTTTTTTTTTTTTTTTCAGCCGCTGTTGTTGACCAATTCTCCTCATGAACAGTGCATACGTGCACTGTTCATGGACCCACAAATTTCACTTTTCAGCAACTTTTTCATTAAAAATGGGTCCCACAGCACTATTTACACATTTAAAAATTATTTTGCTACAGTGTTTTCAGTTTTCAGTTTTCAGCAATAAGTTCTATCCAAACGGACCCAATGTTAACGAATTTAAAATATTGAGTAAATTTTAGGTAGTGGTCCCCCTTCATTTTTTTAAAATAAGTATAAATGCTCTTTAATTTATTATTGTCTCCTTTATTTTTTCTTTTAATATTGTCTCTTTTGTCATATATAAGTCATTAATTTTAGGAGCATTTAAAGCATAAGTTTATAAAATATATAAGTAAATCTTTTTAGCTATTTTTGTTGTTTTCCAAAATGAGAGAGTTAAAGATACTAGAATACAATGATATTTGGCTTGGCCCCCCCTTGAGAAAATTTTCTAACTCTGGCATTGGTTGTAGTTTTGGTTTAAGCTCTTGTCGAGCTTAAACGTATTAAGCTTAAACATTCAATGCTTAATAAAACTCTGCTTATTTATGGCTTCAACTCGATTTTGCCAACAAGAAAATGAATTAAGATTAAGAGTCTTATAAATCAATGGCTTGTGATTATTTGTTAAGAGAATTAGGGTTCAAATACCCATTTTCCCATTATAAAATCATATATAAAATAATAATAATAACTTAAACATATAATTTTTATTTTAAAGTTGAACTCATGGAATTCAAAAGCGAATTAGATAAATGAATGTTAAACTTTTAAAGGTCCTATAAACGAGTGTGTTAAGGCACAAATTAAAAACTAATAAATGCTCAAAATTATGAGTTGTAATGTACATTTAAAAAAAGAAGAAGAGAAAAATACATGTGTTAATACGAGCGTGCTCAGAGGCTCTTTTATTTTTTTGGGGTAAAAGTTAATAATTTGAATCCATTATAATTTGGGATTACTATATTTTTCAATCACATAATACAAAGAGGTGTGACGAGTGTTATGTGTTTGTTGATGAAATATTTTTTTCATCATACCTCTAGGTATTTTGTAATTGAAAAATATAGTAGTCTTAAATTATAATGGATTCAAATTATTAACCTTTACCAAAAAAAAAAAAAAAAACCTTTAAGCACACGTTTGCGCGTGCTCAGAGGCTAGTATTCCGTAATTATCATAATTTTTTTGGCAATTTTGTTATTGCAGTGGTTAATGTTTTGATAATTGGAAGATAATAGGAACATAGTTAGTTATGGTTTTAAAAAATGTCAAAAATACTCCTAATTTAATTAGATAATCCTTATTCTTAAAAAATTAAAAATAGGGTTAAAATTGTAATTCAACAAAATTCAAAAATAAAAAAACTACTAGAGAAACTTTTTTCATAAAATTCAACATAAACAAACTACAAAGATTAAATAGAGAGAAAGAATAATAGTAATTTTTTTTTTTGGCCAGGTAGTTGCTTGCCATCTTCCCTTTGTAGTTCCTATTCTTCAATATCTACCCGAACATTACAAAGAGAGAGAGAGAGAGAGAGAGAGAGAGAGAGAGAGAGAGAGAGAGAGAGAGAGAGAGAGAGAGAGAGAGAGAGCAGAGTCCTTTTGGAGGTTTTCTTTTTTGGGGCAGTTTGTGTGAAGATAGGATACATGGAAAATGTGGGTAAGGTGATTCTAAGAAACTTGCCTTAGAGAACGCTACGATTTTGTCGGGAATGCTTTTAGTGGAAGTTATACATATATTTTTACTTGACTATCATTTAGTTTTGTCTTTACTTAAAATTATGAGTATTTGGGTTATTTTGGAACCAGAAGAAAAATATGGTCTAAACAGAAGAAACCCCTTAAATAGTAGTATAGATGACTGCAGATGTAGATACTTTTTTTTTTTGGTTAAAAACACAATTTTAGTCCTTATATTTTGGAGTTGTAATTAATTCGGTCCCTACATTTTTGTAACAGTCAATTTGGTCCTTATTATTTTTAATTTGTCATCAATTTGATCTCTACTGTTAACTTATCAATGAAAAATGTCTATGTGTCAAATGGTGTGCATTGTTGACACACTTAAAACTTACATGTCTAGTAAGATAATAATAATAAAATAGAATAAATATTTATATGAATGCCACGTCATATATTAAATAAAAAAATCCAAATAACAAAAATAATAAATAAAAATTTTATTCTCTCTCACTTTCTTACCAACCAAACACACCAACAAACTCAAGAAAAATCTCATTACTACGTCCAAAAGAAATAAAATTTAAGGTCTCATTTGATACATGTTTTTAAACAACAGTTTTCAGTTTTTTGGAAATACTTGTGAGTGAAAAAATGTATAAAAATACCCATAGAATTTTTATTGAGTTCGTAACTTTAGAAATTATAGAATAACTGACGAGTGACGACCAAACTTTAGACATGTTATTGAGGTTCATACCCATAGAAATGTTACGATCACAGTAGTAGTACTTGAACCCGTTCGATGATGATGATTCTGAGATTTTTTTTTTTAGCTTTCGGACTTCGTTAACACCGATGACCAAACTCACCTCTTGTTCAACCTTTCGGTCACAGTGGACACCTTTTTTGTGTTTCAGATTTGATTTGATTTTTTTTTTAAAAGACGTGTAAGTGAAAATTTCATTTGTGTTTGTTTGTTTGTTTTGTTTTGTTTTGTTTTGTTTTGTTTTGTTTTGTTTTGTTTTTTTTTTTTTTTTTTTTTTTTTTTTTTTTTTTTTTTTTTTTTTTTTTTTTTTTTTTTTTTTTTTTTTTTTTTCGGATAAACTACGTATTTGGTCTCTATCCTATACACCATATTTTAATTTAATCTCAAACCTTTTAATTGTGTCAATTTAGTCCCAAACCTTTTAGTACTGTGTCAATTTAGTCCCTATAGTTATCTTTTGGATGAAAATTGATGACGTGTCTAATGGCCAAATTAAAAAATTAGTTTCCGTTGATATGACAATAAACTAAAATTTTATTTTGGCCGTTTGTCATGTAAGCAATTTTCATCTAATATATAATGGCAAGGACTAAATTGACATAACATTAAAAGGTTAGGGACCAAATTGACAAAATCAAAAGGTTAAGGACCAAATTGAAATATGGTGTAAAAGTTAGGGACTAAATATATAGTTTACCCTTTTTTTAAAATTTTTTTTGAGAAACACACATATATACAGGAGAAGGGATGAGATAAGGAAATACACTCACATGAAATAAGTGATAAACCCCTTCTCAATATCACATTTTACCGAAACTGTATGCGTAAGTTGTGTTTGTTGGTGTGTTGGTTGGTAAGAAAGTGAGATAGAAAATAAATTTTTATTCATATTTTATTTTTGGATTTTGGATTTTTTATTTAAAAGCTTACGTGTCATCTTTTTAGATGGTTATTACATTTTATTTGAGAGATGTTACGTCCATAACATTTTTATAACATTTTTACAACAAATCACAGGTAGTTAGTTATTATTGGTTCAAATTTGAACCTAACACGAAGATTATGTTTTTGCCCCAATAATAACAACAAGTAACAACCTGCTATTTAAAATTTGTTATAAAAATATTGTGGACATATCATTTTTCATTTTATTATTATTATTTTATTTGCCGCGCAAGCTTCATGAGTGTTAATAGTCCACATCATTTGCCACATAGTCATTTTCTGACAATGAATTAATAGCAGAGATTAAATTGATTATAAATTAATAATATCTTGGATCAAATTGAATGTTACCAAAGTGTAGGGGTGTTTTCGCTTATTTTTTTATTATTTGGAATGTATACAGTTTATAATTAGTTTTCGCAAAATATATAAATCATTACTTAATAATGAAGTATTAAATGCATTTTAATTTTTAACAATTGGCTTGATAATTTGTGAAAAAAAATCTAAATTCTATGTTTGGTTTCATTGGGAATCTCTTGAGATTCTTAGGAATGTGAGATGATAATGTTTGGTTTATTCCTAGAAATCTTAAATGAATTATTTATTTTTCTCATTCTATCCTTAGATTTGAATGTGAACTACCAAGTCATTTTTTTAAAAAAATTCTTCTAAATAAATAATGAAAAACAAAATATAAATTATTAATAATTTGTTGAGCAACACACACATAACAAAAAAAGTGAATACCTAGTAATAATGAAGGATTTTCTTCAAACTTTTTCTTTCACACGTGAAACCTAAATAGAACTTTGTTAAAGAATATATTAATAGAGTTGTTTATTCTGTTTATGTTATTTTGGCAGGAGAAGATAAAGATAAAAGAAAATATATTAATGATTTGTTTTATATTTTATCTTAATTGCTTAAAAGATAAAGAAAAATAGTTAAAATTGTCAATTTATAAAAAATATAATTTTCTTTAAGTTTTGAAATTTGAATACTCACCTGTTTTAAAGGAAATCTATCTTCCTACTATGAGGAGCTTGAAAGAGAAAATCAGATTCCCTTTACATCTAGGCTTGGTTTGGATACAGATGAAAAGCTGGCATTTGCATTTTCCCTTTTTTTTTTTTTTTTTTTTTTTTTCTTGCACTCATTTTAGCTTTAAGGGACAAAGTACTATTTACGCACTATTTTACCCTGTTTATATACTGATCACGCACCTTTCAGCTATTTTTTCATTAAAAATAAGTTTCACACTATTTTCAATTTTCAAAAAGTACCTTAATTTCCTGGTATAATAAAAACGGGAAGTAGGACGTGTGCGAGAGAAGTAGAATAGGGAGTAGGTCCGTAGGAGAAGGAAAAGGACAGTGGAAGTGAACCACTCATTCATAATGCCACGTGTTCCTCCAACGGCCAAGCCTTGTTCATTCCCACCACCACCACCAGCAGTACAAAGTACAAACTAAACAAATATTAGAAGACGAAGAAGAAGAAGGTGTAAACTAAAACTAATAGAAGAAACTCTTCTCACCTTGTTATTATTGAAATCTACCTGACAAAAAAAGAGAAGAGACTCTCTGCTCTGTTCCACTATGGTTGCTACAGCAGCAGCAGCAGCAGCAGCACAGCTCGGCTGTTGTGGAACCGAGCATCTCAGTCTCAGTCTCAGTTTCAGGTGCACCTACTTTCCAGCCCGTTTTTCACTCCCAAACAGATGGACCAGATCCAACCGGGTTTTCGCCATCGCCACCGATCCCAAACCCTCTTCCACGTCACCACCACCACCAAACTCAGTCAAATCGAAATCCGTCAACGGAGCTTCCACGGTAATTTTTTTTACTACTTCGATTTGATTTATTTATTTATTTATTACTTAGTACTTACATATTTTAATAAGTTAATGAATGGAATGGCAGAGAATTGGAGAAGTATCACAGGAAATAAAAAGAGTGAGGGCACAGATGGAAGAAAATGAAGAGTTAGCGATACTGATGAGAGGTCTTCGGGGTCAGAATCTAAAGGATTCACAGTTTGCTGCGGATGATGTTCAGCTTCGCCTTGTTGAGGTCTTTAATTTATTGCTTCAATTCTATTTTATTGTGCTATTTGTCTCTGTCTTATCTAAATTAAACGGTTTGCTTCAATTCTATTTTATAGGCCTAACATGAACTAATTAAAAAGAAAAAAATAAAAACAATTACTGTTCCATATACAAATTGTATATATAATTTTAAGTCTTGCACACGATTAGTCAGCTTTTAGAGTGGATGGTGTTTCTAAAATGACCTGGGCAACATATAAAATGGTAACTGTTGGAGGCTACATTCTTTCACGAGAGGTTAAGAAATGATAGTTTGATATCCATCATGATTTCTTTTGCGAGGCCTTTAAACTGAAGCTTTCTAGTTGGTATGACTATTTGCCTCTCGTAATGTTCTTTTTGCTGCTTCCTTAGGTAGATGAAAGCAGTGAGTTTTTGCCGTTGGTGTATGACCCTGCTAGCATTTCAGCATATTGGGGAAAACGACCACGTGCTGTTGCAACACGTATTGTCCAGTTGCTATCTGTTGCTGGGGGTTTTCTTTCACGCCTTGCTTTGGATGTGATAAACAAGAAGGTCAAAGAGGTACATATTTGTTTCCTTCTTTACTTTTTTTGAGCTGATGGTATTTTCACAAGATCAATTAACTCATTAAACAATTTGTAGAATGTCAGTTTGTTTTTCATGATTGGGAAAATATTTTTGAGTTCATGTACCATCTATGATCTCTATGATGTTTTGCTTTTTCTTCCCCTGAACCAACTTCCATTATGGTTTTTACTTTTTGTGTATCTATATACCGAATTTGTTTCTTAGACCTAATGCAATGGTTTTTGAAAAGCCTTTGCTGTTATGGTTTTGTGAGTTTGTGCACTCTTGAAGGAAAGGAAGCTTGGTTAATACTGCATGTGTTGGGAATGACATATATTCTTAAGAAAGGTATATGAATCGAAAACTATACATACAAGTATGGGTGTGTGTGTGTGTGTGTCTTTGTGTGTACATATGTGGTGTTGTTGTTGTTGTTGTTATTTAAAAAAAAAAAAATATATATATATATATATATTTGTGAAGCCTTCTAACTTTTAGTTGTCAAATGACTTCATTTTTTGTTGTTGTTCCTTGATCTCAAGACATGAAGAAACCAAACCTTTTTAGAAGGAAACTGCTCTCTCTCTTTCTCTCTCACTCTCCTGCGTTTGTAGATATGCAATATTTACAATTTTGCATATACCTTTTTTATTTATAGATGTGCTGTAAAGTTGGTGTCATCTGGACTGACAGCTTTCAGATGATAATTTAGTCTCTATCATATTCTTAGATGACTGTGTCTAGGTAGACTGGTACTGTGAGATGCTTGTGCTGACTTTTCAGTTGTTATTTTCATTTGTCTTTCAGCTTGCTATTCTTCTTCTTTATTTTTGCCAATTTGGATTTAGGAAAACCCTTTAACCCCTCATTCCCCTCCCTAATCCAAGTGACAAAAAAGAGATCAAATAAAAGAAAGAGGCATCAATGCTTGGATGTGTGGAATGCTCTCTCTTTGTGCTTGATGTGTGCATCTGGAGGGATAGAAATGCTAGGACCTTTGTTGGAACTGAAGTTTCATTACTTAAACTGAGATGTTCTGAGATCACTCTTCAATTGGATGAGAGCCAGATTAGGTTTTACCTCTTCTTTTTGGATTTCTTAGATCTTTGTTTATTCTTGTGAATCTCATGTACTTCCCACGTAGTATGGCTGCATCCTTTTATTTTTATTTTTTTCTTTTTAAATTCTTGTGATGGATTAATATCTTTCAGTTTTAAACTGCTGCATTGATTAATGACAATAACTTTCACCTTGAAGCTCTTTTTCCTGCTATGGGATTCCTCCATTAATTGATGTCATGCATTGCAAATTATGAGGCAGATATGCTTTCAAAAAACTTGCATGTAGTTGTAGTGTTCCTTAATTGGTCTTAATGTAGCTACAGGTTTGAAATGAGCCCTTTTTCATGTCCAATCTCTCTCATTTTTGGATAAGTTTGTTTATGTCCAATCTTTGAAAGCAACTTCTCATTTAATGTATGCTTTTTCTCTCTAATTGCTTTTCCATAATCAGAATGAAGTCGCTAGAGCAATTGAGTTAAGGGAAATTGTTACCTCTTTGGGTCCGGCATATATCAAACTTGGTCAAGCATTGAGCATTCGACCAGATATACTGTCACCTTCTGCAATGATTGAGCTGCAAAAACTTTGTGATAAGGTAAAGTGTTTGTTCTTTTTTATCTATTTATTATTATTAGTTTTCTTTTCCATTAGTGATGTGATTGCATTTGATCAAAGGTACTATCCCTATGCTGAGATCTTCTAAAAGACAAAAGGGGGGATTTTTTTTTGGATGACAAAGAACCTCTTCAAGTCAGAGCCACTTTGATTTCGTGTACCCACCCAGTCGAGTAAATCTCAGATACATGACCCTGCCCATAAGAACTGTGTCTATAGGATATCCATAACATTCAGTTATGTTAGAATAAAGATGGGTACATTACAAGAATATTCGGTTGCATTATCTTGCCTAAATATATATATCTGCTAGAATTTACACATGTTTGACATAATTTCAGCTAGTACCTTTGATCGGTCAATGAGGCTTTTTGATTGAAACAAATTGGGGGTAAGGTTGCCTACCATGACTTCACAAAAGTGGGAGCTTCGTACACTAAATATGACCTTTGATTAGTCAGGATGTGTTTGGATACCGTTTATTTTGCTAAAAACTGAAAATATTGTAGTAAAATAATTTTTTAATGTGTGAATAGTATCCATTTTTAATTAAAGTTTTGGTGAAAAAAGAGGTTTGTGGGTCTCGTGAACAGTGCATGGGACCCACTGGAAAAGACAGAAACACGCTTCTAAAAAACTGAAAAACGCCAAATGTAAAATGCAGACGTGAATCAGTGAGGCTTTTTTAAGTGGGCAGTAAATTATGGGTGTAAAAACGACAAAAACAATCTGGGCTTGTGGATTAAGATAATTTCCAGCACTGTTTGAATTGTGAGGTATGAGTCTTATTAGAAGATCTATAAAGGAAAGTGTCCAAGGTGGCTCACAAGCTTTGGATCATGGTGTTCTTAATAAATTAGGATGAGCCAAGCTTGTGGAGAAGGCCTTTCAACTTCATGTTTTACTCAGGCAGACATTGGGAAGGCTTGTCCTGTCCCTGTTGTCAGTTGCAGTTAATGCAATTGAATATGAATTTGAATATCAAGTTTTCATATTTTAAACTCTATAAATATTATATAAACACCTCCCCCACCCCCCTTTTCTTATTTTTTGGTAAATGAAACTACAATACATAATATTACAGTCCCAATCTTGTAACATATCCAATCCATCCTTAGATCTCCACTTGTCAAATGAGGAGAGATGTCACATAGCTTGATTTCTGCTTGGTATTGTATGAATTTATATATAGTAGGTACCCCTCTTCATTGCTGATATTCTGTTTAATGATATGTGAAGGTTCCTTCATTTCCAGATGATGTAGCTATGGCTCTTATTGAGGAGGAACTTGGTCAGCCATGGAATAATGTCTATTCTGAGCTATCATCTTCACCAATTGCTGCTGGTAGCCTCCCAGATAACCTTTTATATACTAGAATTCTGAAGTTCACTTAGTTCCAAAGTATTTATTCTTTATTCTGCAATGGCAGCATCTCTTGGACAGGTGTATAAGGGCCGTTTGAAGGAAAATGGGGATCTGGTGGCTGTCAAAGTGCAAAGGCCATTTGTTCTTGAGACAGTTACAGTCGATTTGTACGTAATACGGAACTTGGGTTTGGTTCTACGGAAGTTTCCGCAGGTAGTGTTAAGCAGATCTGATTTATAGTCACTTATCTCTTTCTTAAAAACAATTCCCTTCTTTTGAAGGAGTAACTATAGTTAGCAATAATGGCTTATCCACACCCCATCCCTTGGCTTTCTGCTTATATTTTTCAGATCTCAGTAGACGTAGTCGGATTGGTTGATGAATGGGCCGCTCGTTTTTTCGAAGAGTTAGATTATGTTAATGAAGGGGAAAATGGAAAAATCTTTGCTGAAATGATGAAGAAGGACCTTCCTCAGGTTTTTCTAAAAACTCTGAATGTATACTTTATTTTGTTGCAAGAAGTTTCTGTTGATTTATGCTGTCAAGCTTAGTTAGAAACTTCTATTTTGTTTACATATCATGAAGTAATGCTAAAAGGTGTAAATTAGGCAATGAAATAACTAAAATGGTCAAGTTAAAATAAAGCATGGGCAAGATGTTCTAAATTCAGTTAAGCTCTGTGTAGGACTAGTCTATTGACCATTGTCCAATGAGCATGCTGTTTAACAATAGCTGTCATGGTCCCATTGCAATGTTTAACAGTCAATATAGTGTATATAGACTCAGGTGCCTTTTCTAGCATGACATTCTTCTGTAAAGGAATGAAGTTTTTGGCTGCAGGATAATGTCCCTCAACTGCCATTTTGCCATGTTTACATTTAACAATGATAAATATGCTTGAAGCGAAAGGGTCTGTTCCTTATATGTACTTTCATGCCAATCCTTGGGTATGAAATGCCTATGGTTATTTTGGATATCAAACCTGCAATAACATGATGCAAATTCTTCAAATGAGCTGTGAGCCTGTGATGCCAGCTGACTGAAAACCTTGGCATGTGAAGTATATGTTTAATCATGCCCGGGAATAGGTCTAGGCTAGATTTTCTGCTGACATAATTACCAATGGACTGCAATTAATTAGTTCCTTAGTCTTATAACATCATGTATGTGCCTTTTCAAACTTGCAGTTCATGTACTCTGGTAAGTGACGATAGTATGTTATTTATCTATTGCTTTTTATTTTCTATTTCATCTTTTTGCATGTATAAAAATCTCACTTGTTGGAGATTTTTATCTTAATCTGTGGGAGATTATGTCTAATACTACTTAAAAAGCTTGTGTGTTTCAGGTTGTTGTACCCAAAACCTACCAGAAATATACTTCAAGAAAGGTTCTTACTACAGGATGGATAGAAGGAGAGAAGCTGTCACAAAGTAAAGAAAGTGATGTAGGAGAACTGGTTAATGTTGGAGTCATATGCTACCTAAAGCAGGTAAGCTTTTCTCTAGTTTTCACTCTGTTTTTCAGGATTCAATGTGGAACATGACTAACATACATCTCCTAAAATTTGATTCCTGTATTTTTTTTTTAACTTCTCTCTCTGTCTCTCTCTCTCTCTCTCTATATATATATATATATATATATGGCAACAATTTTCTTTCGATTATCAACACTGAACCTAAACAATTAACTGTCTTTATTGGTTGAACGTGTGATTGTTTGATGCGCTCTCTCACTTTTCACCCTGGGTTTTCAGGTAAGTGCTAATAGTTGCTTAAATTAGGCCTTACTAAATTCAAGAAGAAATTCAAAACAATTCTTGTTTTCCCCTTTTTACTTGGTCTATTTTTAATCAATAAATTTATTTCATTAAATTTAAAATAAATAAATAAAATAAAACAAAAACAAAAACAAAAACAAGTTGTTTATGTCAACATTGTGGAGTCTAACAACAGTAGGAAAAACTAGTGTTAGTGAGTGAATTATAATAAAATGTTTGACAAATAAGGTTTATTTGGATTATGTATAATATATGAGTGGTACTATTAGAAAACAAACATTTTTATTTCTTGTTTGTTTTACTTACAGTAGAGATTACCCCTTCTATTCCTGATTGGTTTTACTATATCCTACTAGAAATTAATTCAACCACTTTGGCAAGCCACAAATTCTGAGTTGATAAATGGTTAGTTAAGTTAGTGATTCTTGCTCCAAATAAATTGGGTGAATATCTATGTCTGCCATGCCCCCCCCCCCCCCCCCCCACCCCAAAACAAATGTTGATTATTCTAGTCAAGGTAATTAATATGGTTGTAACAAATAACATATGAAAGAAAACATACTTGAATCTAAATATGGTTATAATAAATAACATATTTAACATTTACTTATATAAAAAAAAATGCATTGAATATATTGGAGAATGCTCCCAATCCCTTAAATGACACTAGTATTTGTCTTGGTAGAACTAGGGAGTAAAAGATACCACTAAATCTAGTTTCCATATCATTTAAAGTTACAAAAAGACTAAAGCATATTTAGATAAATATAAAATTATGATCTGATATATAATATGGATGAAATAGATAAAACAATACTCTAAAAAATTATAACAAAAAGTAAAAATTCCTTGGAATTACATTAGCATTCCTATCATCATACTGTCTGGAATGTAATATCAACAAATGGTGTTAGGTTCTAGTCTTTCTAACAAGTTAAAGATGTTCATATTTCTTCTAGTAGAAATTATATTAATTATTAAATTAAATGTTAGTTTATTGAAATGGTGCAGGCAGCAAGACGTCTCTGTTAGTAGAAATTACATTAGCATTCCTATCACTATACTGCCCATTCAATTTTTTTCCTCTTATTTGTATTTTATAAATTCGATAGTTACAATGGGGGAAGGGATTTGAACCCTTGTTGTCTCTGTTGGAAGCATCAGGAGGTGCCAGTTGAGCTACAAGGCTCTTGACTCCTTCCCCTATTGTTGTAACTATAGAATTATCAAATATATTATTGAATAGATTTTAAGTGTGGGGTATGTTGGTCTTTCTATATTGTTCCAGCAGCTGGTTTAATAGGGTTGGACTATAAGCGAGGTTATTATAAGGCATATCTTAACGTAATGTATAGGTAGAGGTCTATATTAAGCTTGTCTTAATACATTGGGTGGGTAGAAGTTTATATAACGTGTTCTAATGTTTCAAAAGGCAATGAAAGTGGGGTCCATAGAAGCCCTATGTTGAGAATGCATTCATGTTTTCTGAAGGAAATGGAAAAGAAAGGAAAGGGATATGCATTTGATGATGTTTGATGCTCAAGAATCTATGGATGAACCTAGGTTGAATCATCTCTTTTGGGTATGATGTGCAAGAACCCTAGTGTGATTCTAGGTTGATTTTTTGCCCCCTTGTCTCAGTCTATTTCTCTGTCTTGTTTTCCATTTGTTGCATGCGGGCCTCATCTACTAAGAATTTTCAGCCCCAAACACTAATAGGCAAGCCAAAACACAATCCTGCACTGTACACATGAACCAGTACCCAAAATCCATAGATTTTTTTAGCGACCACATGCTAGACACAAGACCAATGATACCCCAACCTGAACACAACCCTATCCCATCCACCCTGAATCAGCCCCCAAAATCACTAGATATATTTTGTCATTGGAAGCTGAATATAAGATCCTGTGTGCTGAAAACTCACTGAGGTTGTTCATAAGTGGCCAAAAATAATCAAGAGTCTAAAATTTTGGTGATGTTTAGTAGGTCATGTTGGTTTTTATGCAGATTGAAATGCTTTGTGCATTTTGGGTGCAATGATGTAAAATTTTCTTCATTGAATCCATTAGGAAATTAATATAGTTAAACCTGATATACACTTCTCTTGTTAACACGGTTGACGTTTAATGCAATGCTGTGCACCTTTGGTCAACAGAGTGAAAGTAGAATAAATTGCCAACTAGATGATTTGTTGTGTCCCTGTGTTTCAATTGGGATTTGACAAGTTTGCACTTTACATCACTGGCACCCAGTCACATGCATAATTAATGTATACTTATTTCCAGGATTTATTCATATATCATCAAAATCTGAATTTTCTTCTCCACAAATGCTTCTGATATTATATTTTTGCACTTTATATAACTTTTGCCCACTCATTGAAATGTATGTGTTGTGAATGAAAATAGAAATATACTTGCAATTGCTTTTGTTCATATAATTGCATCTTATTATTGGTGCGAATTCCTAGTTCCTACTTGGGCGTCATTTTATTTTAAACATCAACATGTTGCCTTTTCATTACAGTTGCTGGATACTGGATTTTTCCATGCAGACCCTCATCCAGGAAATCTAATCCGCACTCCAGATGGAAAGCTAGCCATACTTGACTTTGGTAATAATATTCTTCAATTCGAGTATATGATTAAAGATCATCCTTTCACATGGTTAGAAGCATTATAAGTTTCATCCTTTCATAATGCATATGTAGTACTTTTACCATGATTTAGAAGTTCTCTCTGCGACACATATAATGGACAGTTAATTCTTCTTTTTGTTGTGAAGGCCAATTTTTTTGAGCATCCTAAAGTATAATTTTTTTGTAACAGGTCTAGTTACAAAATTAACTGATGATCAAAAATATGGAATGATTGAAGCAATTGCTCACCTCATTCATCGAGATTATGGATCTATAGTCAAAGACTTTGTTAAACTTGGTTTCATCCCAGAGGGGGTTAATTTAGATCCCATCTTGCCTGTTTTGGCTAAAGTTTTTGATCAGGCACTTGAAGGTGGAGGAGCCAAAAATATCAACTTCCAGGAGCTGGCTTCAGATTTGGCACAAATAACTTTTGATTATCCATTTAGAATACCTCCTTATTTTGCTCTTATAATCAGGGCAATTGGGGTGCTGGAAGGCATAGCTTTAGTGGGAAATTCTGATTTTGCTATTGTAGATGAGGCATATCCATATATTGCACAGGTATAATACTCTCTAAGTCTCTTTAGAAATCTATTATCTTTTTATGAAGAAATATGTTGGTGCTCATATTAGCCCTGTTGCTAACACGCAGTGCCCTTTCAGTCTGTAAACGTGACCTTATGTACACTTCTAAAATAGTTGAAATGACCTTTTTTTTGTTTTTTTTGTTTTTGCAATTAGCTGGAAATTGTTTAGGTTTATATAAACTGATATAGTCAATCTAATAGCCTAGGATGCATGACGGACACCTCATTTGGGGTGCCGTACCCGTGTCGTATCTATGTTGTACCTATGTCATAACGGTGTTTTATTTGCTGTATCATGTTATAATTTTTCAAAAATTACTCGTGTCACCATATCGTACCCGTGTCCGTGTCCGTGTCCGTGTCCGTGTCCGTGTCTATGCATCCTAGCTAATAGGTCATCGATTTGAAATTTGCCATTAAGATTTGTTAAACTGGAGATACAAAACGTAATCTTTGACTGCTAAAATATATGCCACCTCTTTGGTGCATGAACTTATTCCAGACAGTCCCTATGGGAAGGATGTGGTTAAATTTTTTTTATAATCAATTCGAGGTTCATGTAATGTTGCCTTTCTTAGTGGATAGTGGATGTTAGTATAGCTAATAAAATTCAATGATAAAACTTTTGTAAATGGTTGAGTTTGTTAGAAGTATATGGTTAAATGATTAAATTTATCATTTCTTAATAGTTTAATCTTTTGAGACAATTGGTAATTTACCATGGTATCAGAGTAAGAAGTTCTAAGTTCACTTCTTGTCTCCTCCACTTTACCTCCTATTTAAAATACCACTTGCTGGCCTCACCTATTAAAAGAGAGTTTGAGCCCACATGTAAGGGGAAGTGTTAGAATTATATGGTTAAATGATTAAATTTATCATTTCCCAATAGCTTAAACTTTTGGGATAATTTGTAATTTAATAGTGCTTAATGAATATGATGCATGTCTTGGAAGTAGTTTTACACTAGTTGAGCTTAGGTGGGATTATATGGGCAATAATTCTAGCAGGTTATTCACAATTTGGCTATACTGTTGTCTAATCTATTGTTGTTCTCTGAATGCTCTAAACATCTAGATTGGAGTTATTTATGTTCTTACTTCTAATTTTATTGTTAGAGGCTGCTGACTGATGAATCCCCACGGTTAAGGAATGCTTTACGCTACACAATATATGGGAAATCTGGAGTTTTTGACGCTGAAAGATTCATTGATGTTATGCAAGCCTTTGAAAATTTCATTACTGCAGCAAAAAGTGGAGGTGGAGAGAGTTTGAATGGGGACATGGCTGAACTTGGCATATTGCAAAGACAAACAGGATACGTCATTCCTGGATTGTTATCCACTGTATCTCAACCACAGCAGCCAATTCAAACAAGGGCAGCTTTAGCATTTCTGTTGTCTGATAAAGGGAATTTTTTTCGAGAATTTCTTTTGGATGAGGTACTTCTAGAACTCTTTAGTTATGAGACTGTAGTGTTGTTCACTATGTTGTAGCATTTTATTAGCTTCATATCCTACTAATGTGTAAGGGCAATGATATGATAATAATAGTTATAGTAATCATTTATCTATTAAAAAAAATTATTATATTTTTTTTCCATCGAACTCATCTGAAATGATAATGATATTACCATTAGGTGGGTTCTAGTTAGCTCAACTGGTAAAGTCTCTGATGATTGAATAAGAGATTTGGAGTTCAATTCCTGCCTACACTAAAAACTGATTCTCAAAAAAAGATAATAATATTACCATTAGATCCAGTGGAGAAACGACAATATTGACCACAATTTTTGTTTTCCCAGCAACCCTAAAAATATGCTATCTTAGATCATTATGCTAATGTTTTTCTTCTCTATTTACCTCTTTTCTCACTTGTATTGATTATAACAAGTAAACTTTTAAGATCAGCAAGACATGAAGGGGGCAGTAATTATTTTCTTTCAAGCTATTTTACCTGTTCTTGCTGACTTTCTTTTGTTTGTAATTTATATACGAAGTCTAACTACCATATCAGCAGATGTAACTCAGCATTTGCTTCATCTTTTTCATTTATTCAAATTTCTCACGTGTTAATAGTGGCTATTTCTCAGTTTTGATATGCGATTTCATTAATTCTTTTCCCCCCATTAAAAAGCTTTTCTTAACTAGTGCTATGGCTTTGTGATGTTTTTTTCTCACAAGGGGCTGAGCCTAAGATAAGAATTAGTGACTTACTGTCTTACTAGTATGCATTGAACTTGATTGTATGGAAGGTATTTCAAATATGTAACTATTGTTATTTACATGGAAAGCAGATTGTAAAGGGCATTGATGCAGTTACTAGGGATCAGTTGGTACAAATATTGTCAGTTCTAGGAATTAGAAATGCTGTCCCAGTTTTTAGTTTGGTTCCTGCTTTTGGACCTTTTAAGCCAGCAGCACTTGTACCAACAATAAACGAAGAAGACAAAGTTATATTGAATAATGTTCAAAAGGTCGTTGAGTTTCTGACTACAGGAAGTGCAACATCAAGAACATCAAATCAGGTATTAAGGGATTGTGCTTAACCATTAAATTTCAGACTATACACAAACTCATCCTTATGTTCCTTTTCACAAATGTAGATGCTTTGTACTGACCTATTTCTTTCCCCATTGTTTCTTCTGTGTATCAACACAGTGCAGATGTTCTTTCTTGACTGCCTGTCTCTGATTATTACTTTGTTGGTGTCAACAGGATGTGAACGTTGAACAGGTCATCCAAGAGCTTCTTCCAGTGTTGCCAGGCATATCCACCAAGGTGCTCCCGGAGGTGCTCAGTAGATTATCTTCACGGGTATTAGCACGTATAGTCCGTGATACATTTTTGTAAATATTTTGCTCTAACTTAGCGGTTTAAGGCACCTAAATTGTGCATAATTTGATGAACAGGCACAAATGCACTAAGGTTATTGTAATACATTTGCCAGTGTTGTGCCGACATTGAGATCCAAAATTATGTTTGTATATATTATACACACCTTTTTTCTATTATACACCCCGTGTATAAACTCCACTGCATGTCAAATGTATAGTTGCGCTTCCTGTCAGATTGATTGGTGCGGTTTCTCTCAATCCGGAAAGGTGTATAAATTTTTAACACACTAAACAAGGTGGAATAAAGCACAAGAATACAAGCGGCTAAAACTGCAAACAAAGCTATTCCAACGGCAGAACTACCAAACTTTTAACTACAAACAGCTCCAGGCTACAGAGAATCACCACGAAATAAAACACCTCACCAAGTGACCCGCAATAGAAGTTTTAACTTACAACAATCGAATAGACTAGGACCACATACAAGAAGTTCATAAACAGCTGGTGCAAAAAGTTAGGCTTTAAAATAAAACAAGGATTCTCCAAAAGCTGCATAAAACTATTTTAAATAGAGTTCACAATTCCTTTGTCGATAGAAAACCGACTCTTTACATCGAACAGTAACGATTTTACCATTATGAATCTTTGAATTTCAATCAATTTAGAAGTGATATGTATTCTTTGGAGCACGTACCTCTTACCAATATTTTCATGATTGTAAAATAGAGGAGTCAATTATTGGACATATGACGCAAATATGTTTAATTGTTTTATTTTTATTTTTTAAATTGTTAATATTTAGTGGAGAGTTTTAATTCAATATGACTAGTTTGAATCGTAATATTTAAACCCGGACCATCTTGGTCATTCAAACCGATAACTTGGTAAATTAGAACCTAAGCCGATTTGATTTTTTAATTGGATCATTCATGTGGTTGAATTGGTAAAATCCAGCAGGTTTTTTGCAATTTGTGCAACCCGAATAAGCCGTTTTACCTAACTAGTTTTGTATGTTAGTAATTGGATCAGATTTGACCCAACCTGTAACCCATGACTTATGGATCATCCATATGGGTTATTTGAGAACTAATTTAAATTTGAGTTCAAATTTAACCCATGACCCATGCAACCAAACTTATTTTATTAAAATAAACCACCAATCATAGAAATTCATTTAATTAATTTTAATTGTCAACCAATCAAAAATAATTTCAATTAGTCATGTGTGATCAGTTTCACCCAAATGAATACATGCAGACCGTCGAAATTTGATCTTATGATATCTTTTAATCCGGCCGTCCGATTTGGAAACCGAACATATCATTATGATTGTTAGAACCTTAAGATAATTTTTATGATATGCGATGAATGAGTTAATGAATGAAATGCAATCATGATTGTTGGGTACTTAGAATGAATATTTTGGTTATCTCCCAAGGTTAAATTATGGGTGCAAAAGTGAGTGTTTACAAGATGATATTTTAGACATTTTTTAGGTTTTGGGGTATTTTGATAATTTTTAGCTTTTGAGGAGGTATTTATGTCATTTTTTTTAGGTTTATGGGATATTTTGGTAATTTTAGAAGTTTCTTGGGTATTTAGTCTTTTTAGTGGTTTGGAGTATTTAAGATTTGACTAATTTGTAGAAATGATATTTGGGTTTAATTAAGTACCCAGTTAAAACCCAAATAACATTTGTGTTAATTGAGTTTAATTGGGTGGGTTTGGGTCTTATTTAAGTGGGTGAGTTTGGGTGGCAAATGGGTTTGGATTAATTTTGCCACCGATATGTAATACCAACCTTTTGTGGGACTCAATGCGTGGAGATAGAATAATTTTAGCACAAACAAAGTTTCTCTTCAAATTAGTTTGAAGAGAAACCATACAAACTCATCATATATTTTTATATTGAGAGTGAATTTTGAAACTCCAGCCTTTAGATTGTATGTTCTTATTACATCCTTCATGCTTGCAAAATTTCAAGAAGATCAAAGATCAATTGTAATATCATCAAATAAATGTTAAAATTTCAAGTTTTTGTGATCTAAAATTGTGTATAAAAAAAAAAGTTAATTGATCGAATAGTAAATAACATCCGATTTGAACAAGTATATATATTTTTAAAATAGTTTTCTACTTTTATTAGGGCTAGATTTTTTCTTTGGGAATATATACAAGTATATATATTTCTAAAACAGTTTACTACTTTTATGTGTCATGGGTTATGGGTGGTGCGTGCACTTCACTACCAACATTATAAGCTACTGTTGCTCTACAGACCACCACCAAAGATGTCACTGGGGTGGGTGCCTCTCTTTCCCCCAAAATATAAGGTTAAAGTAGTTAAAGTCTCAATAAATAATTTATTGAGAAATAATAATTAAATAAATGATCATTATATAATTTCATTTTGCAAATGGTTATAATTTATTTACTCATATATATATATATATATCATGTTTTCATATGCATAACAGTTATTGTATTATTACACTATTCCAATGCCAATACGCTAAAACACTAAAATGTCCCCAAAAAAGTACATTTAAAAAATAAATAATAAAAACAAAAAACAAAATGAAATTGCAGCTAAAATAGTAACCTGGTTTTTAGGATGAAGCATCATGGACATAGTGGCAATTGACAACCCAAATGGCTGAACCAGTTGGAGCAAATATCATTCTGAAAAATCCAACAAAGAAAGATACATCTGTAATGAATGATATTATACAATACACATTATACAATACGAATATATAGAAAAATTCCTTTGTAATGCAAAAGTTACCTTGGTTATTTTATTATCAAGGTTTTGAACATGAAATACTTTCGAAGGGTCCATCATCTTAGCCAATTACTGTGACAAATCATACAACTTATTAACTATATAAACTTTTTCAATCAAAAAGAAAGCAAACTTTGAACTTTTTCGATAAATTTTTTAATATATGTATTAAAAATCATTACAACATCAGCTCTATTTGCCATGAAGAAAAGGAAAAAAGAAAAATATTGACTAATCTTGTAGTTTTATTTGGACTTTGAACTTTAGTTTCTTAGTTAATTTGAGACATGAAGGCTCAATTTCTTATATATTTTTTCAACAGTCAAACTAACATTTTAATAACAAAAATAAATAAATAAATACAAACAAAATAATAATAAAAATTTAAGGGATACAAAATGAAAAGATTGTAAATTTGTTAAAATAAAACCCCTCGAAAACTGATACAGAAAATAATACAAATGTATAGATGCTAAAAAAACCTCTAATGTAACTTTAGATTACAACCTTACTCAATAAAATAAACATTACTACATATTTTGAAAATCTAACAGATGAATTGCATGTTTTTTATATTCTTAATACACATATCAAATTTTGTGTCAATTGGATATTATTTACTGTATGATTTATCAGTGTATATTTTATGTATAATTGTAAATTATAAAAACTTGTAATTTAAACAATTTATTGATGAAATAACTATTGATTTTTAGAGTTTTTAAAAATTTTGCAAACATAGAGAATATAAGAAAAAGGTGAAATTTAATAGTAGATTTGTCAAAATTCACCTCCAATAAAAAATATTAAATAAAGTTGTTTAAACTACAATTAATTTAGTAGCTAAACTTTATCTAATATATAAAAGATTTTTTTTTTTTTGAGAAATAAAAGATCGAAAGAAAAGCTCAAATGATATTAGTAAGTGAAGGTTAACAGCAACATCAACATAGATCATAAAATATTCAGATGAATATATAGGACCAAGGCTTCACCTTTATAAAATCAATCAGAGCAATTACAGAAAAGGGGGACTGTACCAATCAGATTGGGTGAGAGAAAAATAAACAGTACATATGCTAATTTGAAAGAAACATATGTTCTATCGTTTCTTAAAAATAAATAAATGAAAAATTGGAAAGGAAGACGTACATAGGCATTAAGTGGTGTGTGTATATATCAGGGCCGGCCTAACCTAATTTGGGGCCTAAAGTGAAAGATATATGTGAGGCATTTTATATATAAATATTAATTAAATAAAATTATTTAATATTAATCAAATTGAGGTTAATTTGATGTATTAAATACATAATTTAACGAATAATACTAACTAAAACTAAGGTTAATTTCATATAGAGAATTGAATATTATAGTTGAAAAATTAATTTAACAAAAAGAAAAAAAATTAAAAAGAAAATGAATTTATCTTGGATATATAATGATACATAGTTAATTACATTTATAATCTAATTTATAATTTATGATATTAATTGATGTGTGGCTTTGTAGTAGATTAGTTTACAAATATTAAAGTTTTAAAGTATTAGGGGAGACCACCGCTTCCCCTTGGTGCGGTGGTCACTCCACAAGTATAAATGCTTGTGGCATGTGGAGGGCAATGGTCGGGGTTTAAGTCTCCAGGAGGGAGTTTCACACACATATACATTTAGATTAGGCTAGAAGAGAAATTCAATCTTGTATAAAAAAATAAATAAAAATAAATGTGAGGGGCAAAAAGATCCTGATGGGAACATGGGCCTTGTGGGCCGTGTTAAGGAAGGCCGATCTGGGTTTGTGTGTTAAACCGCTATGGGTCGGCCCATACGCCGAGGATCCGAGGATCCACGAAAGGTGACCTTATCCTCGGATAAATGTTGAAGAACTCGGGATTTCATAGTAAAGATTAGGGAATGACATGGTTAAGGCCAATGGTTAAAAGGGGTGAACCCTAGAACGTCCCAGAAGCACCGGTGTTGAAGAAATGTCAAAGATAAAGGCTGCTACCTCCACATTAAAGACCCTGCACCTACCACCCTGGCCGCATTTATGGGGAAGTGACACCTGAACAGTGGAAGAGAAACTTCTGGTTACTATTCAAAGGCACTGAGAAAAGAAATATCTAGGCTAAGGGGGAGGTGAGGCAACACGTGTACAAAGCATTCAAAAGAGTAGTATATAAAGAGCAATTTAAGGCAGAAAGAGGGAGGACTTTTGGAACCTAAAAAGAAAGAAAAGACTAAGAAATGGATATAATATAAGAACAGCTCTCGGCTTATGTCCAAGGAGGCCAATTTGCAATATTCCTTATTGTTTCCAAGTATTCGAAATCCTTAGTTTGTCATTTAATCCCCACATACTTCTAACCTGGGTTTCAAGCCCACACTCTACAAATTCATATTGTTTAAGGCTCATTGGGCCTGGGCCCGTAACTGTTCTTGGGGCCAGGTGCAATTGTGCACTTACAATTGGCGCCGTCTGTGGGAATCTAGTCTAGAAGAAGTAGGAATATTATGGCAGGCTTAGGCTCTCACCATGCAGAGTCACAAGGATCACAACCGGAAGATCACTTTGAACGTCTTGAACATCGTAGGGATCGTGAGGGAAGCGTCCATACAGAATACCCAGGGGCTAGCCATACTCATGGAGGAGGCATCACTACTCACGATGAGGGTTCTAAATCCATGCAGAAGGAAATCAATCGTTTAAAGAGGAAGTTACGCCGTGCCAAACGTAAGGTTTCCCCGTCCTCTTCTAGTTCTTCCTCAGGGAAAGATAGGGGGATTGTCTACAGTTCAAGGTCACGTTCCCCCACCAGCGCAACATCCTCCGGTGAAGAAGACGATCAACCAACTGGCAGGCGTAAGAAGTTTCGTTCTAGGGGCTTAGGTAACGATACCATGAGTAGGGCGTTGCACCAACTCTCTAAGTCTCCGTTTTCACGGAGGATTGAGAGGGGGAGGCTTCCCAGGAGGTTCACCCAGCCCACGTTTACCATCTATAATGGCCGGACTGACCCGGTGGAGCACGTGAGTCACTTCAACCAGAGGATGGCAGTGCACTCTCACAACGAGACTTTGATGTGTAAAGTCTTCCCCTCTAGCTTGGGACCTGTGGCTATGAGATGGTTTAACGGTCTCAAATCAGGATCCGTAGGCTCATTTGGGGAGCTAACCAGGGCATTTGCTTCGCGGTTCATTACGTGTAGCAGAGTCCCTCGGCCATTGGACTCGTTACTATCCATGGCCATGAAGGAAGGGGAGACACTGAAAGCATACTCCGACCGATACTGGGAGATGTTTAATGAAATAGATGGCGACTTTGATGAGGTGGCGCTTAATACTTTTAAGGTGGGTCTCCCTACTGACCACGACCTAAGAAAGTCCTTGACGAAAAAGCCTGTCCGCAGCGTACGCCGTCTTATGGATCGTATTGATGAATATAAGAGGGTAGAGGAAGACCAGCAGCAGGGGAAAGGAAAGGAGAAGGTTATCCCGCAGGAGAGAAGGGATTTCAGGTTGGACAGATATCACAACAAGCCGAGGAGGGATTACTTCGGACAATCCGGCTCGGCAGCACCCCAGGCTGTGAATATGCGTGTTTTGAGAACCAAGTGCATTCATTATTAGAAAAGTTCGTAAAGAGCCCTTCTTCAGATGGCCCGGAGATGGCAGGGGACCCCGCTAGAAGAAATCAAAACCTTTTTCGTCGGTACCATCGGGATGTGGGCCACACTACCGAGAACCTGTCGGACCTGTGGAACCATCTAGAGCTCGTCGGTGAGGGAAAGTTAAAGCAGGACTTGTGTCGGCCACGGCGGGTTAGTCAAGTTGGTTCAAACAATCGGAGGAGTTCATCTCGGCCATCGGAACAATTAATGTTATTTTCGCTGCACCTGGTAGGACGGCTCGGGTCCCACTAGGGTTATGGCGGTTTCCCATCCGCAGGCCGAGGATGTGGGTAGGCCGAAGAGATTAAGAAGCACTTTACTGCGTTGGGTTCTCCGAGGAGGATAAGGTAGGGACTATCCGAGCCCGTGACGATGCTCTTGTGGTTACCCTCGAATAGGGAACTATGATGTGAGAAGGGTGATGATAGACCAGGCAGCGGTGCAGATATCATGTACCCCTGATCTATTTAAAGGGCTAAGATTGGAGTTGGAAGATTTAACCCCTTATGACTCCCACTTATAGCTTCGAAGGAAGGGCCGTTATGCCGAAGGGACGATCCGTTTACCGTTCAATCCGGCACCGAAACGGTTGAGGTAGATTTCATTGTGGTTGACGCGTACTCTCCATATACAGCCATTCTCGCCAGGCCATGGTTGCACGCCTTGGGAGCTGTCTCCTCTACCTTACATGTTAAGGTGAAATTCCCCTCGGGGGAGCATGTTGAGGAAATCCTCGGCAGCCAGGTGGTGGCTAGGCAATGCATATCATTGCGGTGCTTCGCCAGAAATTGAGTCATCAACCTTGCCCATCCAGGAGTCATAGCAATTAACGGCTCGGAGGCACTCGGAGCGATGACAGGAGACGAGGCTATTTGTGAGGAGTTAGAGAAGTTTGTAATAGCAGATGATCCAGAGAGGTTTTTCCAAGTTGGCATACTTTTGCCACACCAAGAGAAGATGGAGTTGTTGAAATTTCTGAAAGATAATTTAGATGTTTTTGCGTGGGACCCCTATGAGGCTCCAGGTGTAGATCCGAACTTTATTTGTCATCGTTTAAACATCAATCCTGCCATTGTTCCGAGGAGGCAGCCACCTCGGCGATCTTCCCGAGAACATTCTGAAGCCGTGAAGGAAGAGGTTCTTAAACTCAAAAGGGCGGGGGCTATCAAAGAAGTTTTCTACCCTGAATGGTTGGCTCATACTGTTGTTGTTAAAAAGAAGAGCGGTAACTGGAGAGTATGTGTGGACTTTACTGATCTGAACAAGGCCTGTCCCAAAGATTCGTTCCCAATGCCACGGATTGATCAACTGGTAGATGCCACTGTTGGACATCCTCGGATGAGTTTCTTGGACGCCTTCCAGGGTTACCACCAAATTCCCTTGGCGTTGGAGGATCAGGAGAAGACTGCTTTCATTACTCCAACCGGGAACTATCATTATAAGGTCATGCCGTTTGGATTAAAAAACGCTGGGGCTACTTATCAAAGAATGATGACCCGAATGTTTGAACAGCAACTGGGGAAAACTATCGAAGTATACGTGGATGATATGGTGGTGAAGAGTAAGGCAATACCATCGCACATGACAGATCTGGCCGACACCTTCCAAATGCTAAGGAAGTATAAGTTGCGCCTTAACGCCTCCAAGTGTTCTTTTGGCGTGGGATCCGAAAAGTTCTTGGGATATATGATTACTCATAGGGGCATAGAGGTAAACCCGGTGCAGGTTAAGGCAATTCAGAATTTGCAGCCGCCTAGGAACCCAAAAGAGATTCAGAAATTGACTGGAATGGTGGCTGCGTTGAATAGATTTATTTCTCGGTCAGCTGATCGGTGTCGTCCTTTCTTTCAGTTGTTGCACAAGTGGAAAGGGTTTCAATGGACTGAGGACTGCGATTTAGCTTTCCAGACCTTAAGCAATATCTTTCTCGCCCACCTATTTTATCTCGCCCTGAGGTGGACGAGGTTTTATTCGCTTATCTGGCCGTGGCTATTCACGCGGTGAGCTTAGTCCTTATAAGGAATGAAAGCGGAGTACAGAGACCGATCTACTACGTTAGTAAGTCCTTGAATGAGGCCGAGGTGCGCTATCTGCCCTTGGAAAAAGCACTTCTGGCTGTAGTCCACGCCACGCGCAAACTTCCTCATTATTTCCAATCTCATACTGTGTTTGTTTTGACCCAGTTGCCTCTTAAGGCCGTGTTGCGTAGTGCCGATTACTCGGCAGCGGGGTGGCAAAATGGGGAACCATTTTGGGAGCCTTCGATGTTAAATACAGGCCTCGCACATCGGTAAAGGGAGAGGTCCTCGCAGATTTGGTGGCAGAGTTTCACGAACCATTGATAGAAGAAACTTCAAAAGAAGCACACATGGGTGAAAAAATCGAGGCGGTGTGATCACGACGTATCGCCCTCGGTTTGGAGAGTTCATGTGGATGGGGGCTGCTAATCAAGAGGGTCTGGTGTTGGACTTGTTCTAATGTCCCCTGAAGGAATTGTCTTCGAAAAATCTTTGAGATTGGCCTTCTCGGCTACTAATAACGAGGCCGAGTATGAAGCAGTCTTGGTAGGCATGCAAATGGTACATAAGATGGGTGGCAAGGAACTCCATGTGTTCTCGGACTCGGTTAGTGGTCGGCCGAGGTCATGGGAACCATGGAGGCCTAGAGACCCCAGAAATGCAGGAATATTTGGCCCAGGGTCGAAACGCCCGGCTGAATTCGACTCCTTTTCCTTAGCTCACGTTTCTAGGAGTGGAAACACTCATGCAGATTCCTTGGCTACTTTGGCAACGTCCTCGGCTCAAGGGTTACCAAGGGTTATCCTCGTTCAGGATTTGGTAGAACCTTCTCTTGTAACTGCTAACGCACCTCGCATCCATCTAATAAGGCCTGGTCCTAGTTGGATGGATTCGATCATATCTTTTCTTAAAAATGACATTCTCCCCGAAGCCAAGGTTGAAGCAGAAAAGATACGTCGAAAGGCGCCGCGTTTCTGGTTGTCCGAGGACCAGAAGCTGTACAAACGATCCTTCGGGACCGTATTTGTTATGTGTGCACCACTGACTTGGAGACATTACTGGAGGAATTGCATGAGGGAATTTGTGGGAGCCACACTGGGGGAAGGTCTTTAGCCCATAGAGCCCTGACGCAGGGTTATTGGTGGCCTAATATGCAGAGGGAAGCTCAGGACTATGCTAGAAAATGCGATCAATGTCAGAGGTTCGCCCCTAATATCCACCAACCTGGAGGGGTTCTTAACCCTCTCTCCATGGCCTTTCGCACAGTGGGGCTTGGACATTGTAGGGCCATTTCCGAGGGCTATTGGCAACAAAAGATGGCTGCTGGTGGGAACAGACTACTTCACTCAATGGGTTGAAGCTGAGCCCTTGCAATATCAGAGATGTCGATTCGAAGAAATTCATATGGAAAAACATCGTTACTAGATTTGGTGTACCACACACACTCATCTCGACAATGGTGTCCGGTTCGATAGTAAGGCTTTTAGGAAGTATTGTGGTGACATGGGTATCATAAACGGATATTCCACTTGTTATCCTCGGGGAAATGGACAAGCGAGGCCGTTAACAAGGTTATAGTTAACGGGCTCAAGAAGAGGTTGGACGATGCGAAAGGTAGATGGGTAGAGGAACTCCCTCATGTCCTGTGGACGTATCGGACCACACCGCGCAGATCCACTGGAGAAACGCCATTCTCTATGACTTATGGAGCCGAGGCGGTGATACCTTTGGAATCTGGTTTTCCTACTCTAAAGACAAGTTCTTTTAGCCCAAAGAATAACGAGGGACTTCTAGAGAAAGGTCTTGATTTACTTGAGGAACGGCGTGAGGCAGCTATGGTCCAGATGGCCTATTATCAGCAGAAGCTAAAACGAGGATATGATGCCCATGTGAAGCTAAGACCACTTGCACCTGGTGATCTTGTATTAAGGAAAGTTGTAGGCACTTCTAAGAACCCGGCTTGGGGTAAGCTGGGACCTAACTGGGAAGGCCCCTATCGCATTGCTTCAGTAGCAGGCATAGGGTCATATAGGCTAGCCGATCTAGACGAACGGATTGTACCACGTCCGTGGAATGTAAATAATCTTAGAAGGTATTATTATTAATAAAATGAGCTTTTCTCAGTTTGTATTTCAAAGTTATGAGTAGCTCTGACGCTTGCAGTAATAATTTTTAAAGAATCAAACAGAAACTTGGTTAAGTGCAGTCCTCGGATCACAAACCTTGTGGAAATTGATGTCTTATCATTTGTTAAACAGAACCTTAGTTATGCCGGGTCCTCGGACCTCCTACTTTGGGAAAATTAACATTTGAAGTTATTGCTCTAAAGAATCAAACAGAAACTTGGTTAAGTGCAGTCCTCGGACCACAAACCTTGTGGAAATTGATGTCTTATCATTTGTTAAACAGAACCTTAGTTATGCCGGGTCCTCGGACCTCCTACTTTGGAAAAATTAACATTTGAAGTTATTGCTCTAAAGAATCAAACAGAAACTTGGTTGAGTGCAGTCCTCAGACCACAAACCTTGTGGAAATTGATGTCTTATCATTTGTTAAACAGAACCTTAGTTATGCTGGGTCCTCGGACCTCCTACTTTGGGAAAATTAACATTTGAAGTTATTGCTCTAAAGAATCAAACAGAAACTTGGTTAAGTGCAGTCCTCGGACCACAAACCTTGTGAAAATAGATGTCATATCATTTGTTAAACGGAGAACCTTAGTTATGCGGGTCCTCGGACCTCCTACTTTGGGAAAATTAACATTTGAAGTTATTGCTCTAAAGAATCAAACAGAAACTTGGTTAAGTGCAGTCCTCGGACCACAAACCTTGTGGAAATTGATGTCTTATCATTTGTTAAACAGAACCTTAGTTATGCTGGGTCCTCGGACCTCCTACTTTGGGAAAATTAACATTTGAAGTTATTGCTCTAAAGAATCAAACAGAAACTTGGTTAAGTGCAGTCCTCGGACCACAAACCTTGTGGAAATTGATGTCTTATCATTTGTTAAACAGAACCTTAGTTATGCCGGGTCCTCGGACCTCCTACTTTGGGAAAATTAACATTTGAAGTTATTGCTCTAAAGAATCAAACAGAAACTTGGTTAAGTGCAGTCCTCGGACCACAAACCTTGTGAAAATTGATGTCTTATCATTTGTTAAACAGAACCTTAGTTATGCCGGGTCCTCGGACCTCCTACTTTGAGAAAATTAACATTTGAAGTTATTGCTCTAAAGAATCAAACAGAAACTTGGTTAAGTGCAGTCCTCGGACCACAAACCTTGTGGAAATTGATGTCTTATCATTTGTTAAACAGAACCTTAGTTATGCCGGGTCCTCGGACCTCCTACTTTGGGAAAATTAACATTTACAGTTACAATTTTTAAGAATTAAACGAAAGATTGCTTAATATTTATCTTCGGACTACGGCTTTGATTAAAGTTAACTTCTGATTGTGTTTGGATGTTAATACGTTACTGTATATTAACTCAAATCGTAAAGTTAACTTCTGATTGTGTAAGGAATGGTCCTCGGCTCTTACATCTTACTAGAAACAGAGCTATGCATTACAAGGGTTTAATCGTTATATGGGGCCCTCTCTTCTTCTTATGAGGCCCTCTCTTCTTCTTAATCGAGGCATTATTCAAATGAATTAACCATGTCACCTTGTATTAAATCTTTAATAATATACGCATGATTATGTGGAAGTTATGATTGTGCAACCCTTGGAGTTAGATTTTTATACTCTGAGAAACTTTTGATATGACTTAATGGAAAACTTTTGTAATAAAAGAATAAAGTAAAAGCAGACACAATCCAAGTGAAAAGTAAACGAAATCGTTCTTCATTAATCAGTTGAATATGCATTACAATATATAATTCAAAAACAAAAAAAAAAAAGAGAATGGAAAAAGAGAAGCCCTAAGCTAAGTCCTAAGCTGTTGGAGGAGGATCTTGCTGAGAGGTACTAGTGCCCTCGGTCTTTCTCAACTCCAGCTCAAAAGGAGTCATAGTCTGCTTTCCTTTATCCGCTGTCTTTGTTGGAAGGACGTTGGGTTCCACTGTCTGGTTCAAGTCCTTCTCTGCATCCACTCCTCCTTCCTTTTCTTTATTGGAACCAGAAGGTTCTGTAGGATCAGGAATTTGCTGTGGGACCACTGGAGGTAGAGCAAGAAGAGTTGTCTCAGGGGTAGGAGTAACACCAGGAGCCTCTTCAATCTCCTGTATTTCTAGGGGAAGCCAAACGTTCTCGGACTTCCTCAAATCCGAAGATTGGGGAACTCCTGCTACGTTTAAAGCTTCCCCCCATACTTTTTTGATGTCGCGGCATAAAGCCGCGAACTCCTCCTGTCAGCTGTTCCTCGGTGGTTGCTACCCCTTCATCAAAACTTGCCTGCTTGGCGGCAAGGAGAGAAAGTTGGAAGGAGCTGGCTTCTTTCTTCATTAACTCCAGTTCCTTCTTTAGATCCGAGCACTCCCTTTGAGCTTGGGAGAGCTCTTCATCTCTTTCACGAAGGAGCTTGCGCTGTCCTTCTATCTGGGTCTTCATGGTCATCAAATTTGACTCGACCCCATTTTTCTCTCTCCTCAGATCAGCCACCTCCGAGGTCAACTTCTCATTCGCAGCAAGGGGCATTGCCCAAGGACTTCTCAGTTTCCATCCTGATTTCGAGCTCAGTCCTGGCTATTTTCCGAGTGTCTTCAATAAACTTCTCAGCTACGAAGACCTCCTGAATAGCCTGTGGTAAAGTATGATGGAGTTAAAAAAAAAAAAAAAAAAAAAAAAAAACTTACTTATAAATATTGTTAAAAGGAGAAATACTTACCAACGCTAAGTCTCTTTTTAGTGAGAGGAATAGTTGTGGCTGGCCCATCTTTTCCAAGGTCTCCATGTCCTTGGGCAGCAGAAGAGGGCGTTCCAAGACCTCGGCCAGGTGGTGGGCGTGGCCTTGTTGAACTGCCCTTATACTGGATTGGCAGGAGATGGGAGCGCCGTCCAGTCTTAAATCGGGGGACCAGGTGGTCGGTGCTCGTCGCACTTCAGCCTCGTCCCTAATTTCCCCAATTTCAGCCAAACGGGCTCTACCCTTGCCCTTGTCCAGCTTCTGCTGCTGGGCCGGTGGGAGTTGTTGGCGTGGTTTCTTGGGGTCTTTAGTAATCGTCCCCTCATTATCCCCCTTTCTCTTCTTCTTGGGATCCTCGGCTGGCAGTTTTGGCTCAGCTGGAGGAGGAGGAGGAGGTAAAGCTGGGGGAACTTGAGATGTCCCTTTCTTTTTCTCGGCAACCTTAGCAGCCCTATTGGTGAGGAGACCCTCCATTCTTCCCATGTCTTCTTCAAATTCGTCTTCGGGAAGGGCAACCACAAACCCTGCAATTCTAGAGGCCTCGGTGGCTTCTTCCTCCTCGTCGGAAAGTACCACAAACTGGTTCCCGCGAGGTCTCTCGGTGTCTTCGAGATGGAATTGGTCTATCTCGTCGTCAAGTGTGTGTGAAGAAGACACCTGCTCTTCTGGAACGACAGTTGCTTGTGAGTGCACGGCGAGAGGGACTGCTGCTATCGGCCGGTTGTACAAAATGGTATTAGGAGCGTCCGGGAGGTCATGGTCGTCTAAAAAGTGGGGCCGAGCTACGTTTATCCTCTTTCGTCTTCGGTCGCCCGCAATTATGGCGTTCTCTATCTCCTGGAAGTCTTTGGAAAGGGGGGTGTACCCAAGGATAAGGTGAGCAGCCCGGAGTTGTAGGTCTTCACTAACGAACACCTCGGAGCGAAGTACCCGGTTTAGACCTGCGATGTTACAGAAGTTGTGTAGTGGGGAGAAGTTGTGTAGTGGGGAGGTTAATCCTACGGCGTCGCACCTGGATCCCCCCACTCGACTGGGCAGTGGAAGCCGTCGTGCCAGTTCCCAGACACGATCAAGTAGTCGTCCTTCATGCCTTTGTTTGATTTGGGCAGACAGGAGATTAGCCTAACAGTGCTGGACCGAGATTTAATGTAATAACCTACTTTAGAAAGTTTGTGGGACTCGTATAGGAACACGACATCGTGCCATGTGAGGTTTAAACCCATCTGCTCGTTTAGAGCATATACACTACCTAGAACTCTAAAAACGTTTGGGAGGCATTGATCGGGACACAACCGGTGGTTGCGAAGGTACTCCCTAGTTACAGGTTTCATTGGAAGGGTCATCCCACCCTCTAGAAAGGCTATCATAGGAATGATAACCTCTCCCTCTTTCCTAGAACCGGCCCACGGCTGTTGCCGGGCAGTATTTTAGTCCGACATCGCTGGGAATACGGTACTTGGCTCTAAAGCCTTCCATCCCAGCGGCGGTGTCAACTAAGCACTTGAATTTTCCCATTACAGAGGAACGATAGACTAAACTCTAAGAGGGATAGTGTTTGTGGTGATAGCCGAGGACAAATATCAAGGAGAAAAAGGTTAAGAGTAGGAGCAAGAACTTACGAGGTTGAAGGAGTGCAAATTTCCACGGTTTTCTGCAAGTAAGGAATGATGGCTAATGTCTTGATGGGATTACCCCCAGAGGAATTAAATGAAGGCGCAGGTTCCCGAAGCGTCACGACGTGCGAAAAGGCGGCCTCGAAATTATGTTTGTCCCGCCTAAAATTTCGTGGGGTGATGTGGGCCGTTGGATGTCCATCTCACCGTTGAACGTGAGGGACAAAATGTAACTGTCAGTATTAAATACGCGCGTTGTTCAAAATAAAACCGCCAGATGGCATCTTCTGGGACGCGAAATGATTTCCACACGTGCCATTACTCACAAAATGATTGGAGTAGGTTCTCGTCGGATCAAAACCCTAATTTTCTCCTCGGACGTTGAAAATTAGAGTTTTGAGGGGCTATTGTGGGGGGCAAAAAGATCCTGATGGGAACATGGGCCTTGTGGGCCGTGTTAAGGAAGGCCGACCTGATCCTGGGTTTGGAAACTGTTAGTACTATGGGTCGGCCCATACGCCGAGGATCCGAGGATCCAGCCGAGGGTGACCTTATCCTCGGATAAATGTTGAAGAACTCGGGATTTCATAGTAAAGATTAGGGAATGACATGGTTAAGGCCAATGGTTAAAAGGGGTGAACCCTAGAACGTCCCAGAAGCACCGGTGTTGAAGAAATGTCAAAGATAAAGGCTGCTACCTCCACATTAAAGACCCTGCACCTACCACCCTGGCCGCATTTATGGGGAAGTGACACCTGAACAGTGGAAGAGAAACTTCTGGTTACTATTCAAAGGCACTGAGAAAAGAAATATCTAGGCTAAGGGGGAGGTGAGGCAACACGTGTACAAAGCATTCAAAAGAGTAGTATATAAAGAACAATTTAAGGCAGAAAGAGGGAGGACTTTTGGAACCTAAAAAGAAAGAAAAGACTAAGAAATGGATATAATATAAGAACAGCTCTCGGCTTATGTCCGAGGAGGCCAATTTGCAATATTCCTTATTGTTTCCAAGTATTCGAAATCCTTAGTTTGTCATTTAATCCCCACATACTTCTAACCTGGGTTTCAAGCTCACACTCTACAAATTCATATTGTTTAAGGCTCATTGGGCCTGGGCCCGTAACTGTTCTTGGGGCCAGGTGCAATTGTGCACTTACAATAAATAAAAAACTATTATGGGAGATTAATCATCATTGATGATTTAACACATTTGCAAATTTTTTTTTAAAGAAAGCCACATTAGAAATAAAAAAAGAAAAATACTAAAGGTACTACAAAATGTTCACAATATAACGTGACAATAATAGTAATTGATTGGCTTCAATAATGTAATTAATAAATATTTAAAATAATTTTTTGTGATTGGTAACATGTCAATTTGTAAATCTATAGTAAAATTTGTGATATCCCTAACATCACTAATAATAAAAAATGCACAACAATTTGAAAAAAATCATATTTTTTATAAAATTTTGGACCTTTTACAATGGTATGGGGGCAATATTTTGTAAAGGGCAAATATTTTTTGTGGTGGGGGGCTTAGGCCTAGTCCTTGGGCCAGCCCTAATGTGTGTGTGTGTGTGTATATATATATGTTGATGACTGCATTAAGTGGTATATTAATATTTACATAAATGTGAAATTATCTAATTTCACACACACGCGTGCGCGCGCACGCGCACACACACACATATATAGGGGAAGGAGGATGAGATAAGGAAATACACTCATTCGCCAACACCAAAACTATATGCGGTAGTTAATGTTGCGGAGCAAGTGATAAACTCATTCTCAATATCACACCTTACCGATGTGGGACGACTCAACAACACTGAGTATCTTTTTTTTGAGAAACACACACACACACATATAGGGGAATGGGGATGAGATAAGGGAATATACTCACACGCCAGTGAAATTATCTAATTAAGTGTTATATTCGAATTTGGTTTCTCTCTCTCCCCCCTCTATCTAGACGAAAATAATAAAACTAGTTGCTAATCCATGCAATGCACATGATAGTTAAATAAAAATAAAAAATATTTATTTTGCTTAAAAGTCTATAACTTGACTTAAAAAAGAGTATAACTTGAAAATGAATGAAAATAAGTAATTTTTTGTTTAATATAATGGTTTAGAAAAATTCTTTTTCTTTATATCATTGGTTCCACATAACACATCCCGATGTGGGCTATTTTATGGTGATAACTTCACACAATATTCAACTACAATTAAATCTACTATCCACTACCAATCTAATCTATGTTATCTTGAGAGTAGACCTACAAATTGCATTCTCATATCCTCCATCATTTAGAAGGTAACTAAAGTAATGATTGTATGTATTGTATAAATTTTATTATTTTACAATAGAAAATTATTAAAATAATTAAAATAAAATCTAATGTTCTAGAAATTTTTTGAAAATAGAATTTTAAATTTTTAAAACTTAGTTAATAGAGTTTCAATTTTGCCTAAAAGTGAACTATCACAATTAATGAGAATTTAACCATTTTTTGCAAAGAGAAGATAACCATAGGCCTAATTTTAATTTTATAGCATATGATGTTACAATTATGTTAGTCCATTATGATAGTTCCAAATAATATCTTAATACCTATACATATGAGTTTTATTTTTTATGATGCCATAAAAGATGGAGTTTAATAAAAGTCATTTAAGATCCAATTTATCCAATAATTTTTTTTTTAAATGTAATTTCAAAAGTCGTTTAATGGTAAATTTTTTAATCATTAAATAGATTCTATCTAAACTCTAAAGGAAAGCATTCAGAATGATCACATCTTTGATACCATATCATGATGGTTGCAAATAGAAATATTATTATTCATGATTAATAGATGAACAATGAAACTGTGAATTAACAATTTAACAATTCAAATACCGAGTTTAAACTACAACAACACATATATAGAAGACTCCAAATATTGGAACACAGTTCTTCTGTCATTTTCATTATTCAATAAAAACCAAAGTTTCAAAGATAATTCAATTAAACCCAATACATACATATACATGAACTCAAAGAATTCCAAAAAAAAAAAAATCTCCAAAAGCCTTTGCCTAATATAGTCACTATTTATTTATTTCAGATTGTGGGTTCTTTAGTTCTTTTTCCTTTTATGTTTCATCAAACTTTTTCTAATTGACCAAAATATCTCTCATATATGTTAACATTAAACCTAATAAGAAAACTTTACATACCTTTTGTTTTGAAGGCGCTCCAAGAACCAAAATTAATTATATATATTTGTTGAGTCTCATTTGATATAATAATAGAGTTTAAATCCTATTGAAACTATAATATCTAATCAACATTAATATAAAAAAAAAAAAAAAAAAAGAAAAGAAAGAAAACGTGATTGATTTTTTGAGATAACAGATAGAAGTATTATTAATAAGGGGAAAAGAGTATACAAAGAGAGAAAAGAGAAAGCAATATAAAAAAGAGGCCCAGCTGTAGACCAACACAACCCGCCTATACTATCCAAGCTAGCAATTCGAGGAAAAAAAAAATCTCCCCAAAGAAAACTGTGCCAGCAATCAACTATTAAGGAAGATCATCACTATTATTCATCTCAGGAACTTCTCTGTGTTGCCATAAGGCTTTGATATTCCATTAATAATCTATTAGCACATTGGCAATTCAAAACGAAAACGTGATTGATAGATATAAGGAAATATGATAGATTTTTTTTTTAAAATGTCATCAACATAGAAATTATCAAATTAATGGAGATATATTCTGTTTTTTGGGATAGATTTATATTAATGGAGTTATTATTAGTTAGTGTTTGATATAATTATAGAGTTTAAATCCTATTGAAATTATAATTTCTAATCAACATTAATATAAAAAAATAAAAAGAATAAAAGAAAAGAAAGAAAACGTGATTGATTTTTTGAGATATCAGATAGAATTATTATTAATAAGAGGAAAATAGTATACAAAGAGGAAAAAAGAAAAAAAAAAGACGCTATAAAAAAGAGGCTTAGCTGTATTAGCACTCTCTTTTTCTTTGTTATATAAGACAGTATTAGCAACCTGATTATGTCAATCTTAACAACTATATATATATATATATAGAGAGAGGTACAAATGACCTTATATGAAGAAAAGAAAATTCCAGATAATCAAATCCCACTTAAAGTATTATAGGCTATTTTTGGTTTTCAGGAAAAAATATTGGCGGAATCACGATTTGCAAATCGCGCGATATCGAAATCGCAACGGGAAATTGCCTTTCTTGAAACGCAAAAATTTGCTGATTCAAAAATGCAATCCCACAAATTCCGCCCAGCTAAACATATCCTGATTTCTACGATTTGATAAACGGGCGTTTAGCTCTCTCAATACGCCTAAACAAACGGGCTCATAATGGTAAGAATGCTATCCAATAGTGCTCAGAGAGCCCTGGATACATCATTAACTCCAAAAGAAAGAAACACAAAAGCTATGCAACACACAAAAATACAATAACAAAACTCTGGGAATCAAGCACAGATGACAACCATAGTTCATAAAAGGAGATGAAAACTCCACCTTTTCACTCAATTAAGAAAAATATTACACACACCATTTAGCCCAGTCTATATACTTAGTGATCCAATATTGGACAAGGAAAATTTTTTATAAGGAAAAGAAAGAATGTAATGAAAGGAAGAACTTCTCCATAAAAAACTTAAAATACAAGAGATATACACTGAATTTATGACAAATTAATAATAAACATATGTACCTCTATACATGACAGCAGGGAACTATGAAGAACCTTATTCCCCACTACACACCCGTAGCACAAAGCCATTTGCCATAAAAAACTATAAGATTACGAAAATGATATTTTTCTTCTTCCTATGTATATGCTTACCCTAGAACTTCTTTATTTATATCCTGTGCATTGTATCTTGTGTATCCTAAGCCAGTATAATCCCACACCTACAAAAAATTATGAAAATATAGAAGAAACCATTATCAGTCTTATTTCAAAACATAGAGCGCCACTGGGAGAGAGGATATGTTACAAAGAAATGTAGCAGATTATTAAAGTAAAAGAAAATATGATTATATTCTAAGCAAAAGAATTATTGTGGTAAAAATTGCATATGCAATGCCTAAAAGCAATTGCAGGGCACAGACAAGAGTAACACCAGCTACACATCATGCCAAATAGACACTTACAATTAGGGGTGACAATTCGTGTTCGCGAGTCAGGTTCGTGTCGTGTCGAGCCATGAGTATTCAGCTATATGGGTTGACTCGAACCCGACCTGTTAAGTAAACTTGTCAAGAATCTTCAACCCGAACACGACCTGTTTATTAAACAGGTCAACCCGACCTGACACGTTTAACTCGTTTAATTAACAAGTCATGTAAAGGTTAATACAAATAACTCATTTAATAATTTATTTGATTAATAGGTCATACCAAACCTATATAATTTTTATCAATTCCCATATATCTAAAATTAAAATACAATTACAACTATAAATATAAAAATAAACATATAAAATACAACCATTAATTAAGTAATAATATCAAAATAACTAATAATTTTATAAGCTAAACGGGTCAACAGGTCAGACAAGTTCGCATGTTGAACACGAACATGACCTGTTTATTAAAAGGGTTAACCGTGTCACCCTGAATATGACTCGAACCCGTTTAGCCTCAACCCATGACCTGTTTATAAACGGGTTAGTCATGTCGGGTTCGTAGGTCGTGTCAGATGTTGCCACCCCTACTTACAATTCCTAAATGATGAAAAGGATTCAAATTTAAAAATTCCCCACTTCAGCTCCTTGGCAAGTAAGGAGTTGATATGGGACAATCAAGACAAAATAAAAGAACAAGAAAATTAAAAGATAAGCCCTAAGAATCAGCACCTAATTGCTTGGAATCAGCACCAAGCAAGAAACTTGGGAATCAACACCTAAGGTATCAAGAATTAACACCCAAAATGTGGGGAGTAAAAAGACCCTGATGGAGATATGGGCCTTTGGGCCGTGCTAAAGAAGGCCGACCTACTCTTGAGTTTAGAACTTGTTAGTACTATGGGTCGGCCCATACGCCGAGGATCCGAGGATCCAGCCGAGGGTGAATTTCTCTTCGGACGGACACCGGAGAACCTGGGACTTCATGATAAACGTTAGGCAATGACATGGTTAAAACCAGTGGATAAAAGGGGTAAACCCTTGAATGTCCTGGAAGCACCGATGTAAGAGAAACACCAAGGATAAAGGCTGTCACCTCCACATTAAAGACCCTGCACCTACCACCCTGGCCGCATTAATGGAGAAATGACACCTGAACAGTGGAAGGGAAACTTCTGGTTACTATTCAAAGGCACTGAGAAAAGAAATATCTAGGCTAAGGGGGAGTTTGGGGCAACACGTGTACAAAGCATCAAAAAGAAGAGTATTTAAAGAGCAACCTAGAACAGAAATAGGGGATTCCCCCTTCTTTGTAACCTAAAAGAAAGAGAAAAAAGAGAGAGAAATAATATAAGAACAGTTCTCGGCTTACGTCCGAGCAGGTTGATTTACAGTATTCATTGTTGTTTTCAAGTGTTTACCATCTTTGGCTTGTCATTTAATCCTCAAACACTTCTAACCTGGGTTTCAAGCCCACGCTCTACAAATCATATTGTTTAAGGCTCATTGGGCCTGAGCTCGTAACTGTTCTTGGGGCCAGGTGCAATTGTGCACTTACACAAAATATTTGAAAATCTCCAATCTGAAATTTCATTAATCAACCGTCTTCCAAATACAAATAAGCTAGGAGCTTATATAGTGTGCTAGAGCTTCCAGGAAATAAAGAGATAAAAGACAACAACTAATGAAAAATAATCCTAACTGAACTCAAATACTAATCCCTGTCTAAATATAATCGCTATCTAAACTCAAATCTAAAAGTTCAAAATAATCCAATCTTTGCACGAGATAAATACAAAAATATAAATTCTAATATAATTTTGGCTGGACTCCCTACATCATGCTCCCCTGGTTGGAGAAAACTCAATATCGAGTTTTGAAACATTAAAGGATCATGAATCTGTCACATAGCACTTGCTTCAATTCAAGAATCATATTTGGGAGCATTGAGAATAGATAAACCTTGTATTCCACCTCATGAAACTCTTCTGGAGTTCTTGGTCCTTTTTCAAAATCTGGTAATTCAAAGCTCCCTCCTAATAACACAAATAAAATTAAATCTTTAACCCTCTTCCATCTGCTGTTTATCTCACCTTCACTTGCTATTATTTCACAGTTGATCAGTGTTCAGTTCTCCTCCTGAACATGACCAAATTGATACTCGCCCTATTAGTTCACATTCCTAATTCTAACTTAAACTTCATTTTCTAATCTGTCTCAGCACTTATATATTAGGAATGTAAGTTATGGCTCCAATGAACATGTTTTTAATTATCTTGGTAAATGTATTAATGATCCATTCTTTTTTAAGATCCAAAATTTTATATTAAAAAAAAAAAATCTGACATGCATGATAATGGAAAACGTCAGCGAGCATACATAGGAATAAAGTAATACTAGACAACTGAACATGTCATTGACACAACAAATGGTGAACAATTGAATGAGTCAGATCAACGCATTAAGTTTATAGTTCTCTGGAGCTTAAAAGTATTTCAGTACATCATTTTACATTGAGCAATTAAAAGGGAGTCAACTATCAAAACAAACAATAGGAATAAAAAAAAAAATTGAAGTGAATCAAAAATAGAAAGCAGCAATGATTACCTGCATTTTATCAAAATATGCATGTCGATACTGTTCAATTTATTGCCAAGCACCAACATCTACAAAGTACAAACGTTGTTATTCTAAGTCTAAAACTATGCAATTCATTTTTGTTTTTTTTTATAAGTAGGAAAGATGTATATTCAAAAGAAGCATTGCTTTCAGCTATGGTGATGATTTCAAGAATGCTCAAAAGCAGGGCCATTTCAATCAGTAAAACAGATATACCACCATATCAATTCCATCTTCTTCTTTTTTTTAAAAAAATCCATTGCTATAAATGAAAATGCAAAAAAAACTGCCTAACAGCATTTATATTCCTTAGGGAAGGGTGTTGAAGCATACATAAGTTACTTCCCCATAAGAGTACCATGGCGACTTTTAGAGGATTAAGAGAAATTGAGGGTGGCCAGAGCATGTTGAGAATGACAAAAATATCGAAGTTGATACCTTTGAAAAGAGATATAGTAGCAGGTGTCACTGTACTGACCCTTGGATCAGGGGGTCTTCTTTGTTGAAGTAGGGTCTACTCCCCAATGCAGGATTGCTATCAATGATGTCAACACTCAGGTGCTTTGTCAATGGCATGCTTGTTGCAAACACACATAGAAGATGATGGTATTGAAATTTCAAAGCAACTGATGGAAATGGCAATATCCTATATCCTCCAGCCCAAACCAAATCTATTTAATAAATGAAAGAATATGTAAAAGTACAAGACATTACAGTGCTGAAATTCATGATGAAATTTTATTTAATACATTATTCTGCATTTAGATATTGAGGTGAATTAACAAGGTTTCACTGACATAAATTGAGCATATTTTCCACAAGGGAATTAGGTAACCAAGGTCTGGTAGTGTTTGAGACAGACTAAAACCTGTCAGCAGATCAGATAACAAATGAATTAATAACAGTGGCACAATGTGTTAAGCAATCACTAGGAAATTAATTGACTTGGTCGGAATCCACTTGTGGACATCACTCTTAATCCCTAGTAGAAAATAAAAAGAAACTACAGGTAGGAAAATAATATTAGGCTTATGACTAAAACAGAACAAGATGTCATATTGTGTAACAAAATTTCAACCAGGTTTAGTCAAACGACCTCCCCCTCCAACATAGTACACAGTTAATCAAGTATAAACACAAAACATCACATACCCAAGGAACAAGCTAGAGCCATGCCAATCATGCCTCCTCCAACAATAGCAATATCATAATGCTGAAAGATATTAGAGAGATCACGTGTCTCCTTGTGCTCCTAATTTTTCAGGAAAATGAATTAAAATCAATGTTAGACTTGACATATTTAGAACTCTTTAAGAAGCAACAATTATATTGCGGTAGAGAACATAAATGAAAGCAATGAAACATTAAAAGCGTCCTAAAAAAGAAAATTCACACACGCATAGATAGAAAACAAGCTCTAGGTTTGAACTTTCAATCTCTGTTGGGTGAATGGCTATGGACATATGGATGGAAGAAAATCAACCACGAAGACCGGGGAGGTGTTTGTCAGATCCAAATCTGGGCAAGATTGAGGTCAATAGTCGAGGTACATATGGAGTAGTCTTTTGGTGAAGTATCCAGTCATCCTATATTTGATGTGTGGGTGGCAATGGTATAAAAGTGAGGTTTTGGTGTGACATTTGGTGCAGGGCTCAACTTTTTAAAAGATTTGTTCCTGGAATTGTTCTCAATTGTGCTAAACAAGGATGCTTCTGTTCACTCTTGTTTGGTGGTGAATGAAGAGAGAGGGGGGGGGGGGGGGGGGTGGCATGATCTTGGAAAATTCATTACAAACAAGCTTTCAAAGATTGAGAATTAGGATGTATGGATTTGTTGTTCAATAATTTGTATGCTGGTAACCCAACAGAAGAAGGTCAATATTGTTTGAGTGGGAGTTCTGAATTTTTTTTTTTTTGATAATTCAACCCTGGATGTCTCCATTGGAAACACAAGCACAATAACAATTCTTGGGTTCCACTGGACTGAGTTAACATGAAATAAATTGTTGACTTCATAGTTCTCTCACACACACATAAATATATATGGAGAGATTAATATTACAGGGCTAGGTTGGTCCCAATTAGAACCAGATACCCTTGCAGCTGCATCAGTGCAGAAAAGCTTGTGCCGAACTTTTAACCTAGAGACATTCACATAGAGTTTTCTTACAATTACCCTGTGCAAGCAGATAATATGCTAGTTGCTATAACCAAAGGGTATCTGTAACATAAGCATTCGTGAAAGCATACAAGATAACATTGAAATGCAAACTGACATTTAAAATCCCACTCTTACATATTAGGGTTCTAAAAATTACACAATCTCTTGGAGCATATTGAGTGTGTGTTTGACAAAAATTATTCAACTTATTTTACTATTTAGCTTATTTTTGCTACTATTAATAGGCTCCATTGTACTTTTTGATACTATTCATGGATTCCATTGTACTATTTCAGCTAACTTTTATATTTATCTATAGTACTTTCAACAAAAAAATTTTAGTTTCAACAAAATAAGCGAATTCCAAACAGGCCCTAAGTTAAAAGGAAAATTTTATAAGATTGTTATATGACCAGCTATGCAGTATGGTACTTAATGTTGCGTTGCTAAGAAGAAACATATTAATAAAATATGTATAGCTGATATGAGAATGTTAAGACAAGGGTAGCTCTTGTTGATGAAAAAATGAGGGAGAGTCGCTTGAAATGATTTGGTCATGTTCAGAGGACGCAACAATAAAAAAGAGTAAGTTGATACATGTAAAGGGAACGAAAAAATTTAGAAGAAGGCTCTAAAATAATATTAGTAGAAGAAATAATTAATGAGTTATCAGTTAAGGAATAGATGGAATAGATAGATTATATGATTTCAGATAGAGTAAAATGGACCCTAACTAACTAATTTGTTGATAGGATGGGGGCTCCAAAACTTGGGATTAAAGCTTGTTGTTGTTGTCTAGGAGCATATTGTTTCTCTCGCATAAAATGGTGGTTCCTACCATGCCTTTTTTCCTATAAAAAAAGTCACAATTCCTGAAAAAAATTCATAACAGCACACAAAGTTTCATACCATATACTGCAGAAATGCTCCCAATTTTTTTTATTTTTTATTTATTTACTAGAGCTAAGAAAACACAAAAATAATTTCCATGGAAAGGCCGCTTGAGGAATTCTAGCCTATATTAGTCTAAATGAGAATATGAAGCAAAGCAATTCAGTTTTAGTTAAAAAATAAAAGAATGATTTTGTGAAAATTAAATATAAAAAAATGTTTGATTAATGGGAAATGGGAAATGCGTACCCGTTCATTGTTGGACTGAAATGATTGGTTACTGAGAGAGAGAGAGAGAGAGAGAGAGAGAGAGAAGGCTTTAGGGCCCAAAAGTCTTGGACCCAGTTTAAGGCCAACCTTGGCAGAGGCGGCTGCACGTGGAAGGCAAGGCAGAAGGTTCTAAATTCTAACACCTTGACCTGACCTGAAAATTTGAACACCCTAAATTTTATTTATTTAAGCCCAACAACAAATTAATTTTCTTTGTTCTAAAATCAGGAACAAAGCCCAACAATAATCTCAAAATATAAACATTCAAATAAAGAACCCCATTTGTCCTCACTCCTTTGCTCAGATTAAAATAATTTTTTTTTGATAAAATAGATTAAAATATATTTTTTATGAAATATTAAAATAATTTGACATAACATAAATTATCATATCATATCATCATATAAAACTATATAATAAAAGTTGGGCTTAAGTTGTACCAAAATTGAAGAATTTTTTTTAGATTAAAAATATTTTTTTTCTTATATTTTTCTCCTACAATTTCTAAGTTGATAAAGTCTCAATTTGATTACAATTCAAAATTTTCATCTAATCCTTTTATTATTAATTTTTAGATAGCACCACTTTTTTTTTTTTATTCTTATCAAATTTTTAGGAGTGCAAATCAAATAAGATAGAATTAAAAAAAAAAAATTGATATCAACTTACAAAGCAGAATATATTTAGATTTAAAAAATATATATATATTATTATTTTTTGTTCTAATCTTCTTCTCCAATAATTTTAAAGCAAATAAAAAATCTTAATTTGATTACAATCTAAATTCTTTATCTAATCATTTTATTATTAATTTTTAGATAACATCACTCTTTTTATTCTTATCAACTTTTTAGGAGTGCAAATCAAATAAGATTGAATTTTTTAATAAAAAAATTGATATCAACTTACAAATAAAAAATGAAATAAAAAAAAGAAAAAAGAAAAAAGAAAAGAAAAGAGTTGATATCAATTTGGAATTACACGGAGAACTTTGTATCACAAGCAAAAACATGTTTGTTTATTTATTTATTGATAGAAAGCATTAACACAATTTTAATTGTGCATCGATCATACCAGATCATTTCAATAATTATAAAATATTTGTAAAAAAAAAAATTCTTGCTAGACTTATTGCCTAACTAGTGGCCAATCTTAATAGACTAGAAAATTTGATAAAATAATTTGTGTAAGATACATATTCAATTGATAGAAAGCATTAACACAATTTTAATTGTGCATCGATCATACTAGATCATTTCAATAATTATAAAATATTTGTAAAAAAAAAAAAAATCTTTCTAGACATATTGCCTAACTAGTGGCCAATCTCAATAGACTAGAAAATTTGATAAAATAATTTGTGTAGGATACATATTCAATTGATAGAAAGCATTAACACGATTTTAATTGTGCATCGATCATACTAGATCATTTCAATAATTATAAAATATTTGTAAAAAAAAAATTCTTGCTAGACTTATTGCCTAACTAGTGGCCAATCTCAACAGACTAGAAAATTTGATAAAATAATTTGTGTAAGATACATATTCAATTGATAAAATATAAGTCAAATTATAGAATCTATAGAAAATAATATACATAATTTAAGTAAAAGATTAAAGTACACTTCTAAGTTTTAACCGTTAAAGTTTTGGCTTGTTTTCATTTTGGCCATTATGTTTATTTTAACCATTCATGTTTGATTTCAGTTAGCTATGTTGTCCATTTCTATTACCGCTGAATCACTGATAGTAACAAAAACTGCTTAGGAAAACCCCGTGCCCTTGGCCCAAGCTCCAAGTTCAAATAGTTATGTCATCCCAAGTTTGAATAGTTCGAATCCTACAATGGGAAGCTCTTGGGAAAAAACCCCACATCCTCGACTCAATTACAAACTAGTGTCCTTGTGGGGTTGAGATAACAGTTAGCTATGGTTCACTGTTTATCTTGTTTGCATACCTAAACCTAGCTAGTAGGATACTACTCTAACAACGTCTAGATAAAAAAGTCACTTTAGTCATTTCCTTCTACTCTTTTTCTTTTTAGTTATAATATAAACAAGGGTCATTCTACCGTACCGCCTATTTTTTTTAGGGGTACGGTACCCACCCATATCTGAACCATTGACTTGGTGTTGTTATCATCTTAGCCGTTAATTTAATTTTAGTAGAAACCGGTTACTGGCAAAGCAAGTTAGTGTATATAAACTAAAAAAAAAATAATGATGGTCTCTCTCAGTTTTTTTTCTCATGTGTTCTCCGATATTTCTTCCTCTCTCGCGTTCTTCGCTTCCTCTTGCGTTCTCTGGTAAAGGTTTCTTTCTTTCTAAAAAAAAAATTGAAGGTTTCTTTAAAGGATCATAATCGTTTTGATATTGTTAAAGGTAAGTATCAAAACGATAAAACCCTATTTTGACTGCTATTGTTTTGTTTCCCTTTTTTCTTTATTAGTTTCTTGTGGGTATTGTGTCTGGGGTGGGTGGGGAAGAGTCCTCAATCTTCTTCAGGTCTGTTTGGATGGCATGGGATTTTGTTTAGGATTTGGATTTGGGTGGGTAACTTAAAAAGAGAAGAATTTGTATTTGACCCAAATTCATCATGGAATTCAAGTCCAAATCTATTGATTTCAAATCCCTCACTAACCGTGGAATTTGAGAAATCCTTCCACAATGCTCGCGTCTTCACTGCCTCAAGCTGCGACAACAATGTTAAAGCCGCAACCACCATGGTGTTTAGGTTTGTCTCTCTTAGCTTATCTAAGTTCGTTCTGGGTTTGTTTGTATTTCTGTTTTTGTTTGTGTTTGAGTTGTGTGGGTTTCGTTTGGATTTTTCTATGTGGGTCTGTATCTACTGGTAAGCAGGGGTTGGTTTAGTTTTGTTAAGAAATTGTTGGAGATATTTTTTTAGAGTTTCAAGTTGGTCTAATTGAAATGCAATGAATTGTTTGATGAAATGCCTCTATGAGCTATGTATTTTAACGCATTATAACTTTTTAGATGATAGTGGTGATAACTTTTTAACTAGTTTAACATAAGATGTTTGCTTTGTGTATAGCTACATTGATTTCAAAGTTTGTCACGTTGGTAGATTTGTATCAATGCCTAGTCTTTGATGAGAGAAGACTGCCTAGTGCTAATTATGTAATTGATTCCTTTTGTTTTCATAGAACAGGCAGAACCTTTTTTTTTCATCTCTAATAAGCATTTTGATGGCTTTGCTTAACCCTAGAATAGCTTTGAAATATATTTGTAATGTTGAGTAGATAACATCAATTCATCTCAATCCAACATCCTCTTTTTCTCTTCTTAGTAGTTCATAGTTTTTTGGGGTCTATGTGAGTGACATGGAGATTTATAAGTAAATGATTTTGTCTTTCACATGGGCGGACAGGTAAGATCTTTGCTACATGACAGGGGAGAGTGAGAGAGAAGAGTTGAAGGCCTAGAAGAATCTAGCCTATGTTGGAAATTGCTTCTCCAATTTGTTAATTTACCCTCTATAACAACAACAAAGCTTTACTCCCAAAAATTTGGGGTTAGTTATGGATCTTTAACATTAATCGGGGTTGGTCCCATGTATTCTTCTCTGCCATTCAATTATATCCAAAATCATACCTTTGCCACTTCTTTGATTAACTTGTCATTTTTTACTACTTGCTTATTTACCCTATAATTGATACAATTTCTCCTCGTACCATACTTGCCAATACAGCTGGAAAATATTTTACCATACCAAACTGGTATAATATCCTCTTGGAAAGGTATCGATATGCACTTTAACTCGTTTTGGCTATTTGAGTTGGTAATTCTATTTTAGGCCAGTACAATAAAGGTTGTTTTTATAAATTTGTTAAAGCTAGACACCAATGTATGTAGATGCTAAGCTTGCCAAAATAGCATTTCCAGAAGGACAAGATCATTCGCTTCTCCCACTTTTTCTTCTTCCACATCGTCTACAGCCCCATGTTGCCCACTTCTTCTTGGTTTCTTTGCTAACCACTTTCTTTGTGTTTTTGTTTTGACCGCACAAACACTTTTTATGTTTCTTGGTTTGTCTGTCTAGCAGAACAAGTTAACCTACCCCATATGAATCTTTGGTAACACGCACACACACACACACACACACACATATACATGGACTTGCATTTTGGGCCAAGGTTGATTGGGTTGTTGATTGCTTCTATGAGGAAAAAAATGTAAACCTGGGCAACATATTAGGATGGGCATGGACTTATATTTTTATTGGCTCTTACCAAATTAGCAGGCTCTAACCAAATATATAAGCTCATGAATTTATAAATAAATATACATATTTTAAGTTCATAAATATACAAAAATATTTTTTATAGTGGTAATTCCAAAATGGTACACCGGTACCAAAATATTTTGTTCCTCTAGCCCCTCTTATTGATGCTTTTTATTTGTTATATATATATATATATATTGTTCTAGTTGGCCCCAAACCCAGAAAAAGGAGGGTTGCGGCAAATTGTTGGCTAGCATAAAATGTAGTCACTCTATTATTTTTTTATATAAATTTATGTAGATATGTATATATGTATGTGTCTACACGAAACCTTTACTAGCCATATATGCCTTGTTTCATATACTGTCTACTTTTTTGCTATCTTTTCTTCATATTGAATTTTAAAGCTCATGCCATTTTGGGGATTTACACATATTTCACTCTATTTTGTTCTGGGTTTGCACGTTGAAAAGTTGTCATTTATTAGGGAGTGGTACTCATGTTAGTGTTCATGTCACATAGTTCTAACTTCACTGTTGCATCTTTCTTCTTATTCTTTAGACATTAGGTTTGTTGGATGGCTCTTATGCATTGAGCATCCCTTATATTGTATAATTCACGTTACTCATATTTTTCTTGACGCAGCAATCATGTTTGCTAGATAATTGCAGATGAAGGCATCATTGATCCTTTGGTCAATACTCTAAAGCACTCGCAAACCTCTGAAAGCCTGATTGAAAAGGTGTTTTATTATTATTTTATTTATCTTTATCCCCCATTTCCCATTATAAGAAACAATCCTGAGGATAATGAACCCTTGCTACAATGTAGAGCTTGAACCTACTTGCTCGGATATTAGATCCTAGTAAAGAGATGAAATCTAAGGTTAGTCATTAGTTTCTTGCACCATGTGTGAAAAACTCATAATGTTTTTTTTGTCTTACTGAGTATGTTGATGCATTCCAGTTTTATGATGGACTAGTTAATGGATCAAAAAAGTTATCAGACGCAACAAAAAACCTTGAAGATTCTGCAGTCTTAACTGGAAATATGGTTGACAAACCCATATCAAATGTGAATGCCAGGTCTTTTCCTCTCTTCCCCCCCCTCCAAAAAAGAAACTCCCCTTCTAATTTTATTTTGTTTATTAATTTTAAAACTACTTTTTCATTATTATCATTTATTTCTCCTTTTCATGAAATTTTATTTTTTTCTGTTTCTATATACCCAGTCCATATCTTTGTTTTTTGTGTTCGTGAGAGGAATTCAAAGTTAGGTGATTCTTATTTATTGTTACAGTATTTTGCTTATTGTTCATGACAAACAAATAGAATAAGGTGAGCAGAATGCATATGTTGAGCTCTCATTTTCATATCTTATCTCATAAAAAAAATCTGGTTCACCTATGAAGGAAAAAAAAAATATGGTTCAATATTGACTGCTTTTGTAGTTCTATTGGGAGGAGCAAGCAAAATGAAAGCTTTCTTGTATAATTGACAAGGATTTCTCCTCAAAGATTTCATCTTCATATCCTCTTTAAGAAAAAAAAAAATTATGTGAAAAAAAATTTCATTATTTGTGTGACAGTCTAAAAAGTAAAGACTTCAACTAGATGCTTAAGTTTAGGTTACAAAATAGTAGTATTTTTTAATCAAAACAAATCTGCAAACATGAGTGTGGAATCTATTGATCATAGAAGCTAACCTATTTTGAGTTCACTTCTTGGTCCTCTTTTGGCTTATCACTCATCACTTTCCACTGCAATTGCAATAAAGCCCTCTGTCTGTGGACTAGTGGAGGTAATGCAATCAGATTAGCACTTCTGAAGATATATACTTTGGACTTCTGAAGATCCAACTCCTCTTGCAACATTCTGCACTCATCTTCATGCTCACATCTCAAAGCTCTCATCTGAGCTTCATGTTCATTCCTGAGCAACAATGTTTTCTGCACAAAACTCACATTGTATTAGCCATTGAAGCAAATTTGGGTACTAAAGGTCAATAACTTGAAGCTAATGTACCTCTCTCAATTCATTTTCAACTTCAATTTCAGCACGTTTTAGCTCTTCACTGTGAGAAAAATAATAAGAGAACCACCAAATATGACAAAAGGACTGACACATGATGTTGGAACTGCACAATGTGAGGATGAAACCGTTAAATGTGAGAAAAAAGTAAAGGAACCACCAAATGTGAGAAAAGAACTGTCACATGTGATGTTGGAACTGCACAATGTGAGGATGAAACCATCAAATGTGAGAACAAAGTAAGGGAACCACCAAATATGAGAAAAGAACTGTCACATGTGATGTTGAAACTACACAATGTGTGGGTGGAACCGTCAAGTGTGAGAAAAAAGTAAGGGAACCACCCAATGTGACAAAAGAACTGTTATATGTGATGCTGGAATTGCACAATGTGAGGATGTGATGCTGGAATCGCACAATGTGGGGATGGAACCATTGAATGTGAGAAAAAAAAATAAGGGAACCATTAAATGTGACAAAAGAACTGACACGTGATGTTGGAATTGCACAATGTTATGATGAAACCGTTAAATGTGAGAAAAATAATAAGGGAACCACCAAATGTGACAAAAGAACTGACACGTGATTAGGGCTGTCCACCGGAACCCGTACCCGACCAACCCGAGGCGAACCGTCCGACCCGCACCCGAAACCGGCCGACCCGACACCGGTGAAGGTCGGAGGCGGGTTTCAACCTCCAGAAACCGAGACCGGCGGGTCGGTTGACGGGTCTGCTCTTCAAAATCCGATTCCAACCGATCCGACCGCCTATATATCGGAAACACCCACCAATTTTCTCAGGTATGAGATTTCCGACCATTTCTCGACAGATCCGGCGAGAGCTCTTCGAGATCTCGACAGATCCGTTAAGATCCGGCGAGATCTCTTTGAGAACTCGTCGAGATCTCTTCAAGATTTGGTGAGAAATGAAATGTGCTCGACAGATTTGGTGAGGTTTCCGATCATTTCTCGACATTATGTTGAGATCCGGCGAGAACTCGTCGAGATCTCCTCAAAATTTGCTCGATCCGGCCATGTTTCGGTCAGTTCCGGCCAGATTTCGGCCAGTTCTAGCCTGATTTCGTCTTCCCTGAGTCCGACCGACCACCGACCGATCAGTACCCGATATCTGAGTCGCCCAATCCGACTCATCTAACGGTCGGCGGCGGGTCTGGATGCCGGAGACCCGATGTGGTCGGGTCGGTTCCGGGTTGGGCACAAACCCGACCCGGACCGACCTGTGGACAGGCCTACACGTGATGTTGGAACTGCACAATGTAAGGATGAAACCCTCAAATGTGAGAAAAAAAGTAAGGAAACCACTAACTGTGAGAAAAGAACTGTCACATGTGATGTTGGAACTGCACAATGTGAGGTTGGAACCGTCAAGTATGAGAAAAAAGTAAGGGAAACACCCAATGTGACAAAAAAAACTGTCATATGTGATGCTGAAATCGCACAATGTGTGGATGTGATGCTGGAATCGCACAATGTGAGGATGAAACAATCAAATGTGAGAAAAAAAAAAGAAGGGAACTACTAAATGTGACAAAAGAACTGACACGTGATGTTGGAATTACATAATGTGAGGATAGAATTGTCAAATGTAAGAAAAAAAAAAAAGGAAACCACCAACTATGAGAAAAGAACTGTCACTTATGATGTTGGAACTGCACAATGTGAGAATGGAACTGTCAAATGTGAGAAAAAAAAGTAAGGGAACCACCAAATGTGAGAAAAGAACTGTCACATGTGATGTTGGAATTGCACAATATGAGGATGAAACCGTCAAATGTGAGAAAAAAGTAAGGAAACCACCCAATGTGACAAAAGAACTGTCATATGTGATGTTGGAACCGCATAATGTGATGATGGAACCATCAAATGTGAGGAAAAAAAAAGTAAGGGAACCACCAAATGTGAGAAAAGAACTGTCACATGTGATGTTGAAATTACACAATGTGAGGATAGAACCGTCAAATGTGAGAAAAAAGTAAGGGAACCACCAAATGTGAGAAAAGAACTGTCACATGTGATGTTAAAACTGCACAATGTGTGGGTGGAATCGTCAAATGTGAGAAAAAAAGTAAGGGAACCACCAAATGTGACAAAAGAGTTGTCATATGTGATGTTGGAACTGCACAATTTGAGAATGAAACCGTCAAATGTGAGAAAAAAAAGTAAGTGAACCACCAAATGTGAGAAAAAAACTATCACATGTGACATTGAAACTACACAATGTGAGAATGAAACCGTCAAGTGTGAGAAAAAAGTAAGGAAACCATCCAATGTGACAAAAGAACTGTTATATATGATGTTGGAAATGCATAATGTGAGGATGAAACCATCAACTATGAGAAAACAATAAGGGAACCACCAAATGTGAGAAAATAACTGTCACATGTGATGTTGGAACTGCACAATGTGAGGATGGAACCGTCAAGTGTGACAAAAAAGTAAGGGAACCACCCAATGTGACAAAATAACTTTCATATGTGATGTTGGAACCGCATAATGTGAGGATGAAATCGTCAAATGTGAGAAAAAAAGTATGGGAACCACCAAATGTGAGAAGAGAACTGTCACATGTGATGTTGGAACTACACAATGTGAGGATGAAACCGTCAAATGTGAGAAAAAAGTAAAGGAACCACCAAATGTGAGAAAAGAACTGTCACATGTGATGTTGGAACTGCACAATGTGAGGAGGAACCGTCAAATGTGAGAAAAAAGTAACCTGGTGTAGCAGGTTACCTATTAGTAGGTACCGTACCCCCCTCTTTTTGGGGGGTACCATAGAATTACTCTATAAACAAAAACCAAAAAACAAAATGCTTTCCATATCTGTTAAGAGAAGACTGTTAGTGACCAATGAACTACTTCTTCCATCCTCGTGAAAAGGAACTAGACAAATTTTTTCTTTAATTATTGAGCCAACTAAATAAAAGTTCAAACAATTGACATTTTTGGTATTATCATTTATCACCATAAACAAAAGATTACTTTAGAAACCCATTTGGAGGAAAAGATAAAAAAGAAAAAAAAATTCCAAAGGTCCCCATGTAAATAAATCTATTTTCTACGTGCAGTTGACTATAAATATTGAACTATCCCCAACCCACGAAAGGATCAATTTTGAACTAAGGAGTTTTGTCACGAAAACCACTAAAATTAGAGAAAATGAAAATAATTAAGGTAAGAATAAGAAGCAATTTTTAGAATTCGGATATTATATTATATTGTTGATCAAGTGACGTCGATTAAAAGAATAAGTCTTGTGCCACATAAAGTGCCACAATAAATGTTACAACTCGCCCATGTGGCAAGTTGTGGTTGATGAAGTGATGGTGGTGGGTCCCTGTGAGGACACCCTTTCACTAACCACAACTCGCTACATGGACAAATTGTGGTATTTGTTGTGCCACTTTATGTGGCACTAGAGAGTCTCCGATTAAAAAGCTATTGTCAGGCCAACTTATAAGTAATAAAATTTATACTAATTTTTAACAATTTTCCTATTTTAATAAGTTGAAAACTAGAGATCCGAAAAAGTTCATGCATGTAAGCTTATAGTTATAGCTATTAGGTCTGCCAATAACTTTCGCTTCTACTAGCAAACCTATTTTGTCACATATCGCAAAAGTTCTCTTTAATAATGTTTGTAAAGGACTTTATTCAAGCCTACGATATAGATGTATAATGGTTGCGAATAATAATAAAATGGACTTGGATCTGATTCATTAGAAATCTTCTTGAGTTTCTTGTTATCTGAAGCCGGGGACTACAAATTATTGGCTCTCATTTTTCAATCCTTATAACAACTAGATAATTTTCCGCGCAATGCGCGGATACTTGGTAATTTCATTTGAAAATAATTTTTATTTTTTTAAGACCCATGTATAGTAATCATATTGTTATATAGTATTAATGATGTTTCTCATAATATTGTTGAATGCTTTGAAACTTAATTTTCTTAATTCGTATTTTATAATTTTAATTTTTCTTTATCCTAAAAGTAGTTTCCGACTATTGAGTGGATTTTCTTTACTAATATATATATATATATATATATATATATATATATATATATATATATATATATATTGTAATTACATAGTTATTAGAAATTTCTAGGAGTTTACATCATATTATAAATTTAATATTTAAAATAATAAAATAACATCTAGATAAAAGGTAAACTTTATTTCTAAAACTGAACACTTCCTCAACCACTTCATTCTCACCACCAAATTCCAAGACCCCAATCTCAAACACTTTGTTCGTAATCCAAATGAAACAAAATTATTTGTATAGCAACATATAGAGAACTTAATCAAATAAAGAAAAACACTTCCATTTATCAATATTTAATCGCCTATAATATGGCTTTTATATTCTTTAAAAAAAACAAAAAACAAAGAGAATTCTAAAATTCAAGAAAAGTATAAGTTAAAAATGGGAGAACTAATCTTGTATTATTAATTTTACACATGAGCTTTGTCTTTATATAGAGAAGTACAGCATGCTAATTAACTTACAATAGTACATCAAAACCATAACAACAAATTAAATCATTTGAAACTAATCTTAACAAACCACAACAATTATAATTTACAACACTAACAAACGTAATCAAAAAAATATAGGTGGATAAGTATTATACGTGAAAGATACATGAGAAAGAACATAAAAATTATGTGAAGAACTACCTAATTGTAGCTTTGATGGAGAGAACTAACAATATGATTGTGATTTATACACCGTTTCACACTATTCCTGAATAGCTGCAACTAAACTTAGGGTTGCAACTAAAGTTGAGATAATTTTGATTCACAACAAAGAAAACTCCATAATAATCATCGTTTTTTACTTTTATGGTTGAGGCTCATACCAATACCACACTAAATAGTAGTAAAAAAAAATGAAAAAGAAACCAAGAAATTGTGAGGTCTAAAACAAAATCAAAAAGCACCTAACCTGTGGCATGAAGATTAAAGACTATAGGTAGGTATATATAAAATAGTAGAAGTGCAAGAGGTGAAAAGGGGTGAGTGAAAACACAAAAACTTTTGTGCTTTGTGAGAGAAAGGAAAGTCTTGAAATAATGAACTCAAGAAAATAAAGAGTCTTTATCTTTTAAATTTTAATTAGTCTTTATCTATAATGTGGCACTTGAGAAATGTCCTCATACAATGAATCTAAGAAAATAATTTTCTTACCTTTTGAATATTTTTTTCATGGGAATTATTATTTGAATTTTAATTAGTCTTTATCTCTTATGTGGCACTTGAGTAAAGAATTTATGTGAACAAATTCCTTGTCAAAGAGAGCACCACATGACAGAACCTCATACTCTCTCACGTGAGGTCTCTGCTTTTATATATAATGTTGATATTGATTGATTGATGATTGATTAATAATCATATGACATCGTAGTGTTTTTAACGAAGATATCAATGAATCAAATCATTCCTTCACTGATTATTGAATTATTAAAAAAAAAAATCTCATACGGTTGCATTGGATTTGGAAAACAATTGTTATTATAAATTTAACAAATATGAGTATAGGAAATTTTATTCAAACAAAAGTGTTTGTGATATTATGGATTTGAAACAATGCTTAGACCTAATTATTTCAAATAAACCACACACACACACACACACACACACACACACACACACACACACACACATATATATATATATATATATATATATATATATATATATTATAACTCAAATCACTTCATAAATTTCATCGATAAGAAACAATTTTTCATTCCATATTTAGTTCAATTCATTGAACTAAAATTAATGTTTAAATCATTTTTTTAAATACATCTATTAAAATGAACCATAAAAGAATTAGCAAAATTTTGTCATTCATTTTTTTTTTTTTCCCTTTTGTGCTAAAGGAACAAGAAGAGGCCTAAGCAAGATCTGACTTAAAATCAGTGGGAGGCTTAACGGATTAGATCAAAAATCATAAGATTTTACATTTCATTTAAAAAATATATATATCAGTAATGATTTTCTATGTTAAATAATCATTAGAGTTGTCCCTGAAAAAGTTAAAATTCAATATAGTGTATGTGTTATACTTTATATGACCATCGGTCAAAAAAATACTTTATATGACTATATCCCTATTAATTAAAAAGGAGAAGCCTTTGTCGTCGCCGGTGGAGCAATCATGGGCGTGGCAAATGCTGTCTAATGACTATTCTTGGCCTTCACAAGTGATGTTTGAGAAGGATGAGATGGGATGCCTCACCAATCTGAATCTGTAGAGCTTGGTAAGTTTTGGATTCAATTGGATGGGTTGACGGTACTACTACTAATACTATGTTGATGTTGTGGTTGTGGTTGTGGTTGTTGGTAAAACTATTGGTTTTAGAGCTACATCTAAACTTGGAATTGGTAGTTTTAATTTGGGGATTAAATTGTGATATTATTGCGTCACTATGGCATTATTTTTTTAGTTACTATCATGAAATTCTTGCACTTTTTATAGCTAATTGATTAAGATATCAACATTTCAATTTTCACCCTATTATAATTACGATCTTAGAAAATCGAACTTTTCTTCAATTAAAATGTTTTTGTGCTTTAATTTTAACTCTAATATCAATTTTGAAATTAAAGAAAAGCTACTTTCATTGACATAAAAATTGTAGGTGTTGATATTGGGGAGATAAAGACTTTAGTGGCATAAGCAATGAAGAAATTAACACTATAAAATCTATGTATAAAGCATAAATCATACAAAAAAGACACCTAGGAACCAATATGTTTGTAGGTGACAATGTGAACTGTGATCTGGTGACATTTGTTGGTTGCATGAATTAGAAGAATTTTTTCCCCAATGTATTTAGTTTGAATTTAATTTTACTAGAAAACTTCAAATATTAACTATGACTAACAATAATAATATTCATGAATGGGTTATAAATAATTTCTTACAAAATTTATCAAAATGCACCGTGCATTGTGGGGATATCGGCTAGTGTACAATAATGAATAAACTAAAACTGGAGGGGTTGCACATTGTAAGTAAAAGACTGGAGTTCAAGCTTGAAAAATGAAGTGAGATACTTTGATTAGCCAAAGATGATTTATTCTAGGGCCTTTTTTCGGTTAAGAAATGTTTAATGAGATGTTTTTGGGCTAAAATCAATTAAAACACAATCTACATGGTCTAAAGTTTAATTACACAAGCAAGAAACAACAAAAACACTTTAGAGATAAACTCTTCAAACTTTCATATATATCTCTTTTTTGGGTGTGAATTTTGAAAATCTAACCATTGAATTTCATGTTTCTTATGTTCTTAACAAACGTATTAAATTTCATTCAAATCAGATGTTATTTATGGTTCGATCAATAAATTTATTTATTTTTACACAATTTTAAACTTGAAATTTTAACATTTGTTTGATAAAATAACAATTGATCTTTGCTTCTTCTTCTTTTTTGAAATTTTGCAAGCAAGAACTATATAATAATAACATGTAATTTGACTATTAGATTTTCAATATTCACACTCAATATCAAGATATATGAGGAGTTTGGAGAGAGGCTTTGTTATTTTGACCCTAATGCTCATGCAATTTGGATCGTTTAGCCTACGGTGTTGACATAAGGTGCAATATCCAATAAATTTACATAACATCAAACACAAAGACCTTTTTTTTTTTTGAGAAAGAGAGGGGGGGGGGGGGGGGGGGTTGGATAGTACATCAAACATAAATAAACCAAAGAATGAATTTTTGAATTGTCCTTAGATTTCGTCATGATTTTATTGTTTCACAGCAGAGGACAAATATCAGAAAAGGGGAAAGAGTAAGGCACCCCAATGATGCTTTGGTCTTTTAAGTGATCTATTCTAGATGAATTAATCTTCTTCACACCTTATATCCTAAATCACAAACAGTAAACTAAAAGAGTATCATATTATAATTATTCCCTTTTTATCCCCCTGCATCCATAATTGTCCTCACTCCTGAGTCCTGACTCCACTCACTTGTTACAAACCCCATGCCATGAAAGCAAATAGCCTGGGACTGAAAAAAGTGAATAGAATCCCACTAACAGTCAAAAAGTTGAGCACTCTCAAATCTCTACCCTTTTTGTTTCACCCATTTCATCTCACTAATGAGTGTTGAGGCAAAAAGCAAAAGAAAACAACACTTAGTGGAGGAGGCATGAAACATGATGGTACTCCCTCCTATATATTTTTCCAGCTATCTTTTCCCAACCTAAAAAACCCCACTACAACCCCACATCCCAAACAGGCCAGCCCACTCTCTTACATGCAAAGCAAGCTATAATCATTAGGAGATAACCCTCACACTAATTATTTACAATATCTATCCCTCTCATGCTGCTTCACCATTTCATTTGTTTGATCTGATGCCCTTCCAAAACTCATATAGCTTCGAGGCTGGTCATGGTATCAATAAGTACTAGAAACGGCAGTGAGAGATATAACCTTGTTGTCTGTACTCCTGGCGGCGTCGGCGCAGAACAGGTGCTCTGCTTTAGTGTGCTCTTGCTATGTACCATCGAGGAGTTTGGACAACAAAGGTGAGGAAAGAAACAGAAGCAGCAACAATAACAATACAAAGAAGCAATCTCTTGCTGAAAAGAGAGATGGGGTCATGGAAGAGCTCCATAATCATGAATTACAACTTCAAAATGGGGGCAACTACAGTAGGAGTAGTGGGTCTAATGGGCCTCACATTGAACATCCTACTCTTAAGAGTAATCTCAAGAAAACAACAATAGTGGATGGTAATCAACTAAGGCTAGAAAAGAGGAAAGTTAGTTGGCCTGATGCTCATGGCAAAGATATTGCTCATGTCCATGAATTTGAACCAAGGTAAAACCATCCCCCACCAACTTTACTTTCATGATGGGTTTTCAATTTATTAGAAAAAATGTCAGTACACATATTTTCTTGAATAGTTCCAGTGGTGTTGTGTCATAGACTTAAATCGTTGGGAACTAATTCAAGTACTGCAAACCTTTTTCCCAAATGAAATATGTGACAAGAAGAGATCATGATGGCAAGCTTAGGAACCAAAACCCATCCATAGTTCGTCACAACTTTGTTTTAGAATTTGGATTCTGGTTAATTACACCAACTCTGATATTTTTCTCACTCTTTATCTGTTTGTAGTGTGTCAGAGGATGGGGAACTCGGGGGAGTAAGGAACTCTTGTGTTTGTGCTATTCAATGAATCCAGATGTCTAAAGGTACAATGCCCTGCTTCTCAATAACCTTTTAAAATTTTCTATAAACATCATGTGTATAAGTATATATGCCATTGAATTCAAACATGATGTTTCATACTAGTATAATGTTCATATGTGGATGTTGAACCCATAATATATAAATAAATAAAGGGCAGTAACCTGCGCACAATACTTCCACTGGCCCCATAATATATGATTACATTATTTGAAAAATGATTATTCTGCTTACTTAGAAGGTATAGCTCTTGCTGAATAATTTAAATGAATTCTCAAAAGCTATCAAAGGAGAAAGTTATGGAGCATTGATGGGAACCATTTAGGTGTGCACAATAGCAAAGGAAAATAGTAAGTCTTAATTGTTCAAGCAAATGTATCTGAACTTGAGGCAGGAGGAAAAAGTACTAAAACATCATTTGAGAGACAAAACTACAGGTAGCACGGGAAAACAATTTTTTGTAGTAATCATATATGTGCATCATGATATGATATACAATGTGAATACACTGAATAAATTTCACACAAGGTTAAGCAGTCAGTACACTTGTCCAATATAAAATCTTAATTGTTAAATACATTTTTTCCACTTCAGCCTACCATAAGCTACATAGACCTTAACTAAACGTCTACTCTGAAAAGATGTTTGATAGAATTTTCATAAGCTCAATCTAGGAAACATTGCCGAATTGGAATTCTCTATAATCAGCAATCATACTATACAAAACTAAAAGGTGAGAATGCTTCTCAAATGGGAATGCAAGGCAAGAAGTCAAGCTACTTGTGAAAGGCAAATACATATATTTTCAGAAAGTCATCTAATCTGAAATTGTTAGGTGAACTGCTAATGTTAGACAGGTTTCATTTCTTCATATTGCTACCAAGTAAAATTATTCATAAATTAAGTATTACCAAACTACCTGGCAAAAGGATAAGCATTGCATATGGAATTCAAGTACCTCCCAACACAATTCAGGGATTGAGATTTGAGCAATTGTCCGTTTTGAAGTAGCAAGCTGTCATGAAAAGGACTGACATCTAAAAGAACAATCACTATAAGGTGATCACAGAAAAACAGATTGACATAAATACACAAAAGACAAAAAGGTTAAATCCAGACAACAATTTATTTGCAAGCAACAGAAAACTCGTGTCATTTTCTAACATTTTCTTTGGACCTGATTAAGATGTGCTGTCCTAGAAATCTTGACATTGTTTTCTTCACGACTAAAACTAACATTTAGTTTTTTTATATTTTGGGGTTGTTTATATCTAGACAAAGTTTGGCAACAAGCTTCCTTGTAGCCTAACTTAATATATTTTTATTAGATGTGAATTTTGACAGGTTCTTTATTAGATTACATTTTCTTCTTATATTATTCATGTTTACAAAATTTCTAGAAAATCAAAAATCAATAACTATGTCTTCAATAAAAATTTAAATTTCAAGTTTTTGTAATCTAAAACTATGTATAAAAAATAATTTATAGATCAAATAGTAAATAATATCTGATTGGCACGAAATTTAATGTGTATCAAGAAAATCCAATTCAATAGTTAGAGTTTCAAAATATGTAGTCAAGTTAATTTTTTTAGTAGGAGTTAAGCTACAACTAAGTTTGTAGCCAAATTTTGTTCTTTTTATTTTGAACCTTAACTTTTCAAAATTTGCATTTTGAATTTTTATATTTGATTCTGTTTTTATATTGACCACTTTGCTTTTTAAAATTTTCATTTTAACCCTTTATAATTAATTCCGTTTTTGTTTGGGTCCTTATGTTTAAAAAAATTTCATTTCACGAAAGGTTGAAAGGCTAAAATGAATGGTCAAGATAAAAATTTTAAAACATAAAGGTCCAAAATGAAAATACTCAAAACTTTAAAGACAATACTTTAATCTTTTGTTCATTCTAGAAAATAGATATACAATATGTTGGTTCTATATGTGAAGCAACTAATGTAGCTGCCTAAGGCCCAAGTAGAAAAAAAGCCCCTAAATTTTAACCAATAGGGTTTGTTTTTAATATTATAATAGTATTAATTAAGTCCAAATATTAGTCAAAAAATTAAATAATATTTTTTTATCAAATGAAAAACAAGAAAAAAAAATGTTACGTCCACAACATTTTTTATAACACTTTTAGAATAAGTCCTAAGTAATAGGTTGTTACAGGGTATTATTGATAACAAAAAATTAATTTCAGTGATGAATTTAAATTAAAACCAGTAACAAATTAACACCTAGGATTTGTTATGAAAATATTAGGCTAAAATGCAAAACTGACCTTTTAACTTTCTTCAGATTTCATTTTAGTTTTCTAACTTTACTTTCATTCATTTCAGTCTTCTAAATTTCAGATTTATTCAATTAAAGCATTTCTGTTAACTTTTGTTAAATTTTCTTTAAAAAAAATCTGGAAAATATTTTTCAATCATTAATTGAATTTTTTTAATTTAAAAAATTTGAAGAAAAAATTGTGAAATTTGAAAAATTAACCACAACATATAACAAAAGAAAATGGAAAAAGCCTTAATTGAATAAACTTGAAAGTTAGAGGATTGAAATGAACAAAAGCAGAGTTAGAGGACTGAAATGAAATCTGAAGAAACTTAGAGGGTCAGTTTTGCATTTTATCCAAAATATTATGAATGTAGCACTTCTAAAAAAAAGAGCAATACAAATATATATATATATATATATATATATATATATATATATATATATATATATATATATTCACGACATTTTTCATAAGTTGAGTTGATAAACTTTTACTAGTTTTTATCTAAGTCCGCATCATTTTTATTACTTACCACTATCAATCAGTCATATCAACAGGTATGAAAAATTTTGTCAAAGTTTTTGTCTACAGACTTAAAAAAAAAAAAATCTACATGGTTCATGTTAATTAGTAGCGATTTTTGCATCTAAAAAAAGATAATAAAATTTAAGTAATATTTTATTTTTTTTAAATCATATTTCTATATATATATATATATGTAATGTTTCAATTTCAGTTTTCACCTTAAGATTTTTTAAATCTTACATTTTATTACCCTAAAAGTTACCGTGGTTTTTTAGTGGAATTATATTGTACTTTTGTGTTAGAATCCATTTTTCTCTCCCTTGTGTGTGTGTTTATTTCTATAAACAAAAAAAAAAACAATTTATACACAAAAAAGACACTAACATACCGAAAAAAGCATTGTTTATTCAACTTGTATATCTTGCCATTTTATTTCCACACATTAGGATTTTATCAAAGCGGAATAAACTCATCTAGAAACTATTAATGTTATCTCTTTCTCTCCTAGAGTTCAACCAAAAAAAAAAAAACACTATCATAGTATCATTGTCTTTAGAACATCTTGTTATTGATGTAGAGTTCAACAGAGTGGTTCAAAGAGTTTTGATTGTCGCACTAATAAAAGTACGGCGTTAAATTTGTCACACACAAAAAAAACACTAGAGTTTTTTTTTTGGAGGGGGGGGGGGGATGGTGGGTGTGGAGTTCTTCTAATTAGTGTTTTATATAAGAGGAGAGAACTTGATGTGGTGCATTTGTGTATGAAGACATTATTTAAAAATGAGTGTTAATTCCGATTATCATCTAAATTTTCATCTGCCCTCCCCTCTAAGATTCTATTGATACAAATATACAAGACTATAGTGCATGGGGGCTCGAACTAGAAATGACAAGCTAATTTGAACGGGTAGGTGGGTTCCAAATTTCCTAGCTCAACTAGTAAAGTTTTTATCTTTAAAGAAGAAATTTGGGATTTGTATTATGTTTACTCTAGAAACCAATTTGTGTCTTCACCTAATGATAAAAAGAAATCATTATAAAGCGGATTTTATAGATTAAAATTCTATTGCATCTATTTAAAAATAATAAATTTTGAATGGGCTGGAATTTGGGATGAAAATTTTAAATTAGTAAAATTTAATTATTCTTTAACAAAGTTCTTTAGATTACAATTCTTATGAATATATCAATTCCCATGAAATGTGAAAATTCTTGCTCCTACCTCTTGGGTAGGAAATGTCAATTCTTGCATATCTTGTATATATGAAAATTGCTAATACTTAAATCCAACTTATCACATTTTCTTTTCACTAATTACATAGGGTAAAAATTTTAGAACAATAATATTTATTTTTCACCCAAATAAGATGTTTATTAATGTTCAATGATATTTTTATCACTAAAAAATATTCATAATTCTCAAATTATTAATTTTTTTAGTTATTTATATATATATATATATATATATATATATATATATATATATGATAATAGGTGAAGTTGAGAGAAAATACAATTAAATTCTGAATTGAAGTCTAATTTTGTGCCACGTATCTTATCTAATTTTAAATTTATGTGTAAAGTGAATTATTATGTGCAAAAATCAAAGAGTCTAAATTCAATTAAATTCTAAATTAAATTTCAATTGAAGTTCAATTTTGTGTCATGTGCTCCATCTAATTTTTTTTTTTTTTTTGTGGCAAGTAAATTATTGGGTGAAAAAACCGAAGAGTCTAAATTCAATTAGATTCTAAATCATGTCTAATTTTACGCCATGTGTCTCATCTAATTTTTTAATTTTTGTGTCAAGTAAATTATTAGGTACAAAAATCAAAGAGTCTAAATTCAATTTAGAATTTAATTAAATTCTAAATTGAGTTTTAATTGAATTTCAAATTTGTTCCATGTGCCCCTTTTAATTTGTATGGCAAGTGAAATATTAGGTACAAAAACTAAAGAGTCTAGATCCAATTAGATTCAAAATCATATATATATAAAAAATTGTGATTGGTTTTAAATGTACCTGTGCATAGGCATGGAGTTACACACTAGTTGAAATAATACGTGTAAGATAACTGGATTTTAAATTCTAAATATATTGTTTTTAATAATATGATATAAATTCAAACTTTAAGTATATTCAAACAACATAAATGTCATCTCTCAAAATTTTGATTCCTGTTAATTTAAACTCTTGAGAATTTATAACTCTAGTTTTGAAACTCCCAACAATCAAACGGGTCCTAACTCCAAAAACAAAATGGGGTCTCGAGAACCAAGCAAGCATGGAAAAAAGAGATGATCTGATTTAACTCACTTCCTTTTGTTCTCTAGTTTACCTTGAAGGTTCCATTTCTCATTTTTCATGGTTGTTTACTACTTACTAGCAGTACCCTCACTACATTTCAACTCACATAATTCTTTCTTTCTCTTTTCTTGCAGGTGGATCTCCTTGCCTACTTTTCTTCTGAAACATAGTATAAGATTCAAATATTTTGTCTTTTGCTTAGTCAAAGTAAAGTCGATTTGGATGTAGTAAGTCCAAAAGAAAAAGAAAATTCTTATCGACTAGAACAAAGGAAATGAAAAGTTATTTTTTGTTCATCATCAAAATGCCTCCAAGCATATGAAGGCCCTTGCCCATTTCTTTATACTTTTTTTTCTGTATATATTTTTTGTTAATACGAGCTTTGGAATATAAGAAAAACATTGAAATGACCCTAGTTAAGACTTGATGCTTCTAGGTGAATGAGCAGCAAGAATAGGAAGATCGAGCTGATAAATAAATCTAGAGGTTAATCCCATAAAAATAAGGTGATATTAGGAGGACTGATTTGAAATGTTTTAGATATTGTATGTTCATGCATGTGCAAGGAAAATAAGAACTGAGTTTTAGAATCTTGCTCAAGTTTGATAAAGGTTTGCTCGAGTGAGGGATGTGCATACTTTCTATTTGGACCTTGCTACGAGCGAGAGATAGGTGAGACTTTCTATCTAATTTTGAAAACTATTACTAAAGAGCTCAAGCTAGCAGAGTAGTTTGCCCAAGAGAGGTGCATTCTTTCTTGCTCCTCGAGCAAGACAACATTTTAGGGTATGATTTCTACTGAATTTGGCAAAAACCAAGCAAAAGGAGTCTTGTTATGTCCCCTAACGGTTAGTAACAACCTTGGCAACATTTTACAGTGCTTCTCCCTACATAAATGACCTTTCAAAGGTTTTTTTTTTTTTTTTTTCATTGGGAACTCTCTTATTTTCTTACATATAATCATCCATATTCATCTATTTAAAGAGTTATGATAGATTTCACAAATTTAACACAACATACATAAAAATTCATATGCCTCTCCAAGACTGCTACTTGTAAAATCCAAGCTTTGTTATATGTGAAGGATGATTTGCCTAGAACTTAGCAAAGTCAATCGAGTGGAGGGGCAAATATCTTCTTAAGAAAAATGATTGATTCATGCCTCTAAATCTAAGGATTTGGTCCCCAAATGAGAAAAACAGAGGCTGATAAAGTATGAATAACACCCCTAGAATCCAACTTCTAAGATTTGATTCCCACATTTAAAAAAAAAAAAAAAAAAAGACAAAAAAAAAAAAACAAAAAAACAAAAACAAAAACAAAATCAAAAAGAAAAACAAAAAACAAAAAAAACAAAAAACAAAAAAAAAAAACCCAGAGGCTGATAAACCAAGGATAACAAGATGCACAAGCAGCGATGCTTCCTTTGGAGAATCCAATTCCCTGCGTCCCCTAGAAAGGGTGAAAAATTGAAACGAATTGCTACTGTTGTTACAAATAATAAGTAACATATATTGACAAGAAAAATGATTAAAAACAAAACAAATGTGAGGACAAATTGTACCTTTAACCCCATAATTTAGACGTGGTTTTAAATTAATCAACAAATACATTTAAAAGAAACGACACCGAGTTATTATTTCAACACAGACATACTACACGTAAACATTATTTCCCTCTTAAGTCATATTTAAGTATTTTCCACTAACCGTTTCTCGCTGCGGGTTTATTGTTTATAGTTTGAATTGAATCGTTACTGAAAGTGTATCGTGTAATTTGGAACTTCACAGAGGGTTAAATTTGAAACCACCTACAGTTGGATTAAAATTTAATTTGCCAAATAAAATCTTTTGCCACAAATGAAACATCTTAGTTACCATTTGTAATCATAACTAAGTCGGGCAGTATAAAATGAAAGTGAATGAAGAAATCTAAATGGCGAAAACATCCACCAATGGCAAGCAATTGTTGCAAGAATCACAATATTGTTTCTTTTTTCCACCCCCACCTCAAGGATCATCACTTCCATAGGGAAGCAAGGCCCTACTTTTTTCCCTTACAGTATCATGAATTTATGAATTAATGAGACACTATTTCCTATTTGTATCTGCTGAGTTCCTTTACTGATCTACATTTATCTTTTACATCTGGGTCTTACTCTCATCACTGTCTTGGCTTCATTGGTTATTATGACTTTTCCCTTTCTTTGATTTGTTCTTCTCTTGCATCTTCTTCTTCTTTGCTTCAGCAGTAATCCAATTGTACTCCAAGGGAATTGCAAATGGGTCTTGAATATTTTCTATCCTACTGCTAGAACTGGCGGTGGATGAGCTAGGGCGGTTATAAGGGGCTTTTATCCACTGAAACCAAGATGAACTCGAGGAGTGCGTCACTGCAGGGCTCTCTCGCCCTGAAGAAGGAGGGCTTGATGGGGGTGTCGCAAACTCATCCAAGGGCTGTAGTTCTTCAAACTTTGTAAAAGTAACCAGAACTCTGATAGTGGGAACCACCGGAATGGCAACCTGAATGTAAGTACAGGGAACTTTTTTAACACAGAAATGAACAAGAACATCAATATCTACAGTAAAAAATAAAGGCTTCAATCGACTTAGCATGAACAACTCCTACTGTAATCTTCTATTGGATAAATGTATTCCTTGTATTGAATTTAAAAATCCACAAGAACAAGAAGAAAACATGCAATGGCTTGATCAGTAGCAAAAATTCAGGGCTTCTGCAATTCAAGAACAATGGACCTCTTCATATGCACAAGGAGAGAGAAAATATTGATCATAAAACAATAGTGAGTATTCATCATCAGAAAACAACAGAACACATTTTCCAAAAATTCAAAAACAAAAATCCCAGACAAACTTGTATACTTCTGGTGCTGAAACTATTCTTCAAACTTCAAATATTTCAATCCTATTAACATGCACAAAGTCTTTCAGTGAAGATCGACGGAGGTTATACAGAAAGACCAGAAAACCTTTTTACTAATTCAGAAGTCATTTTTTATCACACCAGCAGACAATTCCGGATAGTTGAGAAAATAAAGCAATTTTCTTTCAACCCCCGCCCCAAAAGCCCTTTGGCTCTGGCTCAAATTGTAATAGGTGGACTTGATTAGTGTAAGACTTTAGTACATTTTGGCCTCCTTCCTTTCTCAAGTTTAGCTCCTTAAGAGAGTATGAATAAAGGAGTGAGGAGAAGGGCCTTTTCTGAATAGAAGTGTAAATCCAAGCTTCTCAACTGCATTATTTAAGTCCAGCACTGATATTTACCACTTGTACAGAGGGTGGTCAACTATCCATTAATTAACCAAGTTTCTAAACATGCTGAGAGTCAAGTAGATCACTTCCTATTTATTTATTTTTGTTAAGTAAACATCACTTCCTATTTATTAACTTAGTTCAACGCACATCTTGGGTTTCTTTTCTTGTATTCCTCCACAAGGAGATTATAGTTCAAGCACGAGGTTATAGACAAGAAGATAACTTTCCTCATTCTCAGTGACATACCAACAAGAAATGTCAGAAAACAGAAGATTCGTTCTGATAATAAGGGCAGAGTCCAACATTTGACACTGACCATGAAGAAACATTTCATAAGGAATGAGGTTAGGATTAATTTTACCCCCAATCCCACCCAGAAAATAATAAAAACAAAAACACAAGTTAGTATTACCATAAGACCAGCTATAATCTATAATGTGGAATTATTGGGCCATCAAGAAAAAATATGTTCATAAAACTGGGCATTATGAAATGAAAATGTTAAAATGGATGAGTGGGCATTCCAGAAAGGATAAAATAGTAAACAAAGTTATTCTCTAAAGGTGGGGGGCGGCCAGTGGCATCTATTGAGGAAAAGATGAGGGGCAGTTGTCTGACATGGTATGGCCATATGCGATGAAAATCAATAAATGCACTAGTGATAAAAGGCAATAGTTCAAGTTGACAGGGATAAAGGAAGGCTCCGCCTCAAGTAATTTGGGCAAAAACAGTGATAGAAGATATAATAAATGAGGTGACAGTGTGTACAGCCCTAGGATAAAATGGGAGACAGTGACACAAGTAGCACATCCCAGTTAGGTTAATTTTTTTTTGATAAGTCAGTTAGGTTAATTGATTGAGAAGCATTACATACCATAGCAAAGCACAATCCAGCCTGCGTTGTTGTCTGTAACATACCAAAACTAGTAAGGTAGCCATCTCTACTCTTAAAGATGAAGAGAGATGGCAGCCTGAGATTGACCTAGTGTTCTTATTTTAGGGGACAATACACATCAATTTGTAAGACGGCACAAAAATTCAAGACATATGCATTTTCTCAGTTCCAAACTTTCATGAGACGACTAGGCATAAGAGTTAACTCTCACTTCATAAAAGGGGACAAAGCATAAAAGAATTGACTCCAATTTCATGTAAAGTAATGTGCAACACAATAGTGGCAGTCATTTCCAGAAGCAAATAGTTCAAGTTTCCAGAATTCCATGTTTTTTAAGAGTAGTTCAGTCGTTATAAAAGCTTCACTTCACATTGAAAATACTAGAACTGTAAGCACAATAATTTCTCTCTCCTTACTTTCCCCTCATCTACTTCTTTCGCCAACAAATTTATTTTACCCATCGCTTTAAAAGAAAAAAAAATTATATTAAAAGATAAGCACTTTCACAAGGTAGTTGCCAATTGAACAATTATGCACTTCTTTAAATCTAAGTTACAAATTACATCACATAATAGCCTCCTAGCCAGATAGTCAGGAACTCACTAAAGGAGGTTCAGCTCATCCAACCATTTTTGAAGTGCCAGGACTCCACTAGTTAAGTCTAAGGCCAGCTAGGTTGATAGGTTTTCTATTTTGTATAACTGGTTTGTGCAGGTTCACTTTTAAAAACTCAACCGGTACCCAACCCAACTGGGTTCAGGTCAACCAGAATCGCTCCCCTTAACCATTCATTTTGAGTGGATTCAGATGGGTTGGTTGGCTTAGGTTGCATTTTCTCAGGTCTACAAATCACAAAATGAAATAAACACCAAATGGAAAATAACATAGATCAGTGTGAACTATGGTTGCCAAGGGCCCAAAATTTTAAATGAAAATCAATGTCCCATAAAAGAGAGCAGATTAAATGAACAGAAAGGGCACACATCAAAAACAGGAAAGAAACAACTGAAATGAAAAAGCATTTTGGTACTGCGAACAAAATAAAGTTTAAGCACAGGGAAAGATTTAACCTGCAACAGGTAAGGACATTCAAATGAGGCAAGAACCAAAGTTTAAAAAATAAAAATAAAAAAATTCCCTGGAATTAAAGAAATATGATGCTTAATGGGAGAACTCGACCACAAAGGCCCATGCCCATTTGTTCCAACTTTTATGGCTGTGAAATTAGTATACCTACCCAAGCCAAGGCAGTTCAGTTTAAGTTTGGCTTGTTAGCTACCAAGATAGGAAACTGCTTGTAAAAGGGGAACTGATCACAACACTTCTCAATTCAATTCATAAGCAACACATCCTCTAAATTCAATAAGCAGTACCAGGTTCAAATCTATGCCATTAAGAAATCCCCATCCATTATCCTTTTCCACTACCCAAATTACCTAATATATTCAATACATTTCTTGTTTAAAAAAGCATGTTAAAGTTATATATATATATATATATATAAACATTTTCCAACTCTTCAACCACTTTCTCAACAAATTCCACTATCTATTAGTTTCAGATGAATGCCATTTTCCTTTTCCAGGTAGTATTCTCTCAATCATGTATTAATCAATAAACAATTGATAGGTCTGGGGCTATTAACAAAACAATGTCTCTATATCCTGAACTCTATTTTTCTTATTCCACTACTCAAGTAAAGGACGAACATTTGGCCCAAAAACAGAAAAAGAACCAAGGAGGGACTAGTATGGCCATCAGGATAAAACATCATTAATCAAGATCTCAACTGAGCATGATAGTGAAGAATTTCAACTGGTGAGATCCAGGGAGTGCATTTGTCTTAAATTAAATATTCCAATTTCAAAAACTTTATTCCAGACCATGATTAGAAACTTTAATACTTTATTCCAGACTGGCTTCACCATGAGTACACTCCTGGTGTACTTAGTTTTATTTTTTTAATTAAGTTTTCGTTCCTAATCAAATAAATAAATAATTTCCCTCTTTGTAACAACATATGGATATCGGATCTCATTTCCTAAGAAGTTCATGACTTCATGCACATGAGATCACCAGCTATATAGGTCATGAAATTGTTCAGATTCATCCAGAAGGTTACCAAGACTAACCTTAAAAAAAGCAATTTCCATCAGATCCGAAACATATAACCATCCCCATGCAACCCAGTTTTTCAAAAAAGGTAATATTCCACAATAACTAATTAAAAAACTATCAAAATTTATACAAGCACTTAAAAAAAGAAGAAAAAGAAAGAGAGGGGGGGGGGGGGGGGGGAGAGGACTAGAGCATCTCTGGAAAGTTAAATGAGATATCAATTACATATATTTGAACAGAAACATACCTTGACTGGAAAGGTTCCCATTGGAAGTTTTGTTGTAAGCAGTTCCCTCAAACGACGAATTGCCTTAACCTTGTTTGCAAGAATGTCAAGCAATGGTAGCAACTCTTCAGTTTGTAGCGGAAAGCTTGGGGAAAGCCAGAGAATAGGCCTCAATCCTTTCTTATACTCGTTTTCACGAACTCCATCCTTGTGGCGATTTCTGCTCTCAGAACTCATAGAAGTAGATGTTTTAGTACTTCCTCTCCGGTGCTCATCCCCCCTTATGACAATCTCCACAGAGTGTCTTCCTGGTTTGGCCTGATTTCTTGATGGAGAATCTCCTAGTAGATCACTCACCTTGTCATCTACACAGAGAGAACTTCTAGGTGGAGCAATCTTCTTCTGAGCTTCATTTTTCGAATCCCGTTTCCTCCATCCAGCAAACCATCCTTTCTTTTCCTGCTTGGCCTCTCCATTTCTAGAACCATCTCCATTCCTACAATCACTCAAATCTTCCACGGGGATCTCCCTGGTCTCATAACAACTATGGCGATGACCAATAATCCCATCACCATTCTCATTGGTTGATTCTGATGTATCCAACTTAAGCGCAGCTTCAAGTTGTCTCCTTTCATCCTCTGTCAAAATATCACTGAGCTCCTCACTGTCAGTTTCATTTTCATTGCAAGATGAGAAGAATTCATCGTCTGTCATGGCCCCTGGGACCCTCCTAGATTTGATGCTCACAACCACATTGTGCATATCATATACCTTAGCCTTCCATTGGCCCACCATTTCCATTTTCTCCTGTCGCCTCCATGTCAACTGCGGCAAAAGAACTGCCTGAGTCACATCAATCCCAGGCCTGAAGATGTTAGTTTGAGACATTGCAGCCACTTCTTGTCGAACCTCTTCTTCTGTTGCTGGAGAACCAGCACCATCCAAAGCATTCATCACCTCCTTATCCTTGTGTGAAACCATGCAAAGCGAACCAGGAGGGACCTTTCCATCCTCTGACCCATCACCAAGGAAAATAATGCTCTGATCTGACCGCTGAATCCTAAAACCATCAAACCCAGCCAAAGTCATGTCTGCCCTCAAATTCGCACCCCTCTTCCAAATTTTGTAAGTATCCGAAGGGGCAATCCTTGAAATGAAAGGAATCACAGAACTCTCAAAGTGGAATGTGATTTCCATATAGAAGTCCCTCATCCTTCGCATAGTCCCTATCAAGCGAGGCAACCTTCTACACCATTTTGCCCAGGCCAGTGGCTGGTAATGCCTAACTATAATCATGGCAATCCTTTCTTCTCTACTGCATATCGCTTCCTGTAGTGCACTCCACCCCTGCTCATTCTGCAAGCTCCAATCCGCCCCAGCAACCATAAGCATTTCAGTTGATGTATCATCACCAATCTTTACAGCCAAGTGAAGTGGGGTATCACGGTTTGGAACATCCCGCCGATCAATCACAGCAGAGATGGTATCAGCTTTCTCTTCCTCAGCCAACGAAGCTGCCTCAGTGCGAATCTCAGCTGGGTTACAAAGCCTTGGAAGACCCGCAAGTATCCTCTTGAGGCTTGCATAATCCTTCATGATAATGGCCTTATGCACAGGGCTATGAGCATATTTGGAAACATCAATACCCGCCATGCCTCAGGTGTATATACCACCAACCCAGACTAATGTACACAATCCAATTTACAATTCAACCATCCAATACTAGAATTCAATTGGATGCAATTTCAGAGCAATGAATTCAAACAAATGAAACAGACCCAGTTCACAATTAGTCACCAAAATGAGAAATTCCTTGCAGTTTTTGCAAGATATGGAAAAACACCCAATTCAAATTATACCGAAATGGCACAAGAGAACAGCTTATAAGACACAGTTGACACCTATATGAGAGACAGAAGAAAAGAATGGAAGGTGGGCCCAAAGCAAGGATCCAAGCGACCAAGAAATCTCACCTTCTTCTTCTTCTTCTTCTTCTTCTTCTTCTAATTAACCTCCACCTCCTCTTTCTTCTTCTTCTTCCTTTCTTTTGCTTCTTTTGTAACCCTCACCCAAAAGAGCTTTAGGCACTCAACCCCACCACTTGCCCCTCTCTCTCTCTCTCTCTCTCTCTGCAAGTTAAGAAAGAACAAAAGATCCTTGTGATCCAATCCAGATCAGACAAACCCAAGAACATGCATGTGGGTGTGTGAAACAAAACAAAATTTTAAAATTTAAACCATAAAATAATTAACATAAAGAGTTGGAGCTGGAGGAATCTGATAAAGAAATGGAAAAGAAAAAAAAAAGAACATAAGAGAATCAAGAAAAGAATACAAGAAAGCAACAAAACCCCACCATCCCCAAGCAAACCTTACAAAAACTGTTTCTATTGAAAAGGAATAATCACAAAAAGGGAATCAAAGTGAGGTGTTTGTATTGTATCCATTATTTTTATAAATAAATAATAATAAATTTTCTTGTTCTTTTTCTTTTTCTTCTAAATAAAATGGTACAAACAAAGACAAGAGAGAAAAATTTATCAGAGAATGAATGTACCTCTTGTTTGTTAGGCTTTTAGGGGAGATAAAAAAGAATGAGGAGTCAGGAGGAGTGTGATTGATGAATGAATATAGAGTGCAGAAGAAATAGGAAGAGGATAGGTATCATTTTCTTTTCTTTTTTCTTTTTTCTTTTATTATTATTATTATTATTATTATTATTATTATTATTATTCTACTTTTTGAACAACAAAGATAAGAACACAAAAGAAAAGAAAGATGGAAAGGTAAGAGTCAGAGCAAAACAGAGAGGGTCCTAAATGGGAAAGAGGCATCATGTGAGCCAGAAAAGAGGGAGCTTGCTTTCCTATTTCCTTTTTTTTTTTAATTTCTTTTTTATTAAAAAATTTATTATCATTTGTTTTTAATTTAACTGTATAACTAACACAAGAGACTGGTTTACTCTAATTTTGAACAAAATAAATACATATTTTAATTTAACTTCAAAAGTATTTGAGCTTTGTGAACACATATTATAATTCACACTAAACTTGATTTTTTTTTTTTCCCTTAAAGTCTAAAATTATGGTTTTATTTATTTATTATATTAAAGTTAAAAGGACATGCCTGAGGTTTAAAAAAGAAAAGAAAAAGAAATAGTATTATTACTAGTCCAGTAGGCTAGGGGGGGGGGGTATACTGTCAGACAGGCTGTCAGGGTAAGATCCGACCCGAAAGGCTTCTTAGGGTGGATTTGAATTAGGTTTAGATTCAAGATCTGATTGGCTATTGGCCTGCGTTTTGAATTGGTATCATTAATTTATTTTTATTTTTTTTTAAAAGGAATTGATATCATTAATTTATATGATTACTAGTATTATTTATATCTTTGTTTTTTTATGAGAGTATTATTTATATATTGCCTGAAAGTGCTTGTGCTTAGCATATTACATTGGAAGGGAAGGAATCTTGGGGGGAAAAAGACAGGGCTTGGACTTGGACCTCTCTCTCTCTCTCTCTCATCAATTGTTCTACTACTTCACTGTCATAATGATTAATGAACTCTCTAAAAAAATAATAATAATAATAATAATAATTAATGATTAATGAAATATAACAAGTAACATGATAACTGGTTTGGGTACTTCTCTTGCTAAAAGAAGGAGTAACAGGCTAAAGATATCCTCATCAACTTATTTCTTTTTGTAAATTACTTAACAAAAAATATTACATATCATTTTGCTAATAAACCTTGTTTTCCAACATCCACGGTTATGCTAAAATTAAATAGAGATATCCTCATTATCCAATATTTTTAGTACAGATATCCTCATCCTCACCCCACTTTAAGTGTATAAAAAAACAATTAGGCTTAAATATTCTGTTAGTTCCTGAAATTTAGCCCATGAACAATTTTGGATCATGGACTAAACTTTAGAAACTTTTTTTTTTTTTTTGAGAATTAATAGTGTACTTTGACAAAAATATATTAATCACTTCTATTATGTATAAGTTAAAGTTTAATCAAATTTAAAATCCAAATCCATTAAAATCAATTCTGGTTTTTTAATATATAATATATATATATATATATTATTTTTCTCAATAGAAATAATAATTGGTCACTTTTATCTCAAATTCTTTTCTTTTTTTTGGTTTTTTTTTTTTTTTGAGAAACTTTTTTTTTATTAATTGTATGCACTTCTCCAAATAAATTTTTTTAAAAAAAACATCAAAATAATATTTGTTACATTAAATTTGTGACAAAAAAAAAAACCACTTTTTTTTGTAACTGCTAGAGATAAAATATTTAGTAGTTTTTTCATAATTTTTTTTAGAAAGAATTTTTTATCTCGAATATTATACTGAGATTTCCTAGTGTTTTCCCTTAGAGGGAAATTTACCTGGTGCCATTCCAGATTAAATGCATGGATGATTCGATATTTAACTGTTAACACATTTATTATTTCATTGATTTCAATCGCGTTTTCAAAACCATGTCCATGTATAGTAATTCATTTTTATTATGTTTAATTGATCAATGCGTTTAGATTCTTTGGGAGAAGGGGATTTGAACATGTAAATCTCATTTGCCCAAGAGGAACAGTTTGTACTCGATTACTGAAAATGATTATGCTAATCGCTTTTTGTTTGGGGGTGGTAAGGTATGCTTAAATCTTAATAGTTAACGCCTTTTAGCACAACGGATCCAAGCTAGCATATCCATTATAGGCAGACTCGAGAGATGGCATGATGGCCACTACTTAATTTGACCATTTTTCATCATCTACTTTCTTCTTCCTTCTTTTTTCTTTTTTCTTTTTTCTTTTTTAGTCGTATTGAATATTTACTGTTATAGCGTCCAAAAATATCTAATCAGTCTGAATGATTCTTTACCCTTTGAATTTGAACAGATTTCTGTTTCACCTTTTTCACAAGCCTTCAAATAAAATTATCCTCTTTAATGCATTTTCCGTATAATGAAGATGATATAATAACCATTACCTTTTTTTTTTGGGTGAACTACGTATTTGATCCCTAACCTTTTAATTGTGTCAATTTGGTCCCTAACCTTTTTTTACCGTGTCAATTTAATCCTTACAGTTATATTTTGGATGAAAATTAATGACATGTCTAATGACCAAAATAAAAAATTAGCTTTTGTTGATGTGATAATAAACTAAATTTTATTTTGGCTATTTATTATGTAAACAATTTTCATCTAATATATAATGACAAAGACTAAATTGACACGACATTAAAAGGTTAAGGACCAAATTAACACAATTGAAAGGTTAAGAACCAAATTGAAATATGGTGTAAAGGCTAGGGACTAAATTTGTAGTTTACCCTTTTTTTTTCATGAAATAATAATAATAACCATTACCTGCACCCCACGTCCCCCAAACTTTCGGGTTTGATTGGTAGGGAATTTTTGTTTCTATTTTCAAAACAGTATAAAAATAATTTTCAAAAAATTAAACTTGAAATTAGTTTTCAAATAATAATTTTTATACTATACGTGTTTAGCTCCCATTTTTAAGAACAATTTTTAAAATATTAAAAACAAAAAAATAATTATTTAGGAGACCATTTCTATTTTTGAGATTATTTAAAAAAATATATTTACAAAAAACAATGTGTAAAATCTGTAGGTTACTTTTTTTAGTGGATAATAATAAGGGAATAGAGCTCATCATGTACTTTTTTTTAATGATAAGTTTCAAATTTAAAGTGTGGGGATTCTTTTTGTGATAAAGATAAGCTCCTTAGAATCCATTTGGTTGGGAGGATGGAAAAGTGAGAGAATAGAAAATGGAGAGAGAATGGAAAACTAGGAGGATAGAAAAGATTCTAGTTTCTCACATTTGTGTTTGGTTGGGAGGATAGAAAAGTGGAGGGATGGAAAACTTTTTGCTTGGTTGAAAATAAAATTTGTTTAAATTTACCATCATGTTCCTATTAATATTAAATAAAACAAATAGTAACACATTACTTCAGGAAAAAAAAAAGCATAAGAAATTAACCCAAAACTATTTTCTAAAAAAAAAAGAACAAAAACAAAAACCAACCAAAATTAATGAGAAATAAACATATGAGCACCCAAAAAGAAAAAAGAAGAAAGCTACACATCCATGAAAAAAAAAAAGCCAACACGTTGAAGACTTGGAGGTGATTTTGAAAGGTATTTTCAGAAGCTCATTTCATGAGTTTTTTCCTACCAGTTTTCTCTCCATTTTGGGGAGAAAATACCTGAGCCTCACTATTTTTTTTTTTTCCTCCGCACCCAACCAAACACAATCTAAAAAAGTTTTCATTCCTATTTTCTCTTCAAAGTTTTCTATCTATCATATTTCACCTTCAAATAAACACACTATTAATTTAAGAGAAAAAAGAGTTTAGACAAATATGTAAGGTCCATTATTTTCAATTTATTTATAATTATGTAATTAAATATATTTTTCAGTATCTTAAAAACACATTTTAGCTATTTTCAAAATCTTGTTTTAAACTAGGAAAATATGATACAGTTTTTTGAAAACTGTATTTAGAAAATATTAGCCAAACAATAAATTCAAGTTTGGGACTCTCTATTTTATAGATTGCAAAATAAAAAATTATATTTAAATACTCTTACCAAATAGGCCCTAACGTTTGGAGTTTTTATTTTTATTTTTTTTTAATAGGAATGTTTGGAGTTGAGACAACAGCCATGACTCATTCTAGTCACCCTTCCTACACTTTTTTTATTAATAAAAAGGATACCATAAGAGGATTCGTATTAACTCGTTCAAAACTTCATGTCTATTTCAACATTAAAACATACTTTTATCAATTTTATATAATCACTTTTCAAAAATACTTACATCATATTATCTGTAATATCAAAAAATATATTTGCATCTAAATAGAAAGATTATATTATTTACAAAATTATTGTAACAACAATCAAGTTTTATACGAGTTCACATAACTTGATGTGGGTGATTTGTAAAGTTGGATGTACAAAATTTAACTATTATACTATTATATATAGTTGATTTTTTTATAGAAAGTTTTAACCTATGATGTCCACTCTTGATGATAACTCTTAATTATCAAACCAAGATATCAAACAATCAAAATCTATACGAGTTCACATAACTTGATGTGGGTGATTTGTAAAGTTGGATGTACAAAATTTAACTATTATATACTACTAGCCTCTAAGCACATGTGTTGCTCTTCTATTTTTTTAGTAAAGATTAATAATTTGCATTTATTATAATTTGGGATTTCTACTTTTTCCAATCACCAAAAAAAAAAAAAAAAAAATCTAAGGGTGTGATGAATACGCGAGGTGAGTTTTGTAGATTGGAAGAGTTTTAAAACTAACACAAGAGTGATTCTATTTTGTAGGGAGTTAGTGAGTAAAAGTAGGAATTTAAATCAACGTAAAAGTGGGAGTTTAGTAGAAGTGAGAAGGCATTTCAACGTAGAAGTAAGAATTTATTATATATAGTTGACGTTTTTTTTAGAGAGTTTTAACCTATGACGTCCACTTTTAATGATAACTCTTAATTATCAAACCAAGACATCAAACAATCAAAATTTGTACGAGTTCACATAACTTGATGTGGGTGATTTGTAAAGTTGGATGTACAAAATTTAACTATTATATACTACTAGCCTCTGAGCACGCACGTGGCTCTTCTATTTTTTTTATAAAGATTAATAATTTGCATTTATTATAATTTGGGATTTCTACTTTTTTCAATCACACAAAAAAAAAAAAAAATCTAAGGGTGTGATGAATATGTTAGGTGAGTTTTGTAGATTGGAGAAATTTTAAAACTAACAAAAGAATGATTCTATTTTGTAGGGAGTTAGTGAGTAAAAATAGGAATTTAAATTAACATAAAAGTGGGTGTTTAGTAGAAGTAAGAAGACATTTCAACATAGAAATAAGAATTAATTAGCCAATTTACTATTTTAAACTCATTTTTAAGTTTTAGGTAGGGGTATTTTTTACAATAAAAAAAGTAATAACTAGCTTTCTTTTGTCAATTTACTATTTTAACCTCATTTTTAAGTTGTTGGTTAATTAATTTAGGGGTATTTTGACAGGAAAAAAAAACAATAACTAACTTTCTGAATCCTCTTAATGTATACAAATTATACATAGCTGACGGTTTTTTTAAAGAGTTTTAACCTATGACATCTGTTTTTAATGATAACTCTTTATAATTAAATCAAGACATCAATCGGTTTTTGATGCAGTGAGGACTAAAAACCAGATCTTTTATTTAATCATAAGAAACTTTATTAATTAAGTTAACTAAAACTCATGTACATAATTGACGCAAATGCTCTAATAACCACTAACTTTGAAATAAATAAAAAATAATTAAACAAAATTCAAAATTTGAAAAAAAAAAAAAAAACTGAATTTTTTTTTTTTTTAATTAAGTTACAAAAGTGGTGCTCTCCCAACACTGTCACATGTGCAACTGTCATTAACTCCCACAGGTAAGGTATCACATGACCTTTACAACTGTTTTTGAAAAAACCTTCGTAACTGTTTCTCATGCATCAGTACTATTCATTCCCTCTAAAAACAGTTGTGCTATGTTTGCTTTCTCCTTTAGCCGGAGGCAAGGAATAAAATATATATATATATTTTATAAACAATTTGTGGGAGGAAGATTCAAACAAAGTTCACCTCCATTACTGGTATTGATTTATAACGGGGACTCCCACCTTCACAACCATATAAATTATAAAGATCACAATGAAATAGAAAGATTTGGGCCACAAATAACAAACTGGGTTAAAGTTGATAATTTCAAATTATTTGAATTATAGGCACTAGAAACATTGAAGATTTGTCATTTCATCTCTGGACATATAGAGAATAATTTGTGGGAGTGATCTTTATGAGTTAGATATCAAAAAAAAAAAAAAAACTATATATGGTTCTCCAAAAAAAAAAAATCAAAGAACAACTAATAAAAGAAATTAGTATATCTATATCTTTCCTTTTTGTTTGACTTCTTCTATTATATATATATATATATATATATATATCAATAGATTTCCGAAAATGGAGCTTGAAATCAAATAGCTTGAGCAAAAGAACACTCTCAAAAAAGATGAATACATGATTCAATTGCATCAAAATAGAGCACACAAGAGAAGAAACTGGAGATATGTCTAATCAAATAGCTTGGTGCGAAGAAGAAGACTATCAGTGCAAGCTCTCTAAATGAAAGATTTGATCTTAGGGGGAATCAACGAAGACCAAACGCTGTTCCAAAAAGAATGCACACGACTGGAGTTTGAGGTTGATGCTGTGTTTCGAGTGGAGGCTTCGTCCAATTCTCTTTGAAGAAAATAGGCATTGCGAATTGTGAAATTTCCTAGTCTTATTTTTCGTCCAAATCAGAGAATCAAGGGGCAATCTGAGATTAAGGGGGATAGATTAATGATTTCAGCTTCAAAGGGATAAAAGATAGAAACAATAAGAGTCACTTTCCATCTCGATTGAAAGGAAGAGGCTCAATAAGATCTAAAACTTGAGCTTCTGAAGGTAGAATCATTCGAGGAGAAATGACTTTCTGATTGAAAGCCTTAGGAAGCCACTTATCTTGCCAAATATTGATAATTATTCCATTCCCCACTCTCCAACGACTTCCCTGAATCAAAAGATTATGACTTTGAGCAATACTCCTCCAAGCATACAAGGAATGAGATGGAATTGAAGCTTCCAAGAAAGAACCATTAGGGAAATATTTGGACTTAAACACTTTATAAAACAAAGAATATAGTGTAAAAGTCCCCCCCCCCCCCCCCCCCCACCTGTTTAGCAAGCAAAGCTAGATTAAAACTTCTCAAATCTTGAAAGCCCAATCCACCATCCTTTTTAGAGAAACAAAGGTGTTTCCAACTCAGCCAATGTAATTTCTTTTCCTCATGCTTTTGGCCCTACTAGAATTGCCCCATCATAGAGTTGAGTTCATTACAGAAGCCAATGGGCAGGAGAAAACAATTCATCGCATCAACCGGAATTGCTTGAGCGATAGACTTAATCAATACTTCTCTCATTGCTTACGAAAGCAATTTACCTTTCCAACCATTGAGTTTAGATTGAACTTCGAGTTTGATATCAGCAAAAGCCTGCTTCTTGCCCTTATCAAGGATAACATTCTTCAATTGAAGCATTGCAAAATAAAAGACTATCATCAGCAAAAAAAAAGTGAAATCTTTGGAGCCCCCTAGAGATTATAATTCCATGCAATTGTTGGTTTGAGTAGCATTTCTGGTCAAGGCAGTCAATCCCTCGGTGCATAAGAGGATATGAGGAGACAGAAGGTCTCCTTGTCGAATACCTCTAGAAGGCAAGATGTATCCAGAAGCCACTCCATTCATTAAGACAGAGTAAGAGACCGAAGTAATCCCAATAATAACTAGATCCACCTAACGAGGATGAAACCCCAACTCCAGCATCAAAGCTTTAAGATAATCTCATTCTACTCTGTCATATGCCTTGCTCATATCAAGCTTAAAAGCCATGTGGAACGTGTTACCCCACCTTTTGGTCTTCATGTAATGTAAGGTGGGGTAACTGATCACTCTCTCAAACACAAACACGCTTTGACAATCAAAGATAATCGTCCAATTTTCTTTAGTTTGTTAGCAAGAACCTTAGAAACAATCTTGAAATTTACATTACATAAACTAATAGGTCGAAATTGAGGCATAGAGTCAAGATTTTTCTTTTTAGAAATAAGAGTGATATGAGAGAGATTAATATTGCTTAACACAGTCATTAACTTAAGACAAACAATAACAGCTCTAGAAACATCAGATCCTATAGTATGCCAGTAGTGTTGGAAAAAGAGAAGATTCATGCCATCGGGACCAAGAGCTTTGGTAGGGTGCATCTGAAAAAGCGTTGTCTTTACTTTATCAACCAAAAAAATCTTCAAGAATAATGTTGTTCATCTCGGAGGAGACTACCTTTTCTACATGTTGAATGGCTTGTTAGAGAGAATTAGATGAGACTAAAGTGAAAATATCCTGAAAATATTGAGTTGCATCAACTTCCAAATCAGATTGCTGAGAAACCCAATTCCCATTAGAATCTTTACGCTTTGAAATCTCATTGCTATGTCTTCTTTGAGAGGCCACAGCATGAAAAAATTTGGTATTAAGATCACCATATTGTAACCAAGATACTTTAGCCCGTTAAAATGGCAATCCATCTCAAGACTTGAAAGAAGTTTCTTTTTGGCAGCAATAGACTTAAAAAGGCCTCTAACATTCCCTTCTCCCCATTGAAGTAAAGCAACCTAAACAACTTCAATTCTTTGTGTAAGGCGATACATAGAAGTGTCCCACTGAGGAGTATCCCAGCTAGATCTGATAACCCCTTCACATTCAAGAATTCGAGTCCAAAGAGCCTCAAATTGAAAAAGAACTTGTGCTTATGTGCTCTTGAAATTATTGATACAGTAGCTTTCATTTCAATCAAAAGAGCCAAATGATCAAAAAAACCATAGGGCATATGAAAAATTTTAGAATGGGAAAATAGATCTAGTCATTCCTGATTATACAACCCTCTATCCAACCTCACACAAACCAGATTGCCCTGATATCTATTATTGCACCAGGTGAATTTAGGCCCATTGTATCAGTTAAAGAACTTCTTTAGTTGAGAAGCAAATTTTACTCTCTTTTTTTTCCTTTATTTATTTCACCTCCAATAATTGGTTTTTTATATTTTTCTTAGCTTGTATTGAGGATATTTTATTTTAGACAAAGTTTGACTACAAATTTAGTTATAGCCAATAGCTACAACTCTACTCAATATGTTTTTATTGGATTTGAATTTTGACAAACATTATTTGGATAACATTTGCTTTTTATATCCTCTATGCTTGCAAAAATTCTAAAGAATCAAAGATTAATAGTTATGTTATCAATTAAATGTTTAAATTTCAAGTTTTTGTAATATAAAATTATACGCAAAAAATAAGTTTATGAATCAAATAATATCATATGGTACGAAGTTTGACATGCGTATTAAAAACATAAAAAACTTGAAATCTAACTGTTTGATTTTTAAAATAAGTAGTTGTAAGGACCAAAAACGCATAAAATCAGCTTAGAGACTTCGCTGTTTGTTTATTCACTAAAGGTCCAAATACAATACATTTGGTAGAGAGAATTCAACAACAAAAGTCCCCCCTCCGTAGTTTCCTGATTCCTATTTATATCATTTGTTCCTTTCATCGTGGCCTTACACCTTGCAATCTACTATATTTTTCCCCCTGACACCTGTCTGTCGGTAATGGAGCAAAGTTCTAGCTTTGCGTTCAGCACTGTTCAGGTCATATCTACATTAATGCAACGGATTGAGTTGGTACCTTCTAATTAATGCGGCCAGAATGGTTGTTGCCGGGCATTTAATGCAACCCTCTAAATTAGCCTGCCACATTCAGATATTTGCAACCCTTATGTAACCAGCGCCCATGCCACTTCATCTTCGGGTATCTCCAAGTAAATTCCCTTACTCCTTTACTTCATCTTGCTTAATGTATGTCGGCCTTCCTTTCCTCGGGTCTTCGGGTTCTTGGGTCCTCGGAACCTCACAACAGCCCCTTTAACACTTGAGTTATTAACCATAAATTAATAACCAAGTTTTAACTTCTCATACACGCTTCTTACCTTCCCTTTGTTTTCACACGTACAAACGTCTTTTTACTGCCCCATGACCAGCGTCTGGCGCCTCGTATCCCACGATGGAGCATTTATGGAGTCTGGCGCTTCTTTTCCCGTGCACGTTCTACTGCTGGATGGGAAATGTACGGCTCAGATTTCGCTCTTAATTATGAGCGGGAAAGTTACCGCTCTTATTCCTTTTACCTCATTATCTCTACTTCCCCCACCCCTATAAAAGCAAACCTTTAGGCTGGATGAAGTTCATTTTGGCATTTTGAAGGATTGAAAGAAGAGTGAGCTCCCGAGGACCATCTTTAAGTGATCTTTAGATGTGTGTTCATTTTCCTTTCGTTTCTTTCTACTTGCTTGCTTTTCTCCTCTTGTCGCGGGGATTAATGGGTAGGTACGCTAAGCTAGTAAACACCGATGAGACGAAGGCCGCCTTTAAAAACCGATATAGGATTCCCGATGACGTAGACATTACGTATTGTGAGGAAGAAGAGATTCCACTCGTATCTCGGCCACCTGAATCCGTTTTGATTCCAATGATTGCCTTTATGGAGGGGGGCATGGAAATTCCTATGGGTAGAGTAACTAGGGACTTTCTAATAAACTATAGGCTTACCCCCTCGCAATGTTCCCCAAATATCCTTAGAATTTTAGGATGTACAGACGCCCTTAACCGGAAAATGGGGACCAATCTGACTTGGCAGGATGTAAATTGGGTATATAACTGCCAAAAAGGGGACATGACTAAATACTATATGAAGTGTAGAATCCCCTCTGTTAGGCTGATTTCTTGTCTACCCGATTCAAGCAAAGGGATGGATGAAGATTACCTTGTCATTTCGGGCAATTGGCATGACGGTTTACACTGCCCTACCCGAGAAGGGGTGCCAGGTAGGGTTCCCGAGGACTAACCTAGTACTTAGGATTGACCAAATTCCTTTTATCTGCTTTGTATTACTTAACGTATTTATTCTAACGACTTCGTTCCTCATTGCAGACGATTATCATACCGCTCTGAACTTGTCTGCTGTGAACCGTGCCGATCTAAACAGGATTCTTCGATCAGAGATATTTATACACCGGGACGGACAACTCCGAGCAGCCCACATCATCCTCGGATACACCCCATCCACCAAACGTTTCCAAAGCCCAAAGAACGTAATACGAGCAAGGGATCTACGACTAGCTCAAATTGACGTTGCGGCCCCGGGATTCCTACTGCCCGTACCTCCACCTGCAGGAACTCAAGACGCATAACTTCCTGCCCCACTTGCCACCCAATTGCTTTATCCTCCTTTGGAGCAAGCTGCTAATCTTGTCGCCGAGGATAGAGCTGCCACGCCCGAGCCAAATCCTTCTGAGGTGATAGAGAGGGATTTTGAAGTGTTCTACCGCCCAGACGCTCCTTCCAGTTCCAACCCGTCGACCAGCGTAATGGGTTTTCAAGAGAAAGAGCCCAACCTGTTGGCCTTACTGCAGGCGCACGCAGGCGACTCTTCTCCGGCAATGCCGGTTCCTCCTCGTCCAGTTACCCCGGCTGTTACTCGTGCACCTTCCTCGGAGGCGGCGGACAAAAAACGAAAAAGAGGCCAAAGTAGCAAGAATGTGATAGAAATCGAAGAAGGGGAGAATCTCGACCCTTCTGCTAAAGATACCAGGGTTGGGAAAGCCCTTTCCAAAAAAGTTGCTCCTACTGGTTCGTCGAAGGACCCCAGTAGTGAGTCTACAAGGAAGGCGTCAGCCTGGCGACCCAACTTCACATTAAGCTCGGGTAACCCTGTTTTGGATGACGCCAACTTAAGGGATCCGAAGAAGGGAAGTTCGAGCTTGGTGGCTGAATGTTTGGAGAAGGCTCTATGCCTTCCTAAAGACATGGCTGAGTTGCGGTCATTCCGCAAGAGAGAAGTCTTCCTGTCTTTGAAACAGGATTTAGCCAAGGTATTTCCTAAATCTTTGCACATTTTGTTTATGAGCTTAACTGTTTGTTATGACTAACTTTGTTAATTCTAATATATCATAGGTGGTCCAGGCTTCTTTCATGGCCGAAGAGTGGGTAGACCATTCGCTGGATCTAGCCCGAAAAGCCGAGCATAATGCCGAGGCGGCAGTGAGGGCACAAAAAGAAGCCGAGCTAAATTTAAAGGAAACCCTCACTCGCTTGTCTGAGGTAGAAAAAGCCCATAAAAACACTGAGGCTGCCCTGCAGAGCTATGAATCACAAGCAAACCTTGCCCTTGAGGCCCAAAAGCAGGCTCAAAATAGGCTCGCTCTCACTGTTGTTGAGCTTAAGCAAGTGCAAGGGTTGCTTGCCACCAAGGAACAGGAGCAGGCCACAGCGGAACAAGCAGCATACGATGCTGGAATGAAAAAGGCCTCGGATAGCTTGACCGCCCAACTCAAAGGGGTTGCTAGGGCCTTTTGCTTGGAGGTATGGGGTCATGCTTTGGACGCCGCCGGGGTAGCTGCCGATGCTGAACTCCGGGCTCCAGATAGTGTTTACTATCCCACGGCATTGCGACTAGCTCCTGCTCCCCCCATGCCACCAAGTGAACCAGCTGCGCCTATTCCTGCTCCTGACCCCTCTGATGCGCCCACCACGAAAAATCCTTCTCCTACAGCCCAAACCGCGGAAGAAGTAGTTGAGGGTGACTTGACTGAAGAGCCCGTAAAGAAGAAGAAAAAAGACAAAGATCCCGAGAAGAGAAAAGACAAGCAGCCTGTTGCTTAGTCATTTTATTGTAGTTATCTTCTTCTGTTGTTTTTTTTTTGTTTGTTTTTTTTTTACGGGTGTAAGGGGCTATATAATTGCTCCAGTTTTGTAACGAATATTTTACAAGGACTAGTATTAGCTTTTCACTCTTTTCCTAATTATTATTATTATTATTTTTTTTTTGATATGCAATTCTTATCACTATATGTTGCCGTTTAACTGTTACTTTATACGCATCCAAATAGAGGCTTAAATGGATCAAAAATCATTATCACTTACAAGTTGTTCATTATTATACTTGTGATTTTAAGAAACACAAAAGGATTAACTCGGGAACCATAACTTAATTGTTTAACCCTTCATGGCGTGTGAGAGATGAGGTATGAAACAAGATTAGCTGAACACTCCTAAGGTTTGTTTAAACCCATACTTAACTGTTTGAGATACATTAGCCCTTACCTCGTCAGGTTTATAATTCTTGAGTTATGGTCCGAGGAGCCAGTTAAAATCATTTTAACACTTGTGTTTTTGCAAGTGATCAACTTCTCTTAGACTTGTAGCCCGAGGAACTGAACAAGAGCTAAGGTCAGTGTAACCGCAAGTGGTTAATTTCTCTTAGACTTGTGGCCCGAAGAGCCGAACAAGAGCTAAGGTCAGTTTAACACTTATACTTTTGCAAGTGATTAATTTCTCTTAGACTTGTGGCCCGAAGAGCCGAACAAGAGCTAAGGTCAGTTTAACACTTATACTTTTGCAAGTGGTTAATTTCCCTTAGACTTGTGGCCCGAAGAGCCGAACAAGAGCTAAGGTCAGTTTAACACTTGTACTTTGGTAAATGTAAGATTGATACAAATAAAAGCAAAGCGACAACATCCATGGTACAAAAGGAAACTCTTCTTAATAATAGTAACGTCGTAAGTTATTTACATTCCAGGGACGAGGCATCACCCTCCCGTCCAGATCTTCTAAACGATAAGCCCCTACACCTGCTACTGAGATGATTTTATACGGCCCTTCCCAATTAGGTCCCAACTTTCCCCAAGCAGGATTTCTTGCTGCACCTACTATTTTTCTCAGCACCAAATCACCTGGTACTAGGGGCCTGGACCTAACTCTTTTGTCGTACGTCTGTTTGAGTTTCTGCCGATAGCTACCCGTCTTTACGCTGGCTACTTCTCTTCTTTCCTCAATAGTATTCAAACAATCAAACATCCTATCACGATTATTCGCGTCGTCATACTGGTCAGATCTCTGGGTGGGAAAACCCGATTCTAGTGGTATTATAGCTTCCATACCATACGCCATTGAGAAGGGTGTCTCGCCTGTCGATCTTCGGGGTGTAGTCCGATAGGCCCATAATACATGAGGCAACTCTTCTACCCAGCCTCCTTTAGCATCATCCAATCGTTTCTTCAAACCTGCCAAGATGACTTTATTTGTTGCTTCGGCCTGACCATTTCCTTGAGGATAGGACGGTGTTGAATATCCATTTCTTATTCTCATTTCTGCACAGTACTGTCGGAAAGCCTTGCTATCAAACTGAAGCCCATTATCAGAAATCAAGGTGTGAGGGATTCCAAAGCGAGTTATGATGTTTTTCCAGATGAATCTCCTTGCATCCACATCCCTAATGTTGGCTAACGGCTCAGCTTCCACCCACTTCGTGAAGTAATCCGTGCCGACAATGAGCCATCTTTTATTACCAATTGCCCGAGGAAAAGGCCCAACAATATCTAAACCCCACTTAGCGAAGGGCCATGGACTGGTCAACGGATTTAAGACACCTCCTGGTTGATGAATGTTTGGCGCAAATCTTTGACATTGATCACATTTCTTGGCATACTCTTGGGAGGTTTTCTGCATGCTCGGCCACCAATACCCTTGAGTCATGGCTCTATGAGCTAATGATCTTCCTCCGGTATGGCTTCCACACACCCCCTCACGCAACTCTTCCAATAAAGGTTCCACGGCTTCAGGATGTACGCAGAGCAGGTATAGCCCTGCATAGGAACGCCTATAGAGCTTCTGCTCTTCCGACAACCAATAACGGGGAGCACTTCTTCGTACCTTCTCGGCCATTGTTCCATCTTCAGGTAGTATTCCGTGCTGCAAGAAAGCTATAATTGGGTCCATCCAGCTTGGGCCTACATGAACGCTGTGAACCCGTACTGCCGAGATGCTGGTCAAGCTAGAGGTCAGTAAATCTTCCACCATGACCATACGTGGTAATTTCGAACCCAGTGAAGTGGCTAACATTGCTAATGAGTTAGCGTGTGCGTTATGTCCTCTTGGGACTTGTTGTACTTTGAAACTTTCAAACAAACCCAACACCCCTTGGACTCGTTTGAGATAGCTTTTCATTCGTTTATCTTTTGCCTCAAATTCTCCATTAACTTGCCCTACCACTAATCTGGAATCACAATACAACCTCACTACCTTTCCTCCCAAGTGTTTAACCATTTGGGCGCCCACCAAGAGAGCCTCGTACTCGGCCTCATTATTAGTGGCTGAGAATCCCAGCCTCAATGATTTTTCAATGACTAGCTTTTCGGGAGAAATTAACACGACTCCAACCCCGGCTCCTTTTCGATTTGATGCCCCATTCGTGTAGACTTCCCAAGGAGTGACGTTTTCCATCCCAATGGTCATTACTGTCATCATGGTATCTTCGTGGTTAATCTGACCTTCCGTGAATTCGGCCACGAAGTCGGTAAGGATTTGCCCTTTGATAGCTGTCCGAGGCATATACTTGATATCATAAGCTCCCAGTTTGGTTCCCCACTTTGCTACACGACCCGTGTAATCCGACTTCCTCATGATAGCTTGCAAAGGCAATTGAGTGAGTATTACTACGGTGTAAGCTTGGAAGTAATGGGGCAATTTCCTTGTTGCATGCACCACGGCTAGAAGCGCTTTTTCCAAAAGGAGATATTGTTGTTCTACTTCCTGTAAGGACTTGCTGATATAATATATTGGTTTCTGGACCCCATCATCATTCCGTATCAAGACAAGACTTACAGAGTGATTTGTGACGGCTAGGTAAGCATATAACACTTCTTCCTTCTCTGGTCTTGATAATATTGGTGGTCTAGATAGGTATTGCTTTAAGTCCTCAAAAGCCAAGTTGCATTCGTTAGTCCACCGGAAATCTTTCCACTTGTGTAAAAGGGGATAAAATGGGCGACACCTGTTTGCAGACCGAGATATGAACCTGTTCAAGGCTGCAAGCCTAAGACAGCCTTAATTTGATCGGGATTAACTTCAATTCCCCGATGAGTAATCATGTACCCTAAAAACTTTCCCAAGCCCACTCCAAAGGAACACTTTGATGCATTCAAGCGTAACTTGTGTTTCCTTAAAACTGAGAAGGTCTCATGCAAATCCTTCAAATGATCTTCCGTTTTTTTACTTTTAATTACCATATCATCAATATAGGCTTCCATATTACGTCCTAACTGTGAATCGAACATCCTGGTCACCATCCGTTGGTAAGTGGATCCTGCGTTCTTAAGACCGAAGGGCATCACTAGATAATGGTAGTTGCCATTAGGGGCGCGAAAAGCCGTCTTCTCCTGATCATTTAATGACAAAGGGATTTGATGATACCCCTGGAATGCGTCCAAGAAGCTCATTCGGGGATGTCCCACAGTCGCATCCACCAGTTGATCAATTCTGGGTATAGGGAAGGGATCCTTGGGACATGCCTTATTCATATCTGTAAAATCAATACAGACTCTCCATTTCCCATTCTTCTTTTTTACCACGACAGTATTGGCCAGCCACTCAAGATAGAAGATCTCCTTGATCGCACCAGCTTGCTTTAGCTTACTAACCTCCTCTTTAACTGCCTCTGCGTGCTCTTGAGATGCTCGTCGAGGAGGCTGCTGTCTAGGCGTCGCATGGGGGTTAATATTCAAATGGTGGCAGATAACTTCTGGATTAATTCCTGGTACGTCATAAGTCGTCCATGCAAAAACATCAATATTATCCTGCAAGAATTGAACCAACTCTTCTCTTTCCTGTATCGGCAGCTTGGATCCGACTTGAAAATATTTCTCTTTATCTTCCCCAATAAATACCTTGGCTAGCTGCTCGGCAAAGCCTTCATCCTCATCTAGGCCGACTTCCCGAGCAGCCTCCTTTAATTGCTATGATGTCTCAAGAACTTCCCCTTCCAACGATCCTCGGCCTGTTCGAAGAGTGGCAGACGTTAGACATTTCCTAGCTACCATTTGACTGCCATGTAGTATTCCCACGTTTCCTCATATAGGGTATTTCACCATTACGTGTAAAGTAGATGAAACTGCCTCCATTGCATGCAGCCAAGGTCTAGCCAAAATGGCTGTGTACGGGGAGTATGCCATAACAACTATGAAGTTTACCTGTACTTCGGAACCCTCCACCTGCACAGGCAACCTAATCATTCCTCGTGGGATCACCTGCTTTCCATCAAAACCGACCAACGGATGGTCATATTTTTCCAAATCTTCTTCTCTCAACCTCAATCCATTAAATAGGTCCGGATACATAATCTTGGCACCACTTCCATCATCCACCAAGATTCGTTTCATATCATATCCCCCGATACGAACTGTAACGACCAAGGCGTTATCGTGGGGTTGAAACGTGCCTTCTTTATCCTTATTAGAAAATCCCAATATGGGCATCGCCGAGAACTTCATTCTTTTATTTGCTTGATTACTTTCTTCTATGACCTCATTTCCACATTTGTTTTGAACGGTCATGACCCGAGAAGGTTTCCCAAATCCTCCTCTCGGCTGGGTCAAGATGACGTTAATAGTGCCTAGAGATGGTTGAAGGGCATGACCCCAATATTTCCGAGTGTCTAGTTGTTCCCTTTTCCCATCCAGCTTTGCCAATAAATGATTGATCTTCCCAGCCTTAATCAATTGATTCAGATGATCGCGCAGTGTCCGACACTCCTCTGTGGTATGTCCTTTATCCTGATGATAATGGCAATGGAGATTTTGATTTCTCATAGCTGCATCGCCACTTATTTTGTTGGGTGGCCTAAAGTATGGCTCGTGCCGAATCTTCTCCAATATATGATGCACGGGTTCCTTGAATAAGGAGTTAATTAGAGGCATTTCGGCAGTCATCGGGCGGCTTGAAAAGTTTCGTTTAGGCCGACTATCTTGAAACCCCCCTCCCCGAGGATCCTTCCTCTCTGGATACACTTTCATCTTTCCTTTACTTTGCAACTGGTCCTCTTCTACCCGTTTATACTTGTCTATCCGGTCCATGAGTTGACGCATATCTACCGCGGCCTTCATCGTCAAAGACTTCCTTAACCCATGCTCCGTGGGAAGGCCCACTTTAAAAGTTCTCACAGCTACGCTCTCCACATCTCCATCAATTTCATTATACATTTCCCAATACCGATCAGAATAGGTCTTGAGTGTTTCACCTTCCCTCATAGTCATAGACAATAGAACGTCCAAGGGTTTAGGAATCCTCGTACAAGTTATGAACCTAGCTCCAAATGCCCTAGTCAATTCTTCAAAAGACTTCAGAGAACCTTCAGCCAGAGCATCAAACCACCTCATGGCCACAGGCCCCAAACTAGAGGGAAACACTCTGCATATCAACGCCTCATTGTGTGAGTAAACGGCCATCTTTAGACTAAAATGACTAACGTGTTCCACAAGGTCAGTCCTCCCATTGTACATAGTAAAAATGGGCTGAGAAAACCTACGAGGCAGTTTCGCCCTATTAATCCCGATCACGAAAGGGGATTTGGCGATTTGCCTTAGGGCTTTACCCATTGCATCGCTTCCATCATCATGATATATCCCATCGGTAGTTGGCCTCCCCATCTCCCTCTCCTTCTTTGCCCTAACACCCGAAGATACGCTGACACGGGTTGCACTCCGAGTAGGCTCAAACATTGGGGGCTCATTTCCTCCAAGGTTTGCTTCCGAACTATTACTGGAATCACAAGCATGACTCTTACGTCTCCGTTTTCTACTATCCACACGCTTGCGCAAGTAAGCTATCTCAGATTGCATTTGTTGCAACACCTCATCGCGAGACATGTGCCCCTCAGTTGGTGATCGCTGTTCAGCCCCCCGTCTACTGTCATGTGCTTCCGCCACCACTGAGATATGTCCCTTCCCTTTTCCTTGCTGGAAACCTGCAGTTACATCCCTGCTTCGGGAATTTACTGATTCTTCCCCTTCTAGATACGCCTCCGCCATATATTTCTAAATGGAATGTGTTACGTTGTTGTTGTTCCCACAGACGACGCCAATTGTAAGGACCAAAAACGCATAAAATCAGCTTAGAGACTTCGCTGTTCGTTTATTCACTAAAGGTCCAAATACAATACATTTGGTAGAGAGGATTCAACAACAAAAGTCCCCCCTCCGTAGTTTCCTGATTCCTATTTATATCATTTGTTCCTTTCATCGTGGCCTTACACCTTGCAATCTACTATGTTTTTCCCCCTGACACCTGTCTGTCGGTAATGGAGCAAAGTTCTAGCTTTGCGTTCAGCACTGTTCAAGTGATATCTACATTAATGCAACGGATTGAGTTGGTACCTTCTAATTAATGCGGCCAGAATGGTTGTTGCCGGGCATTTAATGCAACCCTCTAAATTAGCCTCCCACATTCAGATATTTGCAACCCTTATGTCAGCAGCGCCCATGCCACTTCATCTTCGGGTATCTCCGGGTAAATTCCCTTACTCCTTTACTTCAGCTTGCTTAATGCATGTCGGCCTTCCTTTCCTCGGGTCTTCAGGTTCTTGGGTCCTCGGAACCTCACAGTAGTCATATTAATATTTTTAGTAGAAGTTGTAGCCATTGGCTACAACTAAGTTTGCAGCCAAATTTTTTCTTTTTCTTTTTTATTGATTTTTTTTTTGTTTTAAATTTAGAACAAATAAAAATACAATTATACTTAACACATAATTTTATTCTTTTAAAAATTGTACATAAATTGACAACAATAGCCAAACCACATTAAATGTTGGAGTGGGCATGACCCTCAAGAAATTTAAAATTTTCTAGTACATATCCCAAAAATAACACTATGTTTGGGAGTTTATAAAACAATGAAATATGATGGAATGGATAATTTATGAGATAATGGATTGAAATGCAATTGAACATGATTTATATTGTATAATGTGTTTGGGAGTCAATAAAAACAGTAGCATAAGGGAAAAAGAATAGTTTTATTATTATAACATTCACCTTTTATTCCCCCCCCCCCCTCCTGAAAATATGGACAAAATCGTTATTTCAATTTCACTTTATTAAAAGGAGAATGTTAACCAGCACCGCTTGGTGCTGGTTAAGTGCAGAAAAGACAAAAAAAAATTTGTCAAAAAAAGTATAAAAAAAAAAATCTCAAATAGTACCTACAAAACTGAAAAATTGATATAAATTGAAAAAAAAGACAAAAATTGTGTCAGAAAAAAGAAAAAAAATTTGTACTTAATGGGCACCGTGCGGTGCCTGTTAGCACAATCCTTATTAAAACAATGAGCGTTTCTTTAACTTTCTCATAACCATTCCATACTTTCCTATGAAACTTCCAAATAAGGGAGGCCAAACTTTCCTATGAAACTTCCAAATAAGGGAGGTGATGAATTATTCTTAAAAAATTTCTTTATAATCCATCCGAACCCATTTATTTCCACCCTTTCAAATGAATCGAACAGTTTATCCCTCCCTATTTTTTTTATTTATTTATTTGGCTGAATAAGATATTCTATTAACAAGTAAAGGAGGACACCCACAAACAAAACCAAGAAGAAGGGATGGGACTTATTCAACTCCTCCTTCCACAAAGCCCCCCCAAATTTAAGCTGCCCAATGCCCGTCCACAAGTAAGCCATTGGTTAGTTGACCCAATAGCCCAAAAAAGAAAAAGAAAAAATGGCTTAGAGGCCCACTAATTTAGAATAAATAGCTCAAACTTTTATTAAACAAATGGTTCATTTACGTCAAACTGAAAGAAGTTTTTTTTTTGGCTGAAAACTGAAAGAATTTTTTTTTTTTAAAACACACACACACATATATAGGAGAAGGGGATGAGATAAGAGAATATATTAAAACTGCATGCGGTAGTTAGTGTCGCGGAGGAAGTGATAAACCCCTTCTCAATATTACACCTTACTGATGTGGGACGACTTAACAACACTGAGTATCTTTTTTTGAAAGACACACATACACATATATAGGGAAAGAGGGATGAGAAGTTTGAAAAGTAAATGGCAAGAGTAGAAATTACTAAAGTCAATGATAACATAAGATGAGATTTTTTTGATCATAATGAAATCAAAATGATGTGCAAAATGAGAAATTATTGAATACTCCGAAAATACCATAAATACGTACTTCCTTCTTTCACATGAATTGTGAGTCCCACCATAAATTTAATTAGTGGAACTCACTTTTATATAAGAGCGGAGAGTACGTATTTATGATATTTTCGTAGTACTCAATAATTACTAGTGCAAAACTTACCATTTGTGGCCGTGAACTATTCTACTTTTTGGCCAAATCCCTTTGTTTAATTAAATTAATTTTTATTTTGTTATAACTTTCAAATTAACAATCAAAATAAGGTCTTGTTACTTCTAGGACATTTCTTAAAGTCGGACATGGCTTGTGTCTAATGTACTAGACACATTAGGATACGTTCACGTGTCTGCATCCTAATGTGTCCAATGCAACTGTTGCACTAGACACAATTTCAACCTTTTAAAGTCAATTATATTGCCTTATATAAATTTCTCAAATTTGGTGATTTTCCTCTTCTTTTTTTTTAACCTAATTTCATACGTAACATGATTAGGGTTTCCTAACTATCCTAAGATGTCATTTACATAAATTAGTGGTTATAGGATCTTGGGCATTCAAACTATTTAATAATAAATTTACAAAAAGTGTTTCTCTTATTATTATTTTTTTTGGGTTAAATTCCATTAAAATTTTCCTTGTGAATGTAAGGAGTTCATAAAAAATTTATGGGTTGGGTTTATTCTTGAATAGATGTGTTCAATTTCTTAGGGCTACCCCTTTGCATCACCTCTCTTCCCAAAAAATTGACTTTAGAATTCTTTTTGCTAATATATACAAACATTAACAAACTTTCATTACAAAAATTTGAATAGTAGATTTTGTGAGCAAGTAATGAAACTCCATATTGGTAAGTTCAACTATATATAGGTTTTAAGGATATTTACAAATCATTCAACGTTGATCATGTATGCAATTTGGTTTAAAAGTTTTATCCTATTGAGCAATATAAACAATTATTCAAGATTTCAATTGCAACATTATAAGCTTGATATATCGAAGCATCCAAATTTCCAAAATATGTACGATGGGGATAGCTCTTTTAATTATGCTTGTCCGTTATATGAGTCAAGTAATATGAATTTCCACTGGGTTTATCATACATGCCTATTTTTTAGCACACGACAAATAAGACGACCTTCCATGTAGGATGAAGACGATGGATGACTGCCTAACATCCAAAGAGACATAGAAGAGGGTAGTAGGGGTGAGCAAAACGTTACCGGAGCCGACCCAACCGACCGGCGCCGACGACACCGTCCCGACACCAGCGCCGACCGACTGAGCCGAGGCCGGCGTTCGGAGGGTGAAGCCCGTTCCGATGCCGGTGCGGTGTAGTCACCGAATTGAGAAATCCAAAACCGCTGAGCCGAGCCGAACTGAACCGATCCCAGGTTCTGATTTTAAATTTTTTTTGGTAAAACGACGACGCGTATGGGTGTTATAAAAAAAGAAAAAAAGCAAAACGTTGTGTTTTAGTCTAGGTTTTAGATTCTTAGGGTATAAATTCACTCTTTTCTCTCAAAAATCAGAATCGTTTCTCTCTCTCTCTTGCTCTCGCCTCTTGCTTGATGCAGCTCTCGCCGTCGCCTGACGCAGCAACACCTCCGCCTCGCCTGAGCTCTCGCTGTCGCTCACCAGTTACTGCAAAACAACAGTAAGCCTCTCGGGTTGGATAGGTGTTTCCTATTTGTCTTCGTGTTGGATAGTTATTTGTCTTCGTATAGGTCCTGTTGGATACTGGATAGGTGTTTGTCTTCATGTTGGATACTGGATAGCTGTTTGTATTTGTGTTTTTGCTTTTCAGTTTTGTTTTCCTTTTCATTTGTTTTTTGTTTGGGAAAGCATGAAAAGATTTTAATAGATTTATTTGTTTTCCTTTGCATTCCTTCTTGTTGTTCAGATTAGAATAGATTTATTGTTTTTGCTTCTACTATTTGGGCTCTTTTTTGTAACTGGATCCGGCCCATTTTTTGCCCAGGTTTGGGATCAGTACTGTTTGTGTTTGGGGGAACAGATTTTTTTTTATAAAGTTGCTGTTGAACAGATTTTTTTTTAGGTTGAACAGATTTTTTTATTAAAAAAAAAAAAAGATTGTTAATGTTTCAAACTGACCAAAACCGATTAAACCGAGCCGATCAAACCGCACTGCTATAGGTTGAAAAACCGACCCTAATCGGTATGCATCGGTTTTAATTATTATAAAACCGATCCCTATCGGTTCGGTAGCAAATTTAAAAAAAAACCGAGCCGACCGAACCGCGCACACCCCTAGAGGGTAGTTGGACGAGATCTACAAATAGAAAGGCACGGCCACCTAAACTAAAGTGCGAGATTCTTGCCTCATCAACCCACGATTTGTAGTAGTGGCCATTAAATCATGAGATTTGTGCCCTTTAACCCAAATTATGTTATGACTTTAGATGGTAGGAGGAATCAGGAAGTGAATGGGCAAGAAAGACCTTTACATAAACACCGTACAAATAATACTAGTGCTCTTCAATTGAGTGTTATGTTTTGCAAGTCTTCCAAAGCTCTTGCTTGGACAAGTGGCCCATTGAGATTCTTGCATTATCAATGTATACAATATCTGAGCTACACAAGGAATCAATTAACATTTTCAAGAAAGTAAAAAATTTATCATTTGATTGATAGGCTGTTTCATTGTAGGTTGACTCCTCCAATTATAAGAAATAATAAAACAAGTTTTTTCAATGATAAAACTTTTAAAATATAGACTTTGTGATAAACTTAAGGATGCTTTTTTGGCAAACAATTTGATGAAGAAAAATGAAAAATCAGTAAGACTTCTACTATAATTATACTAATAATAAAAGTATAACTTTGAAATATATAATTATACTAATATATGCTCATTGCTTATGAGAGTTTTGGATATATTATTTTTTTCAGAAATTATTTGGTATGTATTAATCGAAACCAACAATTTAGCTCAACTGGTAAGTCTCTGATAATTTATTATATAATATATTTATGAGATAATTTACTATATTATTAGAAAAATAACATTGGTATGCTTTCAACCCTCCATTAGCTACTAAGAAATAAGAATTATAAAATATACTTCACAATATCATAAAATAGAAATATAATATATTTACTAGCCTCACGCGCATGCTCAGAGACTGTACTATTTTTTGGGTAAAGATTAATAATTTACATTTATTATAATTTGAGATTTATACTTTTTCCAATCACAAAAAAAAAAAAAAAAATCTAAGAATGTGATGAATACGTGGGGTGAGTTTTGTAGATTGAAAGAGTTTTAAAATTAACAAAAAAGTGATCCTATTTTGTAGGGAGTTAGTAAGTAGAAGTAGGAATTTAAATCAACCTACAAGTATAAGTTTATTAGAAGTAGGAAGGCATTTTAAATTAGAAGTAAGAATTTATCATTTTTGTCAATTTACCATTTTAACCACATTTTTAAGTTTTAGGTAGGGGTATTTTTGACATTAAAAAAAGCAACAACTTTCTTTTGCCAATTTACTATTTTAACCCAATTTTTAAGTTATTGGTTAATTAATTTAGGGTATTTTGATAGGAAAAAAATCAATAACTAATTCTCTGAATCCTCCTAATATATATATATATATATATATATATATATATATAGATAATTTACTATATTATTAGAAAAATAACATTGGTATGTTTTCAACCCTCCATTGGCTAAGAATTATAAAATTTACTTCACCATATCATTAAACAGAACAGAAATTATTATTATATATATATAGATAATTTACTATATTATTAGAAAAATAACATTGGTATGTTTTCAACCCTCCATTGGCTAAGAATTATAAAATTTACTTCACCATATCATAAAACAGAACAGAAATTATTATATCATAATAGTAGTTGGTACATGGTAGCTGGCTCTGTTGTAATAAACAATCTACAACATTAAAATAAAATATAACATACCCAGTGATGGCTTATAAGCGGTAAACAAAAGCCAAAGAAAGCAAGAGCAGTAAAAATGGAGCAAAAGAAATCAATATGGGGCTTTAAGAAGAGACACTGTGGAGCACAACAGTCTCGACGGTGAGCCCAGGGCCGAACCCAAATAGCACACCCCACTCGAGCCCCTCGCCGGTGGTCTTGAGCCCATCTTCCTTAGACTTCTTCCTCATTTCATCCAAAATAAACAAAACACAAGCACTTGACATGTTGCCATACTCACTAAGCACATGACGTGTGGCACGCATCTTTTCGGGCTTGAGGCCCAATTTGAGCTCTACTTGGTCCAAGATAGCAGGCCCACCAGGATGTGCAATCCAGAAAAGGGAGTTCCAATCGGAGATACCCAGAGGTTGGAATGCCTCAGCTAGGCTCTTCTCAATGTTCTTTGAAATGAGGCCAGGAACATCCTTTAGGAGATGAAATGTAAGCCCAACTTCACGAAGATGCCCATCAATAGCTCCATCGCTATCAGGAAGAATGGTTTGGCTAGCAGAGACCAATTCAAATAAAGGCTTCTCAACCTCAGGAATCGGGTCAGCCCCAATTATAATAGCAGCTGCACCATCACCAAATAAAGCCTGACCCACAAGACTATCAAGGTGGGTATCACTAGGCCCACGGAATGTGACAGCAGTGATTTCAGAGCACACAACAAGTACACGAGCACCCTTGTTATTCTCAGCCAAGTCTTTGGCTAAACGTAGAACCGTGCCACCAGCAAAGCAACCTTGTTGGTACATCATCAGCCTCTTAACTGAAGGGCGTAGGCCCAAAAGCTTAGTGAGTTGGTAATCAGCACCAGGCATGTCCACACCACTAGTGGTGCAAAAGACTAGGTGGGTAATCTTGGACTTGGGCTGGCCCCATTCCTTGATGGCCTTTGTGGCTGCTTCTTTGCCTAGCCTTGGTACTTCTACAACCACCATGTCTTGCCTTGCATCCAATGAAGGTGCCATGTATTCGCATACATGTGGGTTTTCTTTTAGGATCTCTTCTGTCAAATACATATACCTCTTCTTTATCATGGATTTGTCACCTGAAATTGCATGCTCACGATAATTACCAACCATTTCTATTACTAAACTGAATTAAAAAAAATTTGTTTGATTAAAGCATAATTGAGGTTCTTTTTTTTTTCTTTCTTACCATTCATTTGTTTGAAACCTCAAATTAAAAGTTATTTGGTTGTCAGACCGAACATAATTGATTTTAATTATGTTAACCTTAATATATAGGTCATAGAGAATTCTAGAAGAAGGGGACACATTATCTTCTTCTTCTTTTTTTGTTTAAGTAATTTGTTTTGCTAGCTCGGTAGCTATGAACAATTGATCAATATGCCGCTTCCCTATTTTATGAGTAAAAATTTTAAACTAATATTCTCGTATTTATATAAACTCCTATATATTGTATGAAATTAAAATATTTCGAAAAAAATTCTTTTTGGAGGGGATATTTGTATTGTATTTGAAAATATAATACTTATTTTATTTTTATTATTATACTTGTATAAAAGTATTATTGAGTTTAAATTTAATATTGTCTATACCATATAGTTGTTTATTATATCAAATTGTATTTCTATAATTGATCAACGAACTATTAAATTAATGATTTCATATATTTATTCTATTGATTTTTTTTATTATATAATTTGGATGATTGGATCTTAACATAAAATATGTTTTTTTTTTCACTATTACTTTTCTTGAAAGTATATGACCAAAATTTGAAGAAAAGTAATAAAGAAAAAATATGTTATTTCTTTTCTTATAGTACTCAATATATTTAATTACTTAATTACAATAGTTGGCCTTATAAAATATTTTCTTATAAAACTCTCTTAAAATAACATAAGTATGCCATTAAATTGAAATATATTAAAAGAAATGATTTTAACATATATGTTTTGTTACAGGTTTTTTGTTTAGCTTTTATCTTAGTTTGCTTATATACAACTTATCAAAGTCTTTTTTTCTTTCAAAGTACAAATATACTTTAACTTATTTTGTGAAAAAAGAAGAAGAAAGAAGCAAAATATGTTAATGCTAAATCGGATAATGGTGGAACTTTCTTGATATTTTGGCCCATATCCAATCCATACTACATCAATATGTATTTCTATTTATTCTTAAAAATTTTATGTTGAATTTTAAAAAAATTATTAAAATGTGCATTAAACCTAAGTAATAATATATGCGTATATAATTAACTACAAGAAGAATCTAAGTAATTATTAAAATGTGCGTATATAACAATATATGCAATTTGATCTGCCAGAATCTAAGTAATAATTAACTACAAGAAGAAGTTAAAAAAAGTGATAGAGCTGCTTACACATGCGCTTGAATTTCTCTTTGAGCTCAGTCTTGTGCTCGCTATTGGTGATGCGGAAGTAATAGTCAGGGTAAGTGCTTTGGTCTACACAATTGGGAGGAGTAGCAGTTCCAATAGCCATGACTGTGGCAGGACCCTCAGCCCTTTGAAGTTTACGTACTTCATCAACAGTCACCATTTTTTTGTTCTTTCTCTAAAAGAAAAGCTCAAAGCTTAGCACCTTCTCTACCTAGTTGCAGTGGCTACGATTGTATTTAAGTTGTGGGTGTCACAATATGTTGGGAAGGAGTGTTTTTATATATAGGTATTTTTGAGAGGAAGGGAGGGTAGCTGGGGATCACGTGCTTGACCAATGCCTTATGTGAAGCTCCAAACTCCATCAACTACTACAAACTAGTGAGGCTGCTGGCTGGCACGTGACAAGTGAGTTGGTAAGTTTGCCTCTCAAACCCACCACATGATTTTCTTATTGGTTGGTCTGGTCTAAGTTTGCGCTCTCCTTCTCACTTACCAAACAAAACAACTCTCTATATCCTGTATCGTCATCATCATCCCCTATTAACCAACCAAACCCTTTGTATTGGAATTTGGACCCTTCTCACTTTTGTATTTTGATTTTTGTGTACCCATGCATGACAACCCCAAAACTATCACCCCCAAATTTTAGACACTTGTGTAATATGTCACACGGTAGAAGGTTTTTTTTTTTTTAATATGTAATGGACACTGACCACTATTTAAATTTTGCAAGGTAGTTATTATGAAATTTAAATTATATAAAATTAAATAAAAAAATTTTATATATTGACAAAAAAAAAACATAAATACATAAAATTTTGCAATTTTCTTCTACGAGTTTTTTTTTTTTGAATTTGTTACATAATAGTCTCATTATCAATACTACAAATTATATATTTTTCAAAATCATATTCTTCTAAAAAAACAGTTTAATAAAATTTTTCTTGAGCTTTTCCTTTGTGTTTGTAAAGGCCTAATATATTGTTAAGGAGACCAAAGTTTAAGGATACAATTTGGTTACAAACTTTTTTTTTTTTTGAGAAGAAATTTGGCTATACAAACTTAATTGTAGCTTAAGGCTACAACTCTCACTAAACAAATTAATATGACTACATATTTTGAAAATCTAATAGTTAAATTACATGTTCTTTATGTTTTTTAAAAATATCGAATTTTTAGTAAAAAAAAAATCAAATTTCATTCTAATCAGATGTTACTTACTATTTGATCCATAAACTTCTTTTTGTGTATAATTCTAGACTAAAAAAACTTAAAATTTAAACATTTAATTGATGACATAGCTATTGATATTTGATTTTATTGATATCTAATTTGCAAGCATGAAGGATATAAGAAGACAATGTAATATAATGGTGGATTTAATAAAAAAAAATTAAGTCAAGTTGTAGCCTTAATCTACAATCAAGTTTGTTACCAAATTTTGTCCAAAGTTTATTTACATTGGGCCTAGAAAAATTTAGGATGATCACCTTTTTTTTTTAAAGTTAAAAGATCATAAAATTTTTATTTTTTTATATATAATAATTATTTTTTTCCAAGTCAGGGCGATCCTGTGACCACCTTGACATCAATGTAGAGCCATCCCTAGCATTCGTGGAGGTAAAATAACATAAGTCCCAAATTTTGCAACCAAACCCATAAAAATCATCCGATTTATCATGCATTTATCATGCAAAATGTATTTTGTTATCATACTTGTGCAAATATACACAAGCATTATTTTTATATATTTCAATTTTTATTCTTTCTTTGCGTTTTTGGAAGATGAAAGAAGAAATAGATAGTAGCGTTGTGGTGTGTAAAAGAGAGAAATAATTATAAAAAAATAAAAATAAAAGACTTTTAATAAAATAGAGTTTATAATAAATAATTTGATATAGGTACTTTCAAAAGTAGTTAGCTAAAATAAAAGAAATAGATTTTTATGTTAAAATAGATAAAATCGGAAGGTCAGTATTAGTACTTTTTGGATGAACAAGTCAGTATTAATACTTGTTATGTGAGTCCCTGATAGTTTCATGTCATCAGGGTTTTGATGAGAGGTATAAGGTTTTGGTAATAAAAGGCGTGACCCCCTAATTAGGGTGTTGGAAGGATAACACAATACTTGGATGACTAAAATTATTGAAATTGAAGTGTCATAAGGCTTAAGAATTTGCAGATAACAAGCATTTCTTTCGGAACAGCGTAAAGATTCTGTGTTTTACATCATATCATATCATATACTATATAATAAAAGTTTGTCTTAGAAGCCATAGTTGTGCCAAGTGACTTATCCAAATTGCATAAATTTTTTTAATTTTTTAAAATATATATAATTTTTCTTCTCCTATAATTTCTAAGTTGATAAAAATATTAATACGAGTATAATTCAAACTCTTCATTTGATCCTACATACAAAAATGTCCATCTAATCCATATATATATTAGATAAATTATATTACTTCACGTAAAGATTGTAATTTTTTTTTAGATTTATAAAAAAAATAGATATATATTATTTTTGTTCTTATCTTCTTCTCCTATAATTTCTAATTTAATAAAAATCTTAATTTGATTACAATTCAAATTTTTCATCTAATCCTTATCTTAAAAGTATAAGTTTTGGTCATTCTAATCCTTATCTTTTAATTACTACACGTAAAAATAAAACAACAACATATAGCTAATAAAATTTATTTTCAAGCAAATTATCTTTAATATAATATAAGAGTGTAATTTTGAATAGATTTTCTTTCTTTTAATGTACAACCATTCTTTTTATCTTAAAAAAAATTTGTTCCCTTGGGTCTATCCAAAATAAAATCTCTTAAGGAGTGAGTACTGAGTAGTCCTGTCATCATTTGATGCACAACTATTCTTTATATATATATATAATTGTTCTCCTTGATCTATCCAAAAAATTCTTAGGGAGTGAGTACTGAGTACATGTCGAGATGTCTTGCCCTCAAAAAAGTAAAATCAATTCTAATTAAACTCTTTGTCTCAAACTCAAATTCTTTGAAAGCTCGGATTTGTGTAAATACACAAGAGCTTGTTTAGACCCCCCTAAATTAAAATAACGGCTAGATAGTTTTACTCTAACTTAAACTGCGGTGTGGAACAAGAGTAATAAAGTGCAAATAACTGTTAACACTACTCTAAGCCATATTCATCCATTATCAACAATAAAAAGCAAGCTTAAACAATAGGGAAGAGATATGCAAACACAAGATAACACCAAACCGTGTTATCGAAGAGGAAACCGAAGGACTCGCGAAACTCTCTGTTTGGAAAAAAGTTATGTTTTGCTTTACCAAGTCTTTACCCACACTATATACATCTCCATTACCTACAAATTGTAAAGAATGTCTTTCAGAGAGAAAACCCTAGAAAATACACTTGAGAGTTAAAGATTGTTATACCCACAATCATCTACACATTTCCATGTGGTTTTTCTCAACTCCTACCCAGTGCCGGCTGAAGCTATAGGCTAGCTAGGCCACCGCCTAAGGCCCCACTTATAAGAGAGGCCCCCAAATAGTAATAATATATTATACAATATTGCTTTTTCATCTTAAAAAAAAATTATTACAACCGGCCATAACCAAATCCCATCAAGCCATGAAGGCCCGTTTCTCACAGAGGCCCATTTCTCACAGAAAAAAAAAAAAAATTTACAAACAACCATTACCAAAAATCCCATCAGGCAATGAGTATGTGACATGAAGGCAAAAGGCTAATCCCATCAGGCCATCAACATAGCTTTAGCTTGCAGAAGAAAAGATTACAAACAGCAGAAATCTTTAGCGTGTAGAAGAAAAGATTACAAAAGGCAAAAATAAGAGACAAATAAGAAAAGGCAGAAAAAAGAAAGAAGAAAAAAAACACTCACTCTCTGACTCTCTTCATCTTGATTCTAAAAAAAAAAAACACTCTTTTTAGTTGGCTTACACATCAATTGATTCTTTTAAGTTAAAGTATTGATTCTAGAGACTTCTAGTTCTAGTCTTACACTTTTTTTTCTTTTTTTTTTTTTTTTTTTTTTTTTTTTTTTTTTGTTTTAAAGAAATCAGATTAGTGGTATGGAAGTTAAAGTGTGATCTAGTCCTACACAATTTTTTTTTTTTTAAGAAATCAGATTTAGTGGGATGGAGCCATGGAGGGATAGGGGGCTATTCTTAGTCTTAGTGGATCCAATCAAGTTGAGTCCTACACATTTTGCTAAAAAAAAGGTTTACTGCTACAAAAAAAAAAAGTATTGATAACAAAATTATAAATTTAGAATAATTTACTTTGTATTAATATTAATTTTAATTTTTTCGTGCAGGTTTAAAGTGTAAAGTGATCATATTAAGTAAAATTGCAATTGTGATTTTGATAAACCAGGTTCTATTGTTTTATACATTAAATTTATATTATTCTAGTTAAATTGTAATTTTTTATTATTATAGATTGTGTTTCATTTATTCATAAATATTTTTGAATTACAAATGTCTATTAGAAAATATCTATCTGAATATGAAAAACTAAAAAGAAAAGACAGAGAGAAGAACTAATTGAATCTCAAAAAGGAGCTATGGACAAATTTATTACTAGTAAAAAACAAAATCTTGCAGAAAATTTGAGTGAAGGTTTCATAAATGAACAAGAAATTCATCAAAAAGAGTTAGAAGATAATGAAAATATACAACAAAATGATAATAATGAAGGTGGTCATGATAATGTTCAAACATGTAATGTCACCATTCTTGATAATGAAGCTCAAAATAATTTAGAGGAGAGTGAAAATATTAATGATCAACCTAATTATATTCCTACAAATATTTTTGATCCAAGTCAATGGAAAACCATTGATATAAAATTAAGAGATTTGTTAGTAGAAAATGGTCCAATAAGAGTTGATGATTTAAACTTTCCTATAGATAAGAACTCTAGACATTTTTCTACTACACATTATATTCGAAAATTACCAAATGGGGAGACACATGATAGAAAATAGTTAGTGTATTCGAAAGACCTAGATAAAGTATTTTGTTTTTGTTGCAAGTTGTTTAATTCAAAACATAATACAAATCAACTGGCCAAAATTTAATTAGTAATTTTGCCTCTCAAAAAGCAAGAAAAATCAATTTTAATTGAAAAAAATATATGAATTTATAATTAAATATAATAAAAGGCCCCATTTAAAGCTTTCGCCTAGGGCCCCCAAATTCATTGAGCCGGCCCTGCTCCTACCTCTCCAACCCTACATCCTTGAAAGGTTGATATCTCAAACACTTAACACACCCATTTTGAGTGTAAAGGGACATGTTGTTGGGAAGTATTGGAGGGAGTCATTCATTGGCAGATGCAATCGGGCTGAATTGCGGGATCTGAAAAATTAGAGAAGACAAGGCTCTGAGAAGTCAGTTGGTAGTAAGAGCTTGGAGGGCTCAAGTACATGGGGTAGACTAGACTTGAAGGGTCTTTTGTTATTCATATACTACAACTTTATTCTCTAGTGGATCGAATTCAACTTGGAGGGTCGCAGAGAGGTTTTTTACCGATTTCTTCGATTTCTTCTTCGATAACACGTCTCGGTGTTATCTTGTGTTTATATCTCTCTTCCCTACTCTTTAAGCTTTCTTTTTATTGTTGATAATGGATGAATATGGCTTAGGGTAGTGTTAACGGGTGTTTGCACTTTATGACTCTTGTTCCGCATGTAGTATAAATTATAGTAAAAGCTATTTCGCTGTAATTTTAATTTGGGGGTTTAAACAAGCTCTTGTGTATTTAAACAAATCCGAGCTTTCACTCTTAATAATTAACCCTTCCCACTGTGTTACAATTATTCATAAAGTGAAGGAAAAAAAATGTTAATATCATTTTGTGTTTATCCAAAGATAAATAGAGGAAAGTTGATAAGAAAAATTAAAATTTTGTACTTATCCAAAGATTAGTAGCGGAAAAGTTAATAAGAACAATTAAGATTTTATGTCTATCTCAAAAAATTGCTTCAATTTTTCACTTACCTTCAAGTATATCTAAAACTTGAGATTAGATCATAGGGAATAAAATCAATTGGAAAAAAAAAATTAAATTATAAATATTTTTACTCCGCCTCCCTCGAACTGCTCATTCGGACTATGCTCTCTCTATCATGAAGGTTATATTTTTTGTATTCTTAGTTTTTTTTTAAAGTATGTATATTTTTAGTTGGATGGTTTTGTTCTATAATGGGTTTATTGATTTTTAAGTTTTGAGGTGTATCAGCATCCTTATCCGATAGGAAATGGGTTAGCAATGGAAGCACCACAATGTATTGTACCAGGCCAGATTGTATGGATACTTTAAGGATGCCTACAATGAAAGCTGCAAGTTCTATTTTCCTCTCCAAGGTTATTTAACTCCATCATTTATTCTTTTTTTCTTTTTGGTTTCATTATGTTCATAAAGAACATCATATTTTTTATACTAAAAGTAACTATATTGGACTATTTGAAGCTATAGAGTTTGAAGGAAACTTTGAAAAGCTTAGTTACTATAAACTTGAATTGTTAGAACATAATTAATTAGATCTTCATCAACCATAATCTACTGGGATATTATCACAACAAAGGATTCTCAAGAGGGATAAAAATGTAGTTGGCTTAGCAAGTTTGGGTCAATTGAAATATACAATACTGAAATAAAAGAAGAAGATAATTGCTAAAATGAGATTTATTGAAGGTATAGGGTTAAAAAAAGGATATTGGTCACGATATGGCATGATCAATTGAAGTTTTAATAACCTGACATTATAATCTATATTACAAATGAATCAATTAATCATAATATAGATTGTTGTTCACAAAACTAACCCAAGAGGGATATGCAAGAACTCGCAAAAAGTATTACTTTTTAATCTTCATCACATCTCAATGCTAATGAAGTTATTTTCAGTTATTGATGCAAACTTATTGCCAGGTCTTAACTCTTAGTTTTTCTCTTTCTAAAAAAAATCTCTTAGTTTTTCTCAAAAACTAATATTTACACATTTTGTTTTGATAGGTTGAAATTCGGTGCCTCCTCCCTCGCTTTCAAATATAAAAATTCAACTATTATGTAAATTTTTAATGTTTAGTAATTTGGGTTGTTTATAATTCCTAACTATTAAATTTACCAATTAAATATATTTTATTATTTGATTTTAATAAAATTAAAAAACATTTTCTTATTTTCTTTAGTTTACACATGATTCTTGATTAAGTCGTGCATCACATGGGCATTATACTAGTATTTATTAATACAGATTAATAATACAAGTTACTCGATGGTATCAATGCTAGTTCGAAAATAAGATAAATTGCTTATGTTGGGAGAAGGTATTTTGTATCAAATAATAATATGTTAGCGATATCAAAATCCAATAAGTATGAATCATGTCAGTAAAAAATAACTAACCCACTAATAATTGAAAGACATATGTCAATGGTAGTTATTTTTGCATATATGTCTCTCGTTTATTGAATTTTGATATTGATAATGTGATATCATTTGATACAAAGTATTTTTTTCCTACGTTGGAAGTTCAAAAATGATATTTATTCTAGTAATAATACAATTTGTTCCATGTAAGGACGAATGTCTTGGTGAAATTTAAATAAATAAATAAATAAATAAAAGACTTGGTGGGCATTAGCACTGGCAGAGCAAAATAAATATATTAGAGCCAAGCTAAATCATATACTTATATTATTTATATTATATACTAGTATCACTATACTCGCTTCGTACATGAAATATGACTTTTTTTATTTTTTATTTTGATTTAGTGTCATAATATTTAAAAGTGAGATAGAGATAGTGTTTTAATTCTTAGAATCTTTTTTTATGTTAGTTTTTTGTTTTTTGTTTTTTTTTACATGGAATAATGTTTAAAGGTGAGATAGAGGCAGTGTCTTAATTTTTAGAATATTTCTCTACATGAGAGTTGATAAAAGTCTTAAAATTTGAATTTAAAATTAAAAAAAAAATGGTAATTCATATTGGAGAAGAGAAAGGAAAAAAACTAAAACTTAGGAAATTTTTTTAAAAATATTAAATTATTATTTTAATCGGTTTGTATTTATAAATATAAAATTATTTAACTAAAAGATAAGGGTGTTTTAGAAAATTTAAGAATTTGTGTGAGGATATTTTAGTACGCAAAATGATGAAACACAAACAAGAAATCATGTTATTACTATTAGTGATAGATAAATATAAATAATAAAAATTAGGCTTAAAAGTCATAGTTTCACTAGGTGACTTTACTAAAATTGAATACATCTTACCACACCTAATAACATCTTAATAAATTCCTAATTTAGTTGAATTTATATATGGGCATTAGATTGATTATGTGTGGTTTTGTTTATTCTTAAATATGTAATAAGATGACGTCACATGTTATGATTGGAGGGGTAAAACACGGTTTTTACACCACATCCTTACATAATTTAATCTTTTTTTTTTTTTTTTTAAGCTGTGATCACTAAATTGCAACAATTTTTTCTAAGTTGTGGTTGCGCCAAGTGGTTTCACCAAATTATAACAATATATTAGATCAAAACAATTTTTTAGATAGAGACAACTTATTTGTTCTTATCAATTTTTTTAGATAAAATAACAATAAGTGTTTTAACAAAACATGCAACATACAACTAAATTTCAGTTGATAGAGATAACAATTTTTTTTTATCAATTTCTTTAGATAAAGTAACAATAATTGTTTTATTAAAACATGCAACATGAATCTAAGTTTTAGTTGATAGAGACAATAACTTATTCATTCTTATAAATTTCTCTAAATAAAGTAACAAGGAGTATTTTAACAAAACATATAACATACATCTAAATTTCAGTTGATAGAGACGACAACTTATTTGTTCTAATCAATTTATTTAGATAAAGTAACAATAAGTGTTTTAACAAAACATGCAACATGCATCTAAGTTTCAGAAATTTAGATCCTACTCTAACTAAAATTCTATTGTCAAAATTTCAATACTTATATATATTCACCAATGATTATTTCATAGAATCTCTCTTGCACCCCACATTTTTGGTTTTTGTTTTTTTGAGTTGCAACTTACACACATTATATGTATTGGAATGATATACATGTTGTGTAGAATCATAGGAATTGATAAATTTATGTGATTCTCTCTCTCTCTCTCTCAATTTTTTCCTAATAAACAACTACTCTCATTAATTATTAATTTTTTATATATTAAATGTTAGGATATATTTCCTCAAACTAAGGAATAAAATTAACAATAGTTTAATTTATATAAAAATTTATCATTTAAATTTTAACAAATTTAAATTATATTCAAACTAAAAGTCTATTATAATTTCTTTTAACTTCCTTCCCTAAAAAGAAAAAAAAATCAATTCTAAACTGAAATTCAGAATTGCACACAACACCCCATGCTTTTTTTTTTTTTTTTTTACCTTAATTTGCATCTTTCGTTTTATTAATTATTTTATAAATTGTTAGGATATATTTCCATGAATCAAGGGATAAGATTTAATTATAATTTAATTTAGCTAAAACTTTATCATCTAAGTTTCAGAAATTTAAATCCTACTCCAACTAAAAATCTATTATCAAAATTTTATGACTTATATATATATATATATATATATATATATATATATATATATATATATATATATATATATATATATATATATGAGTTGGGTTCAAGTTACACCTGGTGTAACTCTAAGCAATATTACACCACTCAACAACTTGTTATTGAATTAATATTTTAAAAATCGAACCGTTAAATTACATGTTTTATATATTCTTAACATGCATGTCAATTTTCATATCAATCAGATACTATTTACCATTTGATCCATAAACTCATTTTTTATGCATTATTTTAAACTACTAAAATGTGAATTTTAACAATTGATTGATGACATGACTATTAATTTTTTACCACCTTGAAATTTTGCAAGCATAAAGAATATACGAAGATAATGTAATCTAACAGTGGATTTGTTAATATTCGCATCCAATTAAAAAATATTGAGTGGTGTAACATTGTTTAGAGTTATACCAGGTGTAACTTGAATCCAGCTCTACACACACACACACACACACACACACACACACACACACACACAATATATATATATATATATATATATATATATTCACTAATGGTCTTTTCTTAGAATTCTTCTTATACCCCATGTTTTTGTTTTTGTTTTTTTCAAGTTGCAACTTACGCATATGTATTTGTATATGATAGTTTTGATTAAAGAAATTCACCTTACTTATGTCAAAGGAAGTCTTCTATAAAGATGCAAAATAAGGGACACTCATTTAAGTTATTGGTTTCTCTTAAGTAAGTTATTTATTCATTTTTTTAACTTCTCAACTTTTGAACTATTTTTTGTGTTTTAGGTTTTGGTTATTTAATGTATTTAATTTGTAAGTGTTTTGATTTTTTGTGCTAGCCTCCCAAGGCAAAGGGTGGCTAGCATAAGTGTAACATGTTACACTTATACTAGCCTCCTATTTTTGCCACCTCATCAACCTATTTCGTCGCTTGATCTGAAGCTGTGGTTGTCGAGATATCGCGCTCATAAGGAAGGTGACGCAGAGCTGATAAATTTTGTGACATTTTTTCTTGAAAAATTCATATCTTCCAATCCGAAGCAGATATCGTCAAGCCCTTTTGATGAAAATTAGCTGAGACCTTGTTCTTGAAGTTGTTCCAGTCCGCTTGTTCCAATTCTTGCCCAATCGGTACAGTTTATTGCATGAAGTCGGAAAAAAATTCCTAGTTTTTCCTGAAAAAAGTGAAGATTTTATTAGGGTTTTTGGTATTTTGGTGATATCTCATTCGTTTTAACTCTGATTTTGGCCTGTAAACTATCGTTCAAAGGGAAAAGTATGTTATACGAGACTGGCCAAAATTCAATATGATCCAACAGTCGGATAAAAAAGTCAACTTTTTAACCATACTCAGTTAGGGTTTTGGTCTTAATTGCTACAAAAGTGGTTTTTTATTATTTATTTATAAATATTGTGACCTTTTGATTTTCCATCCAATCATGTTGTATTTATTTTTACCCTTGTTGTCTTCAAAATTCATGATTTTGCATATTTTTTTGATTTTTTTTTTGTCTTTGTTTTGACTCGTGAATTGGGGCTGGACAAAATATGGTATCAACAAATAACATTATTGATTTGAAACCCCTCAATAAGGGACATGATTTCTCTCCAAACTAGTTTCTCTCTAAATTTCTCACAAATCTTTATATTGGATGTGAATTTTGAAAATCTAATTGTTGGATTGTCTATTTTCTATGTTTTTAATGTACATGTCAAATTTTATTCAAATGGAATGTTATTTATTATTTGATCAATAATTTTTTTTATGTATAATTTTAGATCACAACAATTTAAAATTTAAAGATTTGTTTGATGACGTAGTCTATATATATATATAAAACCGAAATCTCTAAAACTCCCACAATTTTCCATGTCAGCACAATATTTAAATAAAATTTTCATTTTATTTAAATAAAATTATTTTTATTTAGTCCAAACTTAATAAGGAGTGAAACTCTATTTCTCTAACAAGTCCAACTTAAACTCAAACTCATCATATTTTTTTAAACAAAATTATTTTTGTTTAGTGAAATTTTATTTCTTTGACAAGCCCAACTTAAAAACTTAAACTCATCATTTTTTTAAACAAAATTATTTTTGTTTAATCCATATATATATATATACTAGCCTCATCACACGCGTTTCGCACATGAGATGAGGCTTTTTTTTTTTTTTTAGTGGTAGTAGCAAACAAAAATCTATGTTTTTAATTATATATATAATTTTTATTTTGAGAATCTAATTTATAAGTGGATAAATAGATTTGAAAATCATTAGGAAAGTGACCCTATTTTTTAGGCAATATTTTAGTGGAAGTTAGGGTTGTATTTTTACCGGATTGTCCTTTAATTTTGTCTCTACTTAAACATAAGAATGTAAGGGTATTTTAGAACAAAAACAATCCAGATTGTCCTTTAGTTTATATATATATTTAGATTTGTTTTTAGATAAACGTGGGGTGTTTAACTTATTTTTCTATTTAAAAAAAAAAACAATAAACGTATAGTTACTTTGAAGAAATGAGTTAGTGGAAGAGTGTTCCTATTTTGTAGGCAATATTTTAGTGAAAGTTAGACATGTATTTTTACCAAATTATCCTTTGGTTTTGTTTCTACTTAAACTTAGGGGTATAGGGGTATGTTGGAATAAAAAAAAATTCAGTCCAAACAGGTGTAGCCGTTTAAATAGTAGTATAGATATATATAATTGAAACCTCTGAAACTCTCACAATTTTTCACGTCAGCATAATATTTAAATAAAATTGTCATTTTATTTAAATAAAATTATTTTTATTTAGTTCAAACTTTTTTTTTAAACATATTTAGTCCAAACTTAACAAGGGGTGAAGCTCTATTTCTCTAACAAGTTTAACTTAAACTCAAACTCATCATTTTTTTAAACAAAATTATTTTTGTTTAGTGAAACTCTATCTCTTTAATAAGTCTAACTGAAAATCAAACTCATCATTTTTTAAACAAAATTATTTTTGTTTAATCCAAACTTAACAAGAAGTGAAACTCTCTCTTTCACAAGTCCAACTTAAACTCAAACTCATCATTTTTTTCAAACAAACTAATTTTTGTTTAGTTCAAACTTAACAAGGAGTGAAACTCTATCTCTCTGACAAGTCCAACTCAAACTCAAACTCATCATTTTTTTCTAAACAAAATTATTTTTGTTTAATCCAAACTTAACAAGGAGCGAAATTCTATTTCTCTAACAAATCCAATTTAAACTCAAATGTTGATAATTTTTCTTTAATATCTAAAATTTTGAGTTATTTTTTTATAGTATTTGAAATTGTCTGACAAATTTTTTGTAAGTCATTACGCGTTCGAGCAATGACTTCTTCATCAATTTGTAACACAAATTGAAATTATACAAAAGTAAATCATGCAATAATGTAGTTTTTTAATTAATTTAAAATTTTATAAAATTATTTTAATCTACCTCACATGAGCTCCCATGCATAGTACGAATTAGCGACTAGTTATAAAAAAAAAAAAAAAATATATATATAAAAGAGGGGTTTTTCCAACAAAGTCCACATATTTCAAACGTGAAAAGTTAAGAAAGGCACGCACTAATAATAGTAATCCCCCACCACCACCGCCACCACTCCACCACTACGTCCAATAATGCAAGCCACGCTCGTAAACCCAATCCCACGCGCCACCCTAAGCGCAACCACGAAACATGTCCCCCACCACCCAAATACACAGCGCACCACCTTCTTCTCCATCCGGTCATCCCTCTCCTCGGTTGATGAATCGTCAACCTCATCAACACCAACCCAAAAGAAACTAAATAAGTACAGCTCTCGCATCACTGAGCCCAAGTCCCAAGGCGGGTCCCAGGCTATGCTCCTCGGCGTAGGTCTCTCGGAGGAAGAGCTGTCGAAGCCCCAGGTGGGAGTATCGTCGGTTTGGTACGAGGGCAACCCTTGCAACATGCACCTCCTCAGACTCTCCGAGGCTGTGAAAGAAGGGGTACTTGAGGCTGGCATGGTGGGCTTCAGGTTCAACACTATTGGGGTCAGTGATGCTATCTCTATGGGGACTCCAGGCATGTCTTATAGCCTGCAGTCTAGAGACCTTATTGCTGACAGCATCGAGACTGTCATGAGTGCCCAGTGGTACGATGCCAATATCGCTATTCCTGGTTGTGACAAGAATGTGAGTCTCTCTCTGTCTCTCTTTTATTCGTTAATGGTTTTTTTTTTTTCCTATTTTGATTGGTTTTTTGCGATATTCTATAGATGTTTTTTACTCTTGAGTTTTCACGTTCAAAAATAAAGGCTTTGTGTTTCATTTCTAACTCTTTATTGAGAGTATGGTCAACAACTTCAACAGAAAAAGAAAAGAAAAGAAGAAGTAATGTTTGGTTGCTTAAATATATGTTTGAGCTTCTCTTTTGATATTAAAGTACCATATGTTCCTATCAAAAAAAAAAAAAAAAAAAGAAGAAGAAGAAAGTACCATATGTTAAAAAAAAAAAAGAGTTTTGTTTCATTTCTCACCCACATACCCTTGCTTCACAATTTGTTAAGGACAAGCAGCATATTGTTATCAGAACAACATCACTTTCAGTGGGATCATCACTAACATCACAATCTGCCACGTGAGCAATGAGTGAAAAATGTTGTGGAATTTGTTGTTCCATTATACTTATTATTTTGGAAAAACAAATTTTCCATTTGAAATGGGTCCATTCTATAACTCAGATTATCTCAGGCTGTATTGAGCGATATGCCATTTAGAATTTTAAGTAATGTGACAGTTTGTACACTATCCACGGTGAACTAAACTCTCTCCATCTTTCCCCCTGGCCCCAGCTATACTACTAGTCTGTGATAGTTACGCTCTGTTGCTTCTGATTTAGTTTCTTTCTTAATTTCTTTTTTAGTAGAATTGGCATGAGGTAAATCGGCTATTTTCTTCTGCAATTGTACAATTATGTGAGTCTTATGCTTCTTCTTCTTTTTTTTTTTGGCAGATGCCAGGTACAATAATGGCAATGGGTCGGCTTAATAGACCAAGTATCATGGTTTATGGTGGAGCTATCAAGGTTCAGACTTTGACTACTTAACAAGATTTGCTTTTAAAAATTAGGTTTTTAATCTGTAATCTTAATTAATAAAGACTTGATGTTCACCATCTGTAAATATAAATCTTACAGAAAATTTATTTGTGAAGTTTTTCCAAAGTTACTATCAAATTTCAGTTCTTGTTCTTTCGGAATTAGTGACACTAGAGTTATCTTATATATAAGCTGGAATAGGAGTGTGTATGTCTATGAGGTGTTAGAGCAAATGGTGAGGTATCCACCAGTTGGATCAACTAGAAGCATTAATTATCTTTGAACTACAACGGGAACTCTTTATTACTTGTCCCCAAAATAAATAATTTCTTCGGACTTTGAAAGGAACTCTACAAATTAAGAAAAAAAAAAGATAAATGATTTATTGGAATTGTGCCAGATATATTTGTTTCTGCATTACTCTATTAATGATTGAGAAATAATGATCATCTATCATATGCTTAATCACATAATTTTTAAAGTTTTTTGTAAAAATCTGACTTCTTTCTTTTTCTTTTTCTTTTTTTGAATTCCCGTATTCAAATTGTAGCTGGTTAGAGAGTAGAAGATTTTGTTTAAGTTGCTAAGAAAGTATCTTCTTTTGATTTATTTTTTTTCCCCTTTTGCAGCCTGGTCATTTTCAAGGCCATACTTATGATATTGTATCTGCCTTTCAGGTATGCGCACTAATTTACTGTTATTTATTTTCTTTTTTCTACCTTTTGTGAAACCTTTAGCACCTATAAAAAGAACCAACGGAGAGTTTTGACATTGCCACTTTAGTCCAATAGATATATGGAATGCTTTATTCTTTTGTCATTCTGGTATTTTGAAACATAAAAGTAAAACTTTTGGGGCTGAATAATCTGGGTTTTATAATTTTGGCCGTTTTCAGTGACAGGCACAGGCTTGACCTTTTATGGGTGCTCTGGTGTAATCTGATGTTTATCAATTGTCAATCCAGCTTAGTGCAAATAAGCTTGTAACACTACACCTCAGTATAGGAAATGCTACTTCAGTGAGACATTTCTAATAGATTCTGTGAGTCACAATCCTGTTTGGACTACTCGTTGAGTGAGTTGGAGAAAGGCACCAAAGTGTACTAGTGCAATTTTTGTTTTGTTCTGCAGATAAGGCATTGATCCTTTAAACACTACTACTAAATTGTGTTGTAAGAACTTATTTAACAGCCAAAGCTAATAGCAGATATTTAGGCTATGCTGATGAATATAATAGGAAGAAATAGACATGGAAAACAAGGTTGGGCATATAGCTTGATGTGTCTCTCCCACATTACCTTTGAACTTTCATTGCATTGAAGATATGCGTGTGACTTCTTGTGTGATAAGCTATATGGAAACTTGGGCTCAAAAATGTTAAAAAATGAATTAAAAAAAACACAAATAATGAGTAAAGTTTATGGAAATTGCTTTCTGTTGCATTTACACTTCGTAAGCTATGCTTTTACAGTTTTACCACACATGGGTCATGGAATAGTTGAAAGGAGATATAATTTTTTGTTCCAGTAAAGGGAATTGTTGGAATTTTCTTTTTCGTCATAACTTTTAGGTATAAACTTGACTGAAAATCTTATAAGAGATACAAATCACCAATTGTTATTGCATGGGGAGGGAGGGATTGTAACTTATGTAACCGTGGTTGATTTACATGTAGCAGTGCTTAGAAAGGTGCCTTACATGTATGTCATATGCCGCTGCATTACTTTTGCATCTATGAAAAACTACGACTTACTAACTGATGGATCTTCCTTAATTAATTTTACACATTATTTGAATATCTTGATCAGATATTGAGGTCATATTTAATTAATTTCTTAAGTACCTACTTCCATTTTTATTATGTGATTGTATGAAGATATATAGCTGTTGCCTACGGAAAAAATAAAAATAATCTGTGATATGTAAATGCTGTAATTCATTCTTTTGTTATCCTGATACTGTAATTAGTTCTTTTGTCATCTTAATTACTGCAGTGTTATGGAGAATTTGTCAGTGGATCCATAAGTGAGGAGCAGAGGAAGAATGTAATCCGTAATGCATGCCCTGGGGCAGGAGCTTGTGGTGGGATGTATACAGCCAGTACTATGGCCTCTGCTATTGAAGTTATGGGGATGTCACTTCCTTACAGGTAGAAACTTGTCTCTGCCTGATCACTTGAATTGGCATCAGCTAGCAATGTAATTCCAATCCTCATAGTTCTATTTTTCCTTTAAAGCTCTTCGACACCTGCTGAAGATCCATTGAAGTTGGATGAGTGCCGTTTAGCTGGAAAATATCTTTTGGAATTATTAAAAATGGACTTGAAACCAAGAGATATTATCACTCCAAAATCCCTGCGTAATGCAATGGTTATTGTCATGGCACTAGGTGGGTCTACAAATGCTGTGTTACACTTAATTGCTATTGCAAGGTAAGGAGTCTTTGGTACCTGATTTCCAGTGCATAACATTGATTAAATCACAGAGGTAGCTAATGGGAATCTTATTGGCAGGTCTTTTGGTATGAATTTAACTCTTGATCATTTTCAGAAGGTCAGCGATGAGGTTCCATTTCTTGCAGATCTTAAGCCTAGTGGCAAATATGTCATGGAGGATTTACAAAAGGTTGGCTGTTTAATAAAATATCCTTTCTTGTGCTTTCATTTCACTACTATGAAGAAGGTTTTTTTTTTTTTTTTGGATATGAAAATTTTTATATTGTTTGCTTTAGTTTTTTTATCACCGTTTCCTCTTGATGAACCCATTAATGATTGTTTTGATAGCTTGGAGGAACGCCTGGAGTCATCCGCTACCTTTTGGAGCTTGGTTTTTTAGATGGGGATTGTATGACTGGTACATATAGTTGGATTGTTGCGTTCCTTTGAACAAGTACTTTGTTTTAGTATTGTCATAATTAACCTAAAAGTGTTTCTCTCACCCCCCCCCCCCCCCCCCCTCTCTCTAGTTACTGGGAAGACACTAGCTGAAAATGCAGCAAGCTTCCCTCCCTTAGCCACAGGGCAGGTTTGACTGCTTTTATGTTTTAATTTATGACATCTTCTATTCGCAATGTTTCTGTCACTTTTTACTGTTGATTAGACATGAAATTTAATGCAGTTCTTTCTTTCTTTTTCTCATATAGGATATAATTAGACCAGTGGAAAACCCCATAAAGAAAACAGGCCACATCCAGATATTATATGGAAATATTGCGCCAGATGGTTCTGTAGCAAAAATCACAGGAAAAGAGGGGCTATATTTCTCAGGTTTTGTTCTACTTTTGGGCTATTATGCTTGAGGTTCTATGTTATATAATTAAAATCTAAATTTTGGTGTAGTCTACTGCAAAAATATTTACCACAAAAATGTTCAACAGGCCCTGCACTTGTCTTTGAAGGAGAGGAATCAATGGTTGCAGCTATCTCAAAGGATCCTTTGAGTTTTAAGGTATGTGTTCTAGTCAACATTGTCGTATAATCAAATTTGTATGGTCACCATTTTTCAATGTTTTGTTACTAAGTTATACAGAGTTTAGAACCCAAAGTGCCAATGAGCTCTAGCTCAAATAGTGTTTCTACCCCTCACAAGAGCAAGGTGGAGGGTGACAGCATAGGTTCCAAACCCATTTGGTGTGTGTGTAACATACCAATAAAAATAATAATAGAGGAATTTCATAATGGAACCCAAAGTTGCTCGAGTGAGTGCAGAGACTTGAAAGAAAAAAACACTGTTATGCCTAATGCTTTTTGGTTCATTTATATTAAAAAAAGACTGTTGCACCTATATTGCACATTTTCAATGACATTACTTACCAAAAAATCTGGTGAATAAGTTTTGTTTCTTTGTGAAAAACAAGCATCATGGCTAAGCATTGCTCTCCCAGAATGAGAATTATCTCCTGCATTTGCTGCATATTACAAGCCTCTCACATGTGGGCCCTGCATGCTGTGAGAGTCCTGCTGCGTTAGGAACCTAGTGGTTCCTAATGGGGATGAAAAGGAATTGTAGGAGAATGTATGAGAATTGTAGAGGAATTGACTTATTTGAGGTAGTCACCCTCCATAGAGAAATATTAAGAGAGAGAGAGAGAGAGAGAGAGAGAGAGAGGAAATTAAGAAATGCACTAAGCAATCAATTGGTTTATTCTTCAATATCTAATGTTGAAATTACAATCATGTATTTAGAGGAGACTAGCTCTAATCTCATTAGGTCACGTGGCTTAAGATAATTGGCAAGTTTTTATTTTATTTTATAGGTAATGAGAATAATATTAATCAAGATAAAAAAAACGAACAAAGCAAATATAAGGTGTTCATGATGGTGAACACAAGAAAAAGCAACAAACAACAAGAAGGAAGAAAAACTTAAGGTGCAATTTTAAGAGAAGAAAGAAACTCAATGATAGAAGAACAATTCGAGGAGCCCTAATACTTAGACCAATCAAAAAGAGTCTTTTGGCATAGAGCTTGTAACTGAATTAGTGATTTCTCAGTAGCCTCAAAAGAGCGCCAATTTCTTTCCATCCAAAAAATCCACATCAAATAGCTAGGGACCAAATTCCATATGTCCGAATTAAATTTCCCCAGCCAATAGCTCCAAAAAAAACACCAAACCTTCCGCAGAGTCTGGCATGACCCATTGGATCCCTAAAACCTAAAGCATATGCACCCACAATGAGTGAGCTACAGGAAAATGGAAGAAGATATGATCCATAGATTCCTCATTACAGCAACACATACAACACCAATTCGCCAAAGAGTGGCCCCTAAGTATAAGATTATCTAAGGTAAGGATCCGCCCATGAACTGCTGTCCACAAAAGAAATTCCATCCTTTTAGGAATCTTAACTTTCCAAATACCCTTCCAAGGAAAATTATAGATAGAAGCACCCCCCCCAAATCTTATTGTAATAGAACCAAATATCAAACTAGCCATTCCCATTAAGGCACCAATAGGAACTATCACTCCTAACACCCCTAGGAATCCGAGATTGAATGAAATCAAGGAAAGAGAAGGTAGCCTTTAATTCACTAACATGAAAGTCCCAATAAAATCTCAAATTCCAAATTCTATCATTTCCACCCTTCTGATAGCATAAAACATCAGAAATGCAAGCTTCCTTGTCATTTGAACATGCATACAATTGAGGATAGAGAATTTAAGTGAGTTATCCCTAATCCACCTATCATGCCAAAAAAGAATACAAGAACCAACACCCACCACTAGGGTCACATGTTTGGAGAAACTCTCCCATCCATCATAAATACCACGCCATAGACCACACCCGTGGGCCCTTCTACATACTTTAGTATTCCACCCCCTTAATACTCTCCATATTTAGTTGCAACAGCCCTCCGCTAGAGATGGGTACCTTCTCGTCCAAACCTCTATAACCATTTCCCTAATAGGGCTTGATTAAAATGCGCTAACTTCTTGATCCCCAAACCACCCCTTTCTAACAGTGAACACACTTTTCCCAAACTACCAAAGGATATTTGAAACACTCCTTTGAAGACCCCCATAAAAATTTCTCTGGATACGCTCTAACCTATCAGCGACAGCTACAAGGATGGTAAACAAGGATAGGTAGTACATAGGAAGACTTGAAAGGGTACTCTTCAACAATACTTCAAGGCATTTTGACCAATACTTCAAGGCATTTTGACCGTCAAACACACCAACAACTCCAAAGCAATTAATCACTGTCCAAAACATTGTAGCATAACTTGAAAAGCTAGACTTAACACCAGCACTCATTGGAAATAAATCCACATTGTGTTTCAGTGTTGTCCTCCATGTCAAACAATGAATTATGGCAACAACCAATGTGAACTATAAAAGTCATTTAGCATTGTCAAGTTGTAATATTGCATAGGGCAGGTGGATTTATAGTGGTAACATTGCCACACCTTGTAAAAGTTGCATTGCATTGCATTGCCACCTTTGTTTTGCTTAAGTTGGTAATATTGTGAATATCATTATTTTTTAAGACAATTCTTGAAACTCTTCCACATGCTCTAGCCTAAGGGAACCAAGACTTCCAATATTTGCAAGATACTTTCCATTATATGAAAAAACAATGCTAGCATTGGAACCTTTGCACTTCTCACTGCTGTCACCAAGAACGTGAACATATCGTGCCCTCTGGACACCATTTGCTGATAAGAAGGCTTGGGAGTATGTGTCGGCTTCCATGAGTGTGGCCAACAGAACTTGGAGCACCAACTTGGGCTTCCAACTTGCATATATCAGCACAATTCAATCCAACCAGAACACCGAGAAATGTGCTATCAATCCCTTTGCCTTGGTAATAGGCATGTAAGAGAAAGACTTGGTCACCATAGCTAGGTCCAAGTTCAACTTCACCCCAACCTAATTTTATCACGTCCCATTTCTTGAGGAGAATAGGTTGATCCTTAAAAACTACTTTTCAGATGGAACCCATCAACAATAAGGCATGCTTATCAATGTGCTCAACTTCAAGATTGATAAACTGTGAACCAAGTGACACATTTTCATTGGCACAATTATGCAATATAGGCTTGTTGATGGAGATGCATGTGGCGTCATCAAGAAGGCCTGGGTTGGTCTCAACAAGTTTATTTTTCTCCAACTCTTCTTTGGTCTCCACCATTTTTACCCCAGCTTTCATTGCACCAAGAAGTTGAAACTCTTCTTCTGTCATATTCTCAAGATCCTCTTGTACTCTTGAAAGTTCTTCTTTCATGGCCTTTTTCGATTCAGCCAAGACCTTGACCTTTTCTAAAATAACCTTGACATCCTCTGAAACTTTGTTCACCATTTGCTATATTTCTTTCCAAAGTTTTCTTTGGTCACATCCGCTCGTTTCAAGATTGTCTACTCTGATACCACTTGTTAGGAATCTAATGGTTCCTAATGGTGATGGAAAGGAATTGTAGGGGAATGTATGAGAATCATTGGGGAATTAATTTAATTCGAGGTAGTTATCTTCCATAGAGAAATATTAAGAGAGAGAGGAAATGCACTAAGCAATCAATTGGTTTATTCTTCAATATCTAATGTTGAAATTACAATCATGTATTTGTAGGAGACTAGCTCTAATCCCATTGGCCTACTTGGCTTAATATAATTGGCTAGTTAATTCAACATGTGCTCTAAGAATTAAACCATGTGTTAAATGAGCTACATGTGCTCGATTCTTAACTAACTCATCCTTATCTCAACTAACTAACTAACTAAAGGGAATACAACAACTATTAGGAGATTACAAGGCATATGGTATAATTTGGGGTTCCTAACACGCAGTATGCAGCGGATGCAGGAGATATCCCCTCATCCCAAAGGGTGGCTTTCTCTAATATCATTTAGCCTATATAATGAATAATGCTTCATTGAATGTTGAATATGATTCTCCCAACTGATCTTTTGCATAAGAAAATTCATTAAAGTGGTAATTATGTGAAATATTCTCAAATTTTATGAATGAGATACACCTGTGAAAGGACTCTTAGGCCCAAAGGGCTAATTATTATTCATTTAATAATTTTTCTCAATTGAATCTTATTATTAAGTCTTCGGCAAATAAAGCTCTGAAATATGGATTTTGTAACAGACAAAACTTCTGTAATTTGATTTGAGGGCTGAACGTTTACCTTTCAGGCTTCTTCTCTAAGCTTAATGCTTTGGTTTTTGCCATGCAGATCAGTATAATGTCCATTGTCTGCCAAAACTCATGAAATCTGTAGCTTCAATGGTCTTATTCTTCCACGTTTAAATTCCTGATTTTTTACATTAACAAATTTCATATTCTCTGCAATTTTTTTTATGTCATAGGTATCACCCATTTGCATTCTGCAAATTTTGATAATCAGTTAATTGCACCATGTAAGTTGGCTGCATTCTGCATTTATAGCAGTATCTTTTCTGGTTTTGCTTGCATTCATGTGGTAACAAGATGTTACCATGAAACTTAGATGTTGTAATGGGATATCTGATTTCTTGTTTATGTTTGTCATGTTGCAGGGTAAGGTAGTTGTTATTAGAGGAGAGGGGCCTAAGGGGGGACCAGGCATGCCTGAAATGTTAACACCAACAAGTGCCATAATGGGAGCAGGTCTTGCGAAGGTCTAATTTTACCTTATGGACAAAATATATTTCCAAATCAGTTTATAGGAGAATCCTTTCAACTCACTATATGGAAATTCAAATGACTATATCTACACATTCTTCTGATTACATTACTTATTTAATAGTCTGCTGCCTTGTTTGACGACTTAATAGGTCATGTGATTAAAATACACATGGATGGTCATTTAAGTAGCTCCTTGTTGTGCTAAAGGAGACTCCAAACCAGTTTGGGGAAAAACTTTTTCCCGGCTTATGATTAGTGGTCTGTTTTTTTTCATAAAATGAGTAAAATCATTATCCTAAAGCCTTCCAAAAGACAACTTTTAGATATAGCATGTTCGAATTATAGTGTACTTTATCAATAGAGTGACTTTAAGGACATGAATCTACTTCAAAATTATTTTTTTTAAAAATGGTTACTTTTAGATATTACTGGTACTTTTTCTATTTAATCTATCAATATGTTCTTTTCACGGTAAATGCTCTAACTTAGTAGAGACAAAGGTTGTTTCCTGTGAATGATGTTTCTTTGGATACTGCTTTTGAATGCTACAGGATGTTGCCTTGTTGACTGATGGTAGGTTTTCAGGAGGTTCGCATGGATTTGTTGTTGGCCACATATGTCCTGAAGCACAGGTGCACTAGCTTTTTATTCATTTAGAAGGATAACAATATAAAATTTTAACGGGGTGCAGAAAATTTTTCAATCTTTAAGTATATAAAAACTACAAATTTTCTTCACAAACTACAACTAGGAATGCATTGCTAATCTTTTTCAGGAAGGGGGTCCAATTGGTTTAATTGAAAATGGAGACATCATCAGCATTGATGTTCAGAAGAGGAGCATAGATGTTGAGATAACAGATGAGGAGATGGAGCGGCGAAGAAAGACGTGGACTCTACCTGCATCTAAAGCTAACAGAGGAGTTCTTTACAAGGTATGTGGGACTCAGCCTTGACATCCAAGTTTTTTGTGTAATTTGTTGATGTATTTATTGAACAAAGACCATATTATTTCTTTCCAGTACATCAAGAACGTGCAATCGGCTTCAAGGGGATGTGTGACTGACGAGTAGTGGAGAGGACATGTATATATATAGATGGCATAAAGTGTGGCAGCAAACCCGAGTTAGTACGTTCCATTTAATCTCAATTTGGGACTCACAACTATAAAGTTATTACTCATTCTCCTTTTTCTTCCCTACATTATTTGGGGGAGGGAACTCGTGTTCTCTTTCATGAATGCCACTAAGTTACAAGACTTGATTTTATGTTCTTCTCAACTAATTAATTAGCACAAATAAAATCAATATTCAATTACTTATGTAGTTTTAATCCATGCTTTCCACTACTAAATTTGTTGTCAACCTCAAGGGTTTCCTCCTTATGTGTATAAGACGACCGATTCCACATACTCGGTTAATAATCAAGTATTTGAAAAGGTTTAAACACTTAATATTAAAGTACCTTGTATATTGTCTAAAACACATGATATAAAAGAAAATGTGTTTGTTCACAGAGGAAAAATAAGTTAATCAAGAAGAAATTGGAAGAGTTTTCATTATTTGAATAAAAAAAAAAAAGTATATGATTAGTTTTCAATCCTTAAATGCAAAACAACAACTCTTACAAAAAAAAATTAAAATAAATAAAATAAATAAACAATCAATGTCATTGGTCAAGTCCTTTACATTCTTTTTGAGAGAGTGGAGAGTATATTTGGGATAAAGTTTAGATACAAAACCAATTATAGCCTAAAATTACAAAATGCTTTAATAAACTAACATATGTTAAGAATGGCATGTGATTAATTAAGTAAACTTAACCCAAATAACTCTAATTAACTACACCACCTATTAAAAAAAAAAAGATAAAAATTAAGGGTCTGTTTGGTACGTGTGTTTAAGCAACAGTTTTCAATTTTATTAGAAATACATGTAGGTGAAAAAATGTGTAAAAATACGTATAATATTGTTTAAAAACTGAAAATATATGTTCAAACACATGTACCAAACATGGCTAAAACACTTATACGAATTCTCTCTCTCTCTCTCTCTCTCTCTCTCTCTCTCTCTCTCTCTCTCTCTCTCTCTCTCTCTCTCGTGAACCCAGAAGCACAATCCCTCTTCTTCCTCCACCACTGGTCACCCCAAACCCTCCTGTCTCCACTGCGGACTACCCCAATCCCTCTTTTTATTGCAGTTTCATATGTTGGAAAAGATCGATGACATCTCTTTTGAGAAAATGTTATTGTCATGGAGCGTGAAGGAGAAGCACAATTGTAATTCAAGATTCAAGATTTACTTCAATTCTAATTCACAATTAAAGAGATATCACATATATGATATACCTAAATGGAAAAACATTGACAGCCACGAGTTGAAAAAGTTGAGAAAGCTTAGCTAAAATACAAAACACAAATCAGAATATGCAAGTCTAACAGAGAGACACCAGTTGCTAGCTTGGGTAGTTGGGTTGGATCCGAAGAACAATCATGAGTCACTGTGAAGAGGCTGGTGGCGCAAGGACAAGTCCACGGTAATAGCCAGATTTTTTTTTAATATATATTTTAATTATTATGTTGAAATCCGGTGATTTAAGGCTGAGGATTGGGCTTTCTGGTGTTTTTATTTATTTATTTTTTTAATAAATTAGATTATAGATTTGGTTTTTTTTTTTTTTTTAGTAAGTGGTGTGGTTAACTGAGGTTAGTTAAGTTAAGTTTATTTAAGTAATCATGTGTAATGCACATGTTATTTTTTACACATGTCAATTTATTAAAGCAATTTGTAACTTTAGGCTATATATATATATTATCACATTGGATGCACTAGATAATTTTACATGGGAGAGATGTATCTATTGTACTTGATGGAACATTTTTCTCATAGCTTGTGACCCCTGCAAATATAGGAAAACAACATATCACCAGAAGCCTACTCAAAGTGGGCATGAATGATAATTATTGCAATAAGTTCAGGGACACAAATTTTTTCACGATAAGCCCGTTTAGAAATTGCTTATTTTCTTTAGCAAATTTTTTTTAAAAAAATCTAACTTATTTTCAAAAAAATTGAAAGTTAGATTATTTGAAATAAAACTTAGACAAAAGTAGTGAGCGAACCACAAAATGTACAAAAAATAAGCAAAAAGCTAGTTTATAATCATTCCCCAAACAAACACGTTAACATGTTGAAGTTGTTGAGTAATGGACAATCACTTAAAATTAACCAAGTTGTGAAAAAAAAATTAAAATTAACCGAGTTGTGAAAAAAAAAGAGAAGAGAAATGCTATTGTTCACAACGCTTTCACAATAAATCATAAGTGACATATTCTTAATAGTGAACAAAAAAGTAATTTCAGTGATAGGTTTAAATTAGAACCAATAATAACTTACTATTTATAATTTTTTTTGAAAATATCGTTGACGTAACATTTCTCGAAAAAAATTCTCTCTAGACTTATGAGAAATATTCACAACACTTTCACAAACAAATCATAAGTGACAGGTTGTTATTAGCTGTTATTAGTAGGCAAAAAAAATGATTTTAATAGTGAATTTAAATTAAAAAAAAAAAAGTAAAAACTTACCGTCGATTTGTTATAAAAGTATTTTTAAAATATTGTTATAAAAACTTGACCCACTTTTGAGAAAGTGACTCTCAAGCCTATAGAATTTGACAACAAACTTCACACCTGCTGCGTGGGAGGCTATGGGTGTGATATGAAGTGGTGGTCTCAAATGACAATGATGTGTCTTGTACATTTGCTCAGCCCACCTTTTTGTATTGGGTTGGTTGGGCTGATATTTAAGGGGTATATGGCTGAATAGGTTTGGGCTGTCGAAGCCCAACCTAACAAAATCCAATAGTTTAAAAAGAAAAAGAATCCGACCCAAAGTGGGGAGTCGACCCGACCCAGAGTTCCTGTGAGCCCTCTCTCACCATTGAGAGTCTCACACACACACACGGAGAGCAAAAGAAATGAGATAGAGAGAGAGAGATAGAGAGAGAGTGTATGGGTGCATCCTCGTCTTCCTGGGAATCTTCCTATCTGAATTCAACTTCTGGTCTTCTCTCTCTTTTGGATTTGAACCCTAATTACCTAAATCAGGTCTCTCTTCTCTCTCTCTCTCTCTCTCTCTCTCTCTCTCTCTCTCTTGATTCTCTCTTATCTCATATACTTTTTTTAATAATTTTTTTATTCGTTGAATTAGGTACCTTTTTTAATTTTTTTTATCACTCCATGTTTATATTTCATATTTTTACCTGAAATCGGTGATTCGTTTTTTATTTTTTAATTTCATATATATATATATTTATTTATTTATTTTGCTGTTGTAGAATGTATTTACCAATTCCTTGATCCTTAATGATTTTCTGTGATTTTTATTATCTGGGTATGTTTTATATGATCGGTTACATTTTATTTATTTTTGTTTTATTTATTTATAGTAGCCAAGATGAATTATTTTCTGATCATGCTGTGATTATGAATATATATATAATTTTCTTCACTTGATATCAGATCATGGGAATATATATAAAGTGAAATTATTTCTTTCTTGTACTGATTGGAATGTTGAGGCTGTAAGTGATTGATATAATAATAAAAAAAAATTATAATTTTTTGAAATGGGTAATTGATATTCGATGGTCTACGTTTGTTTGTTTGTATTTTTAATCAATAAGTTACATGTGCATCCGATGGGTGGTGAACCCAAGACCTCATTCTCCAGGTTACTCCTATAAGTGAAGGAGGTGCCATTTGAACAAGAGCTCATTGGCTATTCTAGAACCTACATTTAAGTGTTTTTAAGTGAAACTTTTCCTTTTAATACATTTGATATGTAGTCCTTGGATCCTCTAGAGAGATTGATGTTTTGTATAAAAGTTGCTTGTTAGTTGTAGCGTCTGCTGAATTTATTGATTGGATTTGATTGCCTGAATTCTTTTTTTGAATGATGCAGGATATGGATGAAATGGACTTTGATCAGATAGTCGATGTTCCTGACACCCCTGATAGGTTAGCTGCCCATCATATTATTGGTAAGGAAAGTGCTGGAAGAGAAAGCAATTCATCATTAGCTGGTCATTTGAGGAATCCTGACTTTGTGGGTGATAAATGTATGAATGGATTGAGGGGCAGGGGTAGGCTGGCCAATGATAATTTCCAGAATAAAAGATTGGTTTTTCGGTCTCGAAAGAATCACAGCGATGATGAACCTAAGGGTTGCAACAGCCCCATTATTATTTCCCCACCACAGAACTCATATGCTTCCCAGAATGCTCACTTATTTAGGAGACCAGCAATAGACAAAAGCTTTAGTCATAGGAGCAGACATTCCATTGGAACGGAAAAGAAGGATAAAGGGAAAGGCGTGTCTACTAAGTTTCCTCCAAATTCATCTGGTTTCCAAGAAGGGACTGCCTCTTTATATTTAACAGAACAGAGTGGTCACACCCAAAAACCCGAAACCGGTTTTCCATTGGATGCATTTGAAGATGAGAGAAAAGAGCAAATACCAACTTTTGGCGGTTCGTCTTCATATTGCCTTCCAGTTCCTCCAAAGGCATCCAGCAATGCCTACAAGGGGAAGGAGAAATTAGAGGACAATACATTTAAAAGTTTGGCTTTGGCTCATGGAAAAGGGGCAGCTATGTCCACTGAAAAACAAGTGTCCACACCTGTTCATTGTCTTACCATGCCAAGAGTCAGTGGGCAAAAAAGGTTAGTTCGCAATGGATGTATCTCTCCACATAATATAGCAACAAGGGCAAAACAATTAGCCGAACAGCAGAGTACCAGTTCCAATGTTGATTTGGTTTCCAAAAGTCCTCCTCTGATAAACATTAGTGATATAGTTTCTGGAGACAATAATGGTGATAGAGTGAAAGGAAAAGGTGTTATGAATCTTCCTTCAGCAAACAAGTCAGGCGCTAATATTATTCATATAACTGGCAGGTAAATTGTTTACAATGCTCATTCCTATGTAGATGCTCCCAAATGATTGTTATATTTATGTTATTAAGCAATAATTCTTTTCCCCTAATCTCACATTCATAAATCTGATAAGCTTTAGTTGATTTTTAACAGTTCCTGGGAATTTAGTGGGTACCATGAAATATTATTGGTACTTCTATTGATATATCTTTTTTTCCTAGTCTTTCTGATAGTTTCCTCAGCAAAATCAGTGGTTTTCTCCTGGTTTTTTGTTACGATCCAAGGGTCCCACATGGCTTAAGTGCAAAGCTTAACCATGTGAAATATAAGCTCTTCGACACCCTTCCCTTGCAAGCCAATTTTAATGGTGAGTTCTACCTATGGGTTTGTATCATTTGGTATCAAAGCCAACCACCATGTTGAGTAATTGGACGTAACTTGTTGAGGATGAGATTAAATGAATTGTGGTTTTGTAGTCGGACCTCGGAGGGGGCAACCTAGAGGCTATATTAAAATATCTTGCTAAGTCATTGAATAAATGATAGGTAAATGGAGCCTCCAAAAAGAGAAAGGGCTACCATCAGGTCAGTGTTGATACAGTGAGCCATCATGGTTGTTGGCCAGGAGCTTGGTGGTATGTTACAATCCAAGTTTCCCACATGGCTTAAGTGCAAGCTTAACCATGTGCATATAAGCTTTGGGCACCTTCCCTTGCGAGTTGGTCTTCAAGGTTGAGTTCTACCCATGGGTTTGTATCAATCTTCTTCTTCTTTTTTTTCCTCCCTCATGGATAGTGGAAACTACCATTATGATGTTCTTTGTCATTGTTCCTTTTCTTAGCAGCTATGTTTCCATGTGTTAAACTGGCTGTTACTATTTTTTTGTTTCTAAACACTGACATAAGCTTGGAAACCTGATATAGGACATAATTTACCATTGGTTCTGTCCCTTTGATTGCAGTATGTTGAATTTTCTTTTAGTACAATAATAAATGGTCAGTGGGGAACATTAATATAAAGTTTCTTTCGCAACATGCTGTCTTATCTGAGCAATGTGAAGAATTTCATTTGTCCCATGTGATGTCTAGTTCATCTTGAATTTGAATAGGGTTCTCTCTCTCTCATAGGCACAAATGTGTGAAGAAGTGAAACTAACGTAAATGGTCTTATAAACAGAACCCCCCCCCCCTGCCTCCTCCCAAAAAAAAAAAAAAATTGACATTAAAACCTCTTTAAAAATATTAAATGAAGAAATCAAGATGAAGGAATATAAGAAAACCAATAAGTAATGATCTCAAGAGAAAAAAATCATTTAAGTAATGCATGACTATTTCCTTCATGCAGCAAAAGATCTGCTTGAGGCACGATGGATAGATTTCCACACACATGCTTCCCCACCTCTTCTCCCTATTTCTAGTAGACCTCTCAACTACCTTACCTAACAGTGAGAATACCGCTGGCTTAATTTCTCAAGCTGCAGAACACTATAACAAGATGTTATGCTGTTTCTCTACTAGACTTGCTAATGAAGCTATGGAAGATTAATTTGCTATTACTTTACAACTTCTCCTGTTCAAAAATCATTTTAGGCCATGTGTGAAGTCCAATTGAAGTGAAGCTCATGGAATTTTGATGGTCTAAGTATGAGTCTTTTAGGGTAAAAATAGTCTTTAATTTGGGTTTTTATTTTATTATTTATGGTCAATTTTATATTCAGGGGCAGATCTTTTGGTTGTAGAATATTTCCCAAAGAAGTAATTGTGAATTTCAATTATGATTTTTGTGCAATTTTCATTACTAAAGATCATGTCTTGAGATCTGTCTTGAATTAGTAATCATTGTGGAGTTTGTTATGCTTGTGCCATGATACTTATTGGTATGGCTTCATTATTAGCTCATTCCTGTAATTTTTGCATTAATATAAAATTGATTACCATATTTTTTTCTTTTTCCTTAAGAGATGTTGGTCTGTACTTTGTTGCACTTTGATGGGAACTTACATCATGATTTTTATTATGCTTATCTACATGACAATTGGTGTTCACTATTTAATGACCATTTAGCTCAAAAATCTAGTTTCTGTATGCTTCCTCTTGACTTCTTCAATTTACTGTCAGTGTAGTTATGATTCCTGTCTTAGTTGTTACACTTCTTTAAATATTTTGAAGGATGGGCCCTCTTGATGGTCATCAGTGGCATGTACTTGCATTGAACATAGAGGGTTTACCACTTAGATTTTAATTATACTGTTGGTTTTGTGAATAACTTTTAGATCTTTATTGAAATTGGCCTTATTTTTTGGATATTTTATTCGTTCTTATTGTGCCAATTTTCTTGCAATTATTGATTTTTAGTTTCTTTGGTCTAAATTTGTCAAAGGTCTGGCATATACTAAAATCTTCTTAACTCTGGTAGAAGTTTCAAATAGCTCAAGAAAAAAAAAAATGAAAATATGACATTGTTAAAAATTTTGATCCTGTTTTATTGTTGCCAATTGTTGTTGGATTAAAATGGCCTGTCATGTCTTTAAAGTACTTGTATTCTGATACCTTATAGCCTGTTATGTTTTTGGAGCAGCCCTGTGATTGATAATGGAGAAGCTGATGGACACAACAATGCTAGTAGAGATGCATTTGCATTGCCTGAAAGATTACGTGGTTGGAGAAGTACACGGAGTCGTTCCAAGAAAAATGATAATCCTTTGTCTGATGCTGCTGGGTGTCTTTCTGGGATGAATGGTGTTGAAAATTTTATTAGTCAACAGCATGAAAACAGAGCAGAGAGAAGGGATACAGGGAGTGGAATAAACTGCAGGGCTCAATGTGATGTTGCAAAAGATTGTGATGCAGCACAAACAGCTGCTGAGATTGTCTCTGAGGTTGACCAGATAGCTGGACCGCATTATGCACCAAATACACTCAGTAGAAGGCAAAAGAAACATAGATTGACTTCAAGAAATCGTGGTGAGTGCTCTGCATCAGTTACTGATGACTCAGATATTGTGATTCTTGGTTCGTATGGGGAACCATCAAATTCAAGATCATCCAGAATCCAGACTCGTCAACGTAGGGGCAGTTTGGGTCCACTTATTGAAGTCGATGATTTATCAACTGAAATGAGACAAAACCTCTCCCATGATTTAGACCGCACGAATAATGATGACTCAGATGCTAGGGCAAGACAACTAGAAGCAGATGAGATGTTGGCTCGGGAACTGCAAGAACAACTATATAATGAGATGCCTGTGGTTGGAGGTCATGAGGTTGGTTCCTTCATATGGATGCTTTTCTACGTGATTAAATCTTCCAATCAGATGCTCTTTTTTTTTAAGTGTCTCACTGTTTATGATCTTATGTCAGATTGATGAAAATGTAGCATGGGAGATGCAGCAGGAGTGGGACGTTTTCCGTTCTGCTTCTGGTGGAAGTCACAGTGATACACACCCTGTGAGTGAGCTTCTATATTTTTAATGATTTGCTGAAAAAATGAAATGCCATAGATTCATGTTAGTCACTGTATCTCTGCTATGACATAATAATCATGAAAATTGATTGAAATTATTAACTGGTTTCTTCATTTAATGTTGGTTGTAATACTAAATACTACGACACAATTATACCTTGGCTTGTAAATAAGTGGGGGACCTGTCCAAATGTTTGTATATATTTATGAAGCATGACGGGCCTTTTTACTTCCCTGGCCTGGCCTGGCCTGGTCAGTACCTCATATGGATAGTATTTTAACATGTGATAGTGAATATCTTCAATATAATACAAATCTAATGTACCAAGGGCTGCAGTTTGGCTGAGCCAAGCTAAGTTTTAAATGCATGAGACTGGTTTTACCTCCAAATATATGAGTAACTGTAATGTATAAATTTTTGGACTTGCACTCAAGCCTACATTGTGAGATCACAGGTTCTATCCTGTATGGATGCTTGATAGCATGAGTTGTGTATTTAACTATCATTATGAGGATGGTGTAGCAGGTCAGAACAAAACTTGGAGGCCCTACTTATTTATACTTTGTTTAGAGGTATATGGAAAAGATCGTGCAATATATTAATGCCCTTCTTGAGTGATGATTATCTTTCAATACTGTGGATCTGTTGAGGAGGCCTGCAAAGTTCTAACTGTACTAAATTTGCTGTTGATTTTGCAGTAATCTTACTGATAGCTTTCACTCAAAAGAAGGGTTGTGTCAGCATGTTGACTGATATGTTGCTTTTTGACTAAAATGATATGATGGATTAAAATAATGTTAATACAAATTCCCAAATGAATTTTTTCCCTGGAAAATGACACCTATTTTATTGCATATTTGGTTACTGTTTTATGTGATTACTTGGTGTTTTTTTAATTATTTGCTGGAGTAAATTACTCTCTCTTTTAAAAAATCCTTAATTGCACACACACCTGGTGGGTCTTGATCCCATGTCTCACCCTCCACCTTGTTATAAGAGGAGGAAAAGCCATTTGAGCTAGAGTATGTTGGCAGAGTGTTCTACTAGCTTTCACTAACAGTTCTTTTGGTTTGCATGTTTGTCAGAGAGGCTCATCAGTAACACATTCATCTAGACAACCTCGGTCACGGTCTTCTCATAACTCTTCAATTAGGAGAGCAACCCAGGCTCAAGCTCCTACCTCTAATCGAATAGCACAGTTGATGGGAGCCCAGGCTAGAGTTCCCACCTCTAGTAGAATAGCACAGTTGAGAAATCGCATCTCCAGACATTCTCCTTCAGGGTCATCAAGTCGAAGGAATCTCCACTTTCCTTCATACATGGATTTAGACATGGTACCTCTCTTTCTCCCCCCCGCCTCCTCTTCTTCTTCTGTTTCTGTTCCCACCTGTTTATTTATTTATTATTCTGTGATATAGTTGATAGTTTAGTATAGACTTATTTGATGGTATATATGTTATAGTGTAGCTGTATAGGATGATCAAATGTGTGCATTGTTTGAAATTCAACTTTGGGACACCATGGTCATAAAATTTTTAGAAAATATTTGTAAACTACTATTCTTAATCCTTTTGTGCTGTGTAAAAAAAATTGTAAAAGGACCCTCAACATGTTTTATTAAAAAGAGAAATAGGTAAAAAGGGAATCCAATATGGGACCAATGTTGAAACTGATTTTTATTTTAGGAGTCTACTACCAAGTTTTGGATGAGGGAAGATACCTTGATTTTTGTCATATTCCCCTTGTCATTGTAACTTCTTCGTTTTTTTCCTTCTTGGGAACTTTTCAGGTTATTTAACAATGACGTGAACTTAGAAGTATTATGCATTCCAGTTTAATGTTGGGAACTTAGGATGCAATTTGATCTTTGTTAATGAAAAAGGAGGAGGTGCAATTACATAATAAACTAAAGAGTTTGACCTTGATGTCAATTTGCAATTGCATCAATCTCCATCTTATAAGTTTGAAGTCATGGCAATTTGGACCGTCAATAAGTCTTAATAAAATAAAAAATATGAAAACCCACATGAATTGCAGTTGGGATCTTTTTTCAATTTTCAAAGATGGAAATCACTACAGGACTTGGGATCTATTTGGGCACTGAAAACCTCTGGACATGAACCACATTTGGTATTTAGGATAATAAAAATATTTTTGTCCTTGATATGTGGTGTAGGCTCGATTTTGGTCCCTCAAACTTTAAAAAGTTTGGATATACCCTTTAGGCTATTCTTAGTTGTGATGATTTTTTTTTTTTGTTAATTACTATTATACCAATATGGTGGATCAAATATTGCGGGCTGGATTCTAAATGCCAACCATTTTTGTTTTCCATCCTCCTAGTTTTCATTCGTACCAAATGAATGCAAATTTCAATCTCTCCTCTATTTTCCTCCTCCCATTAACCCATGACCTCATCCTCCAACTTTCTCTTATAGGGAAGAGTACCATTTATAAGCTAGAGCTCATTGACACATTTGAGGATGCACAGTTTTTGGCGCTTATAAGGTTCCGAATTCCCAGTGTTGCTCAATTGGCCTTTTGCTACTTTTAAAGGATGGAGATTTACTTAGGGTTGAAGGTGCTATGATTTTAAGTAATAGGGGACGTTGGTGTAATTTTCATGGTATGCACTGTGATCCCTGATCATGTAAAAAATTTGACACTGATTTCAAATTTTAACATAACAATAGGGATCCTCAATGATTCTTGGTTAATGAAATGTTATGAAAACCTACATGAGTCGTGCTTGGGATCCCTTTGGACCCCAAAATGTTCATGATGTGAACCACATTGGTATTTTGGATTAAAGAAAGAGGTGCTATATTTCTCTAGCTGTGTTTATTTGCTAGGTTTTACACGAGGAAGACTCATTTGGATGGAATATTGGGTTTGGAGTTAACAGAGACGCACATAGGGTTTGGAGTAGAATTCTTACACTTGGTTTTTATTATTATTTTTATATATATGTAATGATCCCGAAAGAAAAAAAATTATTCTCTTTTTACCTCACTTGTACTGACAGTGGTGATGGATATGTTGGGTTTGTGATTGACATGAAAAGGACCATTTTAAAATTAATATTGCTCTCGTGCTTTGTCATGCAGAGACTTGATATATTGGAAGCATTAGAGGCTGCAGTTGGGGACCTTAGTGATATGAGTATGGCTAATCACGCCTTTCAAGTTCAGCGTGATTTTAATGAGTAAGACTTTATTCTCTTTGTTAATTATGCTCTAATTCCTGTTGTTTTCCTATTAATTCTTAGTAATGGTGGAGTTTTTTATTTTTTTATCAACTGTAATCTTTGTTAATTATTATATATTTTCTGCTTCTTTTTATTAATGTTTAATGCATATCCAAGGTCTCTTTTTTTTCCCAGTTTTGTTTCTTATCAAGCATAGCATATATTTATTTTCTTGTAGTTTAGCCTTTTTTCATTTTCTTGCAGAAATGATTATGAAATGTTGTTGGCCCTTGATGATAATAATCACCATCATGCCGGTGCATCTGTCAATCAGATTAATTGTCTTCCGCAGTCAACAGTACAGGTATGGGTGTGGGTGTGGGTGTGGGTGTGGGTGTGTGCGCGTCCGGTCTATCTGTCAATTATATGAATTGCAGTACAGGTAGGGGTGTGTGTGTCTGGTTCTTTCCCTTTCTGTGGACATGCACTGGTTTGTAGGATTTGCAGATTTATTTGCTATTTCACGCTGTTCTGTTTTCTGTGTCAGACTGATACCAGTGAAGAGGCTTGTGCAATTTGTCTTGAAATTCCAACTATTGGAGAAACCATTCGGCATCTCCCATGCTTACACAAATTTCACAAAGATGTAGGAATTATCTTCTCACTCTCAACATTAAAATTTTCTTATAAAATAAGCCATCAAACATCTGACTATTTCTTTTATTTTATTTTTTTCCCTTCTTTGTTGTCAGTGCATTGATCCATGGCTCAGCCGAAGGACATCATGCCCAGTTTGCAAGTCTTCCATCACTTAGTTTGCACTGGGAGTCTAGTGCTGAATTACTCCACAACTGGAGCATTCTCATTCTGGGGTTAAGGTAATAATTGTTTCAATTGTATTATTGTTCCCATTGGATGATGTTGGAATCAAAATTGTGCAGTGGCAGACGGCTATCTTACTTTTGTTCCATTAGATTTTTAAGTTATAAACAATTTAAAGAAAGGCTCAAAATGATTAGAGCCGTGAAAATTTCTTTGGGATGGTGTTGTCAATGGTGAATTGTCTCCTTTTGAATTGATCTATTGGCTCATCTTTAGCAAAGTTTGTATATTTGGCTTTGGAGGTTTCAGCATGATCCCCTGAAAAATTTAAGTTCTAATGAAGTTGATGCAACTCGGATGGCATACTGAAGTCTAGGTCTAACTTCAGATCAATGTGAGCTGGAGGTCAATAAGACATGGACTTAGACGGCTGATCTTGGGACTGGAGTTCCCAACCATTTGCAAATGGCGCAAGGAATCATTTTGCCATATGGGTGACCTAATGCAGCGTGTATGTGTACTGGTCATTTACTGGCATTGCGGTTGTATATGTGGCATTGCTGTTGTACTGGTCATTTTCTGGGGGATGGTTGGTGACACTCACAATCCTCTCTTAACTTGAAAATTAAGTGCGATCCTTTATTACGGCCTTTAAATTGACATCTATGCTTGAGCAATTTTCTTAAGGGAAAAACATAGATATAATTCTTCTGATGTTGCCCGTTAGGTTCTCCAATTAAATTCAAACACATAGTTGTATTGACCAATGAAGCACTTAGTTTTATATTTTTCAAGGACCATTGAATTCAACACAACAATGTATTTGAATTTCATGAAAGAACCTTATGTGCTGCATTGTTATGCTATTTGTGCGTGTTAGTGTGCGTATACAAATATATAGTTATATACATGCACGTAGGATGAAAGACATGTTAACTCCAAGGGGTTGACCTAGTGCTTCTTAAAGCCACGAGTTTGTTGTTAGGAAAATTTTCAAGTTTGGGTCGTTTCTCTTATGTTTGCAGCTCGACCTTCATAAGCCCACATACTCAGCCACATGATAGGCTATGGTGTATGGGCTTGGCTTAAGCAGAAAAAAGAATCGAAATTTGAACATAGAACAAGTTTTTATGCATGGGCAATTGGACAAAACATTTCTTCTAACTTATTGTTGCAAAAGAGATAATAGTTGGAAAAACTTGGATTGATGAATGTTCTTGAAGTATTAATTTTAGCTATTGGTATTCTTCAACAACTTCAAATGGGGTTCTGAAAAATGTTTAGACCTTTCAATTGAAAGACCTAAAAAAATCCAAGTAAACCAAAAATCATTCTCCAATATCCCCTCCATATAAATAAGTGGTAATTTTGTTAAATGTGGTAATTATCAATCTTATAGGTTTATCATATATAATGGTATCAATCTCCATAATCCCCCTTCAATTTATTACCTGCCAATATTCCAGTATGAACTAAGAATGTATAAAAATTGTTGGCCGTATTTGATGATTTTAAAGTCGGATAAACGCAAAGGGTGTCTGGTCACACCCACGAACTCGTTTTCATGTTTTTATTTTCAATATGATGATGATAAATTTAGAGAGAGAGAGTCATAAATATATTTTGATCAAATGCGAAATGTGATTGCAGTAGGAACTTCGGCTTCAAAGATAGATTTGAGAAAGACTCGTACCTAAGCTCTGATCAAATGCCTACTCTGAATATATACAGATGTATATTCTGTTTTTTTTTTTTTTTTAAGAGCTACACAATTTTTACATCGTTGATTTTTATAAGATCCAAGGGCAAAAAAACATTAGTATTCATGTCATCAACTTTCATACTTTATAGTAAATTAATGATTCAGGAGCATTAACTTCATCCTCTCCCTCTCTCTCTCTCTCTCTCTCTTCAAAAATGAAAAATTATTGTGTACTTCTAGAATATCATAAATGCGTACTCCCTCCTCTCACATGAATGGTGGATCCTACTAATTAAATTCATGATAGGATTTACCATTTATGTGAGAGGGAGGAGTACGCATTTATGGTACTCTGGGAATACCTAATAATTTTCCTCTAAAAATAAATGGCTTTCCTTATTTATTAAAATTTCCAGTCCACGCTCCAGTTGTCTAACTTAAGAAGAAGAAGGTTCTTTTCTTTTAAGCCAAAAATAGATCTAAGTTCTAACTCATGACCAAATAAACGTTATAATCAAACACCAATTACATCTAAAAGTTCCACAACACTGTTTCCTCCAAAGTACGCAACCAATTACAGCAAAACAATTTTTCCAAGTCTTGCAAAATTAAAAGTTGCTTAATAAAAAGCTAAAACCAGACTCATCCATATATTTGCCCCTTGTAAAACACCTAGTTTATATGTTTAATTGCACATCCAATTTGGTGTAAAGTGCTTCTTGAGTGTACATGAAATTTATGGTGTGGTAAAGATTTGTATTACTCGGTAAAATGATTGTTTGATACAACATTGCCCTTTAGCTGTCAACTTCGAGTACAAAGAAATGGTAGTAGAGAAGGATGATTTGGACTTGTTAATGGGTGCAATGGAGGAGAGAGGTCTAGGAAGTTCAGAATGTTGAAGAGAGAGAAGACATGGAGGCTGGAAAGGGTTTAACTTTAACTTTTAATGCTCTCACTAAGATTTTGGGTACATTATAGAGCGGATGTAAAGTCGCCTTGCTGGTTGGAAAGCAAATCTGCTATCCTTCACGGGTTAGATGATTCTTACTCAAGCTGTGACAACTACTATTCCAAACTATGCCATGTAGTGTGTGGCACTTCCTTCACAAATTCTTAACAGCGTGGATAAAATCAGCCGAAATTTCCTATGAGGATCAACTGACTCCAAGAAAAAGATCCATCTGATTAATTGGAAAAAGATAACAAGACCTAAGAAAGATGGTGGCTTAGGAATCCAAGCAGCAAAGGAAAAAAACATTGCCTTATTAGCCAAGCTTAATTGGCGTTTGCAAAGTGAAAACACTTCCATTTGGGCAAGAGTCTTGCACCAGAAATATCGCTCCTCCAGGAGAGTTCTCAATCCCAACACTAGGAGCAAACCATGTTCTTCCACTTGGTCTGCAATCAAAAAGGGTGAGAAGGTGTTTAAAAAAGGGACTAAATGGGTTGTCAGAAGGGAGAGCAGTTTGTCGGTATGGCATGATAAATGGATGGATAAGGGTTCCCTTAGAAGCCAAATTGTTGGCCCCCTCAATCATGAAGAGGATGAAATTTTATTAAAGGAAGTGGTTAATTATACAGGTTGGAATTGACATAAACTTTCCTTTTCCTTCCCTAACTCTCTAATGCAGGAAATAAAAGCCACTCCTATTTCCTTTGCGGCGTCAAGTGCTGATCGTATTATTTGGTCTTCATCTCCTAATGGGAATTTTGACCTCAAAGAAGCCTACAATTTGGCTTGCTTGGAAAATGAGGGCTGGTCATCTGATTCTTTTAATGGGGAATGGATATGGAAGGTATGTACCACCCCAAAAATTCAATGCTTTATATGGCAATGCTCCCTTCAAAGCATACCGGTCCATGGAGTGCTCTCTGCCAGGGGAATGAATTTATCTGATGTATGTCCTCTCTGTAATGAAGGTATTGAATCCATTTTGCATGCTCTTAGGGATTGCTACGAAGCTCAAGCCTTTTGGAACTCCCTAGGCCCCCCTTTTCCTAATTCTCTCTTCTACAGGTCTGATCTGAAGGTTTGGATCCGTCTAAACTGTTGTTGCTCCTAGGTTTCTCCTTTTTCCAATATTAGCTGGGGTACTATTTTTTCCTTTGGTATTTGGTCTTTGTGGATTCGGCGCAACAATACTATCGTTCGAAATGGAAATTTAAGATCTGAAGCGATTGCAAGGGCCACAGAATATGCCCTCATCGGCTCCAATGGAAAGCAGAGCCGTGCAAAAACTTCCATTAAAGTCAGCTGGCTCAGACCTCCTTTAGGCTGGTATAAACTTAACTCCGATGGCTTTTCTTGCGGCAACCCAAGCCTAGCAGGTGGTAGGGGCCTAATTCATGATGACAAAGGTCTTTGGGTTAAAGGCTATACCAGGGCTGTTGGAACCATCACTAGTGTTGCAGCCGAATTATAGGCTTTAATGGCCTGTTTGGATGTTTAAAAAAAGAGGGGGAGTAGAGTAGAGGGAAGGGAAGTAATTCAATTACCTTGTTTGGGAGTTTTTTAAGGAAGGAGAGGGAGGGGTTTGGAGGGGTTTGAAGGGGTTTCAACTACCTCCAACCCCCTCATTTTTAATTCCCCCAAATTGGAGAGATTTGGAGGGAGAGTAGAGCACATAAAATTATTGATAAAGTAAATTACCTAATTTACCCTTATTATATTTATAAAATTACAATGTTAAAAACAAGGGGAAGAGCTAATTACTCCCTTCCCCCTTACTAATTATAAAAACATCCAAACAAGGTGGAAGGTAATCATTCTCCTCTACTCTCCTCTCCACTACTCCCTTCCCCTCTACTCCCCTCTACTCTCCTCCCTCTCTAAACTTCCAAACAGGCCATAAGGGATGGTATTAGACTTTGCATCTCCCTAAAGCTTCCTGCAGTGGTTGTGGAACTTGATGCGCAACTGCTTGTGGACCTTTTGAAGAAGGATGATGGTCAGTCCAATAGCTATGGTGCTCTCCTCAGTGACTGCAAGGCTGGGCTTCGAGAAATTCCCATGGTTCATGTCCAACATTGTTTTCTGAAAGCCAACAAATGTGCGGATGCCCTTGCTAAAAGGGGTGCCCTTCTCCCTCAAGATTTTGTAGTTTTTTTAACCCCCTACTGAGGTTTCCTTGTTACTTAGTTTAGATTGTCCAGGGGTGGCTTATGATAGATTTGTATCTGTTTCTTAGTTTTCAATAAAATCATCATGATGAGAATCAACAAGCATTCAAGGATCCATTGCATGTTCCAGTTGGGCCTATTACAAGAGCAAGATCCAAGAAGATCAAAGAAGCACTTGATGGGCTGATTCAAGAGATTTGGGTTGATTCTAACGCAGGACATTCCAAGCTTGGCCCAAAGGAAGCTGAAAACGTAATAAATTTAATTCAAGCTATTTAGGGCTGATCTGGCTTAATTGCGAGTGATTTATGGCATGAATTAATGACTAATTGACTTTCCAGCTCTATATCAGTTAAGGCAGATTTTTTCCTATTTTGGATATGCTAATTTCACACCAAATCAACTTTTATTTAGGGTTTTATTATTTAGTACGTTTTTTAGGTATTTTTCTTGTTTTTAGGTGCAATTAATGCTTTTTAGGTCAAATTTGATTCCTGATATAGTAAGGTATCAATTAGGAGTTATTTTAGAATATATTTTCTTGTTTGTCAAGTTTTATGGAGCCCTTAAATAGGCTCTGAAGTTTGTAAACTTTTTTCAGATCATTATTGAATAAAAATTCAGAAAAGGTGAGGCTTTGCTCTCTTTTGGTTCTTCAAGAACTGTGAACTTATCAAGGATTCTTCCTTGTGGCGTTCAAACTTTATACCTTTGGTTCGTGATTCTTTATAATCATTGGGTCAAGGTCAACTTATACCTTTGGTTCGCGTTTCGATTATAAACGTTGGGTCAGGGTTTCTATCATAAATCTGATTTTTAGCTTTCCTGGGTTAAATATTCCAATATTTTTGTTGGGTCTCAAAGCGTGTCGATTGAGGTTCGCATCATTTGGTATTAGAGCCAGGTTCTAAAATCAGTTTTTTATCCCTTTATTTTTTTTGTTTCCTGTTATCATCCTATCCTATTTCTTTTGTGTTCTTCATTCATCGTTCTTATTTTTTGTTTTTGTTGAAGTGCACTAGGTTAAAATCGTGCACCTAGTTCCCAAAAAAAAAAAAAAAAAAACGTGAAAAAAAAATAGACATCTGAAAGGAAATAGCAAAAAAAAAAAAAAAATTTGTTTGTAGTTTCAGTTCTCTCAGACCAAAATATTGTTTTCTTTTGTCTTCTTCCTTTGATTTGGTATTTCTGTCATATTTTCTTGCCATTGGTATTTGTTTTAACACTACAAGTTGAATTTCTTGATCAAGTTTATTAGTTCATTGCAGAACTAAAAAGGCGAAGCTACGAGTGGAAAAAGGCAAGAGAGTGTGAGACTAATATCGGAAAAAAGCCAATTTAAGAGTGAAACACGAGTGGGAGTGACATAATTTGAGTGCAAACACGTGAGGGAGTGTTGTGAGGAATTATTTATAACAATTCTCTGTTGTTTCAAAAGTATGTCTTTCAGGTGTGAAACATCAAATAGGGAAGGTGGGGAGGAGTCGTCCATCATTTTACAGGCTATGCAACAAAAATTTAAACGCATGAACGTGGTGTTTAATGAGATTCGGGATCGGATGGATAGGCAAGACACTGTTATTGCTACTTTGCATGAGGAGCGTCCCCAAAGAGGCCCTAATGCTAGAAGGCAAGAAAGGCGTTCTCGCATGAATGATTCTGATGACTACCACGAGGATGAGTTTGAAGATGAAAAAGATCAATCTTCATTGAACAATGAGGGCAGGTTTGTGCCAAGGAGAGAAAGGCGTGCTAGAGGTTTCTGAAGAGATCCAAGATGGCAAGATGGGACTGACAGGAACCTAGGAAACATAAAAATGAAGATACCAACATTCCAAGGGAAAAATGATCCAGAAGCATACTTGGAGTGGGAGAAGAAGGTGGAGTTAATCTTTGAGTGCCACAACTACTCCGAGGAGAAAAAGGTGAAACTCGCTGTCATTGAGTTTACTGACTATGGGATTATATGGTGGGATCAACTTGTGATGAATAGAAGGAGAAACCATGAGAGACCTATTGAGACTTGGGAGGAAATGAAGGTCATCATGAGGAGGCGGTTTGTTCCTAGTCACTACTATAGGGACTTGTATCTGAAATTACAGAGTCTTACTCAATGCTATAGGAGTGTGGATGACTACCACAAGGAGATGGAGATTGCCATGATTCGGCAAATGTAGAGGAGGATAGAGAAGCTACCATGGCAAGGTTTCTGAATGGGCTGAATCGGAACATTGCCAACGTGGTGGAGTTGCAGCACTACGTGGAGTTGGAGGACATGGTCCACATGGCAATAAAGGTGGAACGACAGCTTAAAAAGAAAGGTATTCGGTCATTTCAAAATCTGGGCTCCTCTACTTCATGGAGGTCAAATGGGAGGAAAGACGAAGGGGCTGTTTTCAAGTCCAAAGCCGAACCACAAAAAAGGAGAGATGAAGCTCCCGGTATCAATAAAGGTAAAAATGAATCCCAGACTCGTAATCGTGATATTAAGTGTTTTCGTTGTTTGGGAGTAGGTCATATTGCTTCACAATGCCCAAATAAGAGGACCATGATCGCACATATTGATGGAGAGGTGGAAACTGAAAGCGAGGAAGATGATGACCAGATTCCATCACTTGAGGATGCTTGTGATGAGGAAGTGGAGTATCCAGTGGAGGGCGAGTCACTTGTGGCTAGGCGTGCTTTAAGTGCCCAAGTCAAAGAGGATGACATGGAACAACTAAGGGAGAACATTTTTCACACTAGATGCCACGTCAACAACAAGGTATGTAGTATGATTATAGATGGGGGGAGCTGTACTAATGTGGCTAGCACTACTTTAGTCGAAAAATTGAATTTACCTACCTTGAAACACCCTAGACTATATAAGTTGCAGTGGTTGAATGATTGTGGAGAAGTTAAGGTAAATAAGCAAGTACTGGTTTCTTTTTCAATTGGGAGGTACAAGGATGAAGTACTTTGTGATGTTGTTCCAATGCAAGCGGGTCACATTTTATTGGGCAGGCCATGACAGTTTGACAGGAAAGTCAATCATGATGAGTTCAAGAATAGGTATTCTTTTGTTAAAGATAATAAAACCATTACTCTTGTACCGTTGACTCCAAGACAAGTGTATGAAGATCAAGTGAAACTGAAAAGAGAAAATGACCTGAAAAATTGTGAGATTGAGAATGCAAAAAAAGATGATGAAAAAGAGAGTGAAAGAATAAAAGAGTGTGAACAGAAAAAAGAGAGTGAAAACATAAAAAAGAGTGAAAAGACAGTTGAGAGTGGAAAAAATAAGAGAAAAACAAAAAAACAAAGGAGTTTTTATGCTAAGGCGAGTGATGTCAAGAGTGCTTTTTATACAAAACAGCCTATATTTGTACTCTTGTACAAAGAGGTGTGTTTTAATACTAACGAACTTGATGAATCTTTGCCTAGTGTTGTTGTCTCTTTGTTGCAGGAATATGAGGACGTGTTTCCTAATGATGTTCCTAGTAGATTGCCACCTATTAGAGGAATAGAGTATCAAATTGATTTTGTGCCAGGTGCGACAATTCCTAACCGACCAGCATATAGGAGTAATCCGGAGGAGACAAAGGAACTTCAAAGTCAAGTTGAGGAGTTGTGTACTATAATTCAGAAGAACTTGAAAAATTGGCAGGATCATTTGCCATTCATTGAGTTTGAATATAATCAGAGTGTTCATTCTACTACTAATTGTTCACCATTTGAGATTGTTTATGGTTTTAATCCACTAACTCCTTTGGATTTGCTACCTTTACCAGTTAATGAAATGACTAGTTTGGATGGTGAAAAGAAGGCTGAGATGGTGAAGAAACTCCATGAAAGAGTACGGCAACATATAGAGAAGGAAAATGAGCAATATGTGACCAAAGCCAGCAAGGGCCGTCGACAAGTCCACTTTGAACCGGGTGATTGGGTTTGGGTGCATATGAGAAAAGAAAGATTTCCAGCTCGTAGGCGGTTTAAGCTGCATCCTAGAGGGGATGGTCCATTTCAAGTCCTTGAGAGAATCAATGATAATGCATACAAGTTGGATCTTCCAGGTGAGTATAATATTAGTGCTACATTTAATGTTTCTGATCTTTCTCCTTTTGATGTAGGTGACGATTCGAGGACGAATCTTTTTGAAGAGAGGGGGAATGATGAGAATCAACAAGCATTCAAGGATCCATTGCATGTTCCAGTTGGGCCTATTACAAGAGCAAGATCCAAGAAGATCAAAGAAGCACTTGATGGGCTGATTCAAGAGATTTGGGTTGATTCTAACGCAGGACATTCCAAGCTTAGCCCAAAGGAAGTTGAAAACGTAATAAATTTAATTCAAGTTATTTAGGGCTGATCTGGCTTAATTGCGAGTGATTTATGGCATGAATTAATGGCTAATTGACTTTCCAGCTCTATATCAGTTAAGACAGATTTTTTCCTATTTTGAATCTGCTAATTTCACACCAAATCAACTTTTATTTAGGGTTTTATTATTTAGTACGTTTTTTAGGTATTTTCCTTGTTTTTAGGTGCAATTAATGCTTTTTAGGTCAAATTTGATTCATGATATGGTAAGGTATCAATTAGGAGTTATTTTAGAATATATTTTCTTGTCTGTCAAGTTTTATGGAGCCCTTAAATAGGCTCTGAAGTTTGTAAACGTTTTTCAGATCATTATTGAATAAAAATTCAGAAAAGGTGAGGCTTTGCTCTCTTTTGGTTCTTCAAGAACTGTGAACTTATCAAGGATTCTTCCTTGTGGCGTTCAAACTTTATACCTTTGGTTCGTGATTCTTTATAATCATTGGGTCAATGTCAACTTATACCTTTGGTTCGCGTTTCGATTATAAACGTTGGGTCAGGGTTTCTATCATAAATCTGATTTTTAGCTTTCCTGGGTTAAATATTCCAATATTTTTGTTGGGTCTCAAAGCGTGTCGATTGAGGTTCGCATCACATCCTTTTCACCAAAAAAAAAAAAAAAGAGTATTCCTTTTAAGGGAAATGCTAATAAATGTCCTTAGGGCACTGGTTAACAATCCATTTAAAGAAAGTTTTTATGAGAGAAGAAAAAAAAATTAATATTTTGATAACTTTTTTTCTTTCCCATAAAAGTGGTGTCAAAAATTTTCTAGAATGAATTATTAACCATTACTCTAAAGGCACTCGTTAGCATAACCCTTCTTTTCAAATTATTTCATTCTCAAAAACCTTACCTTTCTTCCACATTCACTATTTCCAAACTTATCTTTCTTTGACACAACCAAATCAAACTTTTTTTGTGGGATAAATCCACAATCCACCCTTTAATATCTTATATTAGTTATCATCCTAATCCAAAAGAATTCATTCCCCTTCTTTTCAAATTATTTCATTCTCAAAAACCTTATCTTTCTTCCACATTCACTGTTTCCAAACTTATCTTTCTTTGACACAACCAATTACCAAACTTTTTTTGTGGGATAAATCCACAATCCACCCTTTAATATCTTATATTAGTTATCATCCTAATCCAAAAGAATTCATTCCTCCCTCTCGTTGATAATAGCAACGCCAATGAAGCCAGCACCAATGACCATGACTAGACTCACTAGAGCACTTGAAAACTTAATTGTAGACGGAGCAACTTTTTTCTCTTTTGTTGTTGGTTAACAAAAAAATTTCTAAGCAGACCCTTTAAATTTGCTTTGTTTATGTCCTTGTATTTATAAATTTTGAATTTTTTAAACAAAATTTCAGTAAAACTATAGTCAAATAAAATTCATTGGTAATTTTTTTAGAGAAAGTATTCATAAGTCATATCCATACCTGAGAAGCCATGGCCCAAGGGAGAATGATGTTCTTGTACTATGGGAATGAATATTGCTTTTGCTTGTTGATTCCTGTTTTCTTGGATTATTTTACAATGCAATCTACAAAATATATTGGGCTTAATCACATGGTTATAATTTCTATTAAGATTGTTTGATTAGATTTTTTTCTGAAACTAAAATTTCAACATGTTTATTGATATGGATGGTGTGGGGGAGTAGATCTAAGTCCACCTCGAAAGCGTTAGCCCGAGGACTTAAAGTTAAGGCATCCCTTCCATGATGAGGCGCTCGCGTGAAGGCTTGGGGGGATTTGAAGGGGTCCATGGTCCAGAGGAAGCAAACCAAGGACCACGCCCGAGAAGCCCGCGGAGCTTGTGTTCTAGATGAGGCACGATCTTACCGAGAAATATCCCTCATTTTTACCAAAAAGGCTTCATCTCGTCGGATTACCATGGGGATATATCAAGAAAAAAGAAAAACTCAACGCAATAGTCACCTCCGCATTTAAGACTCCTCTCACCTAATTTCAGCCGCATTAATTGTTGATTGACTGGCCTGAACAGAAAGGAAAATCCTAGGGCATGTTTGGTAGACTGTTGTAAGGACACAATTTGAACTCCCGATCCACAATCCAAAGGGAAAGGGCTTGAAGGCCTTTTTACAATAAATTTGTAGAGAGTGGGCTTGATATTTAGATTTCGAAGGTGGTTTAAACAACAAAGGAAGAAAAGGTTTTGGGCCCAATGACACAAATAAGGAGTTATATGAAATAATATGAATGAAAGCTCCTCCTCGGACACAATCCAAGGATAGTTTATAATCTTGCTTTTTAAGGTTGATTACAATGGTTTATACTATTCTTTCTCTTCTCAAAGAAAAGCCCCCCCTTCTTCCGAAGGTCTCTTCTCTTATTTATACTTCCTCTCTCGTCCATTCTCATCTTCCACCTCATGGTCATAATGCTGGTTTTAGATACTTGTCCCATCAAATTTCCCTGAAGTCTTCTAGGATTAGGGACCAAGTTCCAAACCTCATGTTCAGGTCACATTTCTCCATTAATGTAGTCAGTATATCAATCGCAGAGTCTTTAATGTATGGGCGGTGGTAGCAGCTTTACCTTAGATATCCCACCGCCCTCCTTATTATTCTCCACGTGTACCGTGTATTCCCGTACCTATAGGAATTTTTATAACATGCTCTGGGGATATTAAACCTTTCTTCCTATGACCTCGGCTTTACTATCCAAGGACAAAGCTTTCCTCGGACATAATTTGTCCACACGTTATCACATCTTCACCTAGCCTTTTCTTTACGAGGTACATTCATGTACCCCTAGCTCATTTGATGTCCTCGGATTGGGCTTTTAGCCCAAGAGATTTTTTGGGCCATCCTTTATAAATTACTGGGCCCTATGTCCCTACAACTGTAATAGACACTGTAATGTAATAAATATTCCTATGGCATAACTATTCAGTTGTTTGGTTAAGTTTTTATTACAATAAATAGGTATTCTTTATGAATAGCTATTTTTCAAAATGAGTAATAACTATTCCTTATCAAAAGTACTAAATATCTATTCCTCCACCTTATGTAATAACTTTTTAAAATTTTTTCCTAAAAAGCCATTAGTTGCCACTTCTTCAAAAGGAAAGAAAATAAAATTTCCTTGTTAATTATTAGCTCTATTTTGAACACCCTAAAATAAGTGTATTTTAGGAAATTTGACTTAAAAATGATTTAATTACACATTCTTTTTATACTCTACTAAATTGTGGATGCATATTCAGGATTCTATTCCTAAATGGTCACCAAACTAATGAATAGTAATACTTATTACATTCCAACTTAATGTATTCCTTGTAATACTTATTCATTTTTCTTTTTCTTTTTTTTTGGGTAGAAAACGCTGTTACTAAAAAACTAAGGAAGAGGTTTAGATACAACGTTCAGAGGGCATACCCTCTTATAATACAACCCAGTACAATAAAAAAGAAGCAGAAAAGAAAGGTCCACAAGGGGACTATGAAGCATACAAAAGCATTGCTTAGAACTCGAACCCTTCCTAGCCAGGAGGTCTGCACATTTGTTGGCTTCACGAAACCAGAGCTTCATCTTCACCTGAGGAATCTGGTTGATGAGGGTCCTGCAATCCATGATAAGAGAAGCATGATGGAGATTAGGATTAAACTCTTCTATCACTTTAGCATCAACTTCAATTTCAACAGCTAACATATTTAAGTTTTTACAAAGTATAAGCCCATCCCTTAAAGCCCATAATTCAGCCCCTACATTGGTTGTTACCCTTATGGAGTGGGTAAAACCTCTCACCCAATTCCCGTTATTGTCCCGAATTAACCCAACACCACTTGCCATACCCTGGTTGCTTAGGGAGGACCCATCTATGTTAAGCTTATACCAGCCTGGGTCAGGCTTGCTCCACCTAACATTAATGGAATGCTTCCTTTTTCCCATGACGGATTTACCAGCACAGAAAAAGAATTCAAAGGTAGCAGCTTGGACTTCCTTGAGAAGGTAATGGTTAGGGCGCGAGCTTTTAAAAACTACATTGTTTTGGTGGAGCCAAAGTTTCCAAACAGCAAAGGGGAAGAAAGTCTTCCAAAGGCCAGGTTCCACCCAGACTGTACCACACTCACAATTAGCTTTCAGCCAAGAGCACAAATTCATATTGTAGAAATTAGGGATGAGAGAGGTAGCTTGGATATTCTCCCAAAAACACTTTGCATAAGGGCAGTCCCTAAGCACATGGATAATGGATTCGAACTTAGTGTTGCACACTTGGCATTGCAAGTCTCCCACGAAGCCGCTTCTCTCTAGCACATCCTTGGTAGGAATGCTGTGGAGATGGCATTTCCATAAAAAGTATTGGATTTTGGGCAATGTATCCAGCTTCCATATCCAACTCCCAGTGAAAAGGAGAATTACAACTAGAGGTCCCAACTGCAATAGAGTACGCACTTTTGGAATCAAATGAGCCCATGGGAGAGGAAGCCCACAGCATTCTGTCCTCACTAGTTGAACACAAGGGAAAAGGCACAGCCTTAAGTGTTTACAAGATATCCGGAGGGAAAACAAAGGAGCAATTGGTGAAATCCCACCTTCCCTCCTCTCTAACATCCTTAACTAACATCTGATTCTCATTGAAGGGGATAGGACCATCAATCAACTCCCTAACCGTCCCCACCTCCAACCACTTGTCATGCCAAAAACTGAGGTTACTTCTAGATCCAACCATCCATTTAAAGCCTTTTAAGTAAACTTTCTGCCCTTGCTTTAAAGCAGACCAAGTACTTAAGCCAACTCTTTTTGGGTTCTTGTATTTATGGCTGAACACTTTCACCCAATCCTTATCCGTTTCTATTTGGTACCTCTAGTTCAGCTTAGCAAGGACAGCTAAGTTTCTAAGCTTAGTAGCTTGGATACCCAAACCCCCTTCCACCTTAGGTTTGGTGATTTTCATCCAACTAACCATGTGGAGTTTCCTTTTCTCAAGCATCGAATCCCAGATAAAGTTTCTACTTAATTTGTCCAGAGACTCAAGAACTCGGCTTGGGAGGAGATTGCTTTGCATGACATAAGAAGGGATGGTGGATAGGACAGATTGATTGAGGACAACCCTTCCTACAAAGGATAAGAGCTGCCCTTTCTAACCTGCAAGTTTCTCTTTAACTCTCTCAATTATAAAGTCAAAATCTTGGGAGGAGGTCCCTGGCTACTTTAGGGGAAAGCTAAGGTATTTTCCCAGGTTTGGGGTAGAATGGAAACCAAGGATATTGCAGCAACTATCATAGTCAACCACAGAGATGTTAGGAGAAAGATAGACTCTAGATTTTTGGTTGCTAACTTTTTGCCTAGAGATATCACAGAAATTTCCAACACCTCCTTGACACTTAAGCAATTTTTCCTGTCTGCCTTAGCGAGTAACACTAGATCATCCATGAAGAAAAGGTGTGAGAAAGCCAGCCCCCCTTGAGCACCTTTCATTGGGTCCCACATCTTGGAGTCACACTTATCTTTTATTAGGAAACCAAAGACGGTCCCCTTGTCTAATACCCCTTGACGAACAAAAAGCCTCAAGAGAACCACCATTAAGGATTGAGATAGTAGAGGACGATATGCAGCTCATAATAACATTACTAAGGAAAGGGGGTACATTGAAGAGATCTAAAGTATCTCTAATAGAACTCCACTCCAAACGATTGTAAGCTTTCTCCAAATTTATCTTAGACTTAGCGAATGCAGCACCTCTTGCACAATAATAGCATTATCCACATCTTGCCGCCCCGGAACAAAAGCAAATTGGAGGGGGGAGATGAGGTCGGTTAGATAAGGCCGAAGTCTGGCCACTATAACCTTGGACACCATCTTGTAGACCGTGTTACAAAGGCTAATAGGGCGATAGCTACTGAGAGATTCAGCCCCATTGATTTTGGGGATAAGGGTGATAAGAGTGTGGTTGAGGTATCCAGGGACACACCTGGAGTTAAAAACCTCTCTTACTGTGGATTTTACGAAGTCCCAAACGTGCCCCTAAAGTCTACCCTCATGATTACAAAATGGAAGAAAGGTGCTGATGGGGCAAACATCACCCCAAAAATCCAATTGAAGAACATGATAGCTAGAGGAGGGGTGAGGCTATAAAAGGAAGAAGGGACCAATAGGAAGGGATTTAGAAAAATTGAGAGAGTGCCTAGGATAGAGAAAGTGAGAAGAACTTTTAAGAGTGTTCATCTTTGTTTATCTTTATATTACCCTCAAGAACAATACTTTTGTCTGTAATTAGTATTGATTCAACTCTCTCTGCCTTTGATTATCTATTTGATTCTCCCATTGTGGATTTCCATCTCATACTTTTCATAAATTAGTTGTATTTGGGAATAATAAAAATAACTGTATTTGTTTAAATTGATAACCAATAAATACCAGTACATCAGAATGGAACAACATATAAATGCAAAATAAAGTAAAAAAATATCAATAGCCCAAAATGCATAAATAGATGCAAATTCTATAATCACATATCCTTCCAGCGACATCATTGAGCACAAAAAAGTGTGCACTGAAATATTATTAGGATAATATGGTTGGCATGATTGTATTGATTAGCAATTAAATGAACAACATGAACCTAAATATAGAACTTGAGAGTTTTAACATGCATGCAGGCACGCACACAAAACCACCATATAAATAATAATAATAACAATCAATGGAGTTCCGAATAAGCCCCTCAATCAAGAGGTAATATAAGCACCCTTAAGTCAAGAGTTAAAAGGAGCCAGGATAGGACAAGCATAGAAAGAGAAGAGGGTTACTTATAGGAGACTGTTAAAGAAATAAGATTGACTTTTTCACTTTCTTCGCATCCATGGCGAGTGGATCTAAACAACAGTTATGACAGAGATAGCAAGATTCACGGTTGAGTTTATACCAATGTTCTTGTTACCATTTTAGAATCCGTTTCGATTTGTCAAATAAAATATTTTGGTACCTACTCATTTTGGCGTACATTTAAAGATTACAACTAACTAACTATGTGTACGTTCGGCTCCAAATTAAAAAGCCAACTTATTTTATAATTCATTTTATTTTTGCTATTATTTAGGGTTTTTACTGCATTTTTTGGTATTATTCATAAGTCTCACTGTACTATTTCAGTTAACTTTTACTTTTATCTACAATATTTTCAACAAAAAATTCACAATTTCAACAAAATAAGCAGATCTCAAACAGACTATATTAAAAACTTTGGTTTAAACTAAGGAACGAGGTTCTTCCTATTCTGCTTTTCCCCATCATATTTCTGTTAAATCCTTCTATTATAGTATTGCTAGTACCATCTCAATGTGTTCCAATTCTTTTGTGAATATTTTATTTGACCAACTAGTAAGTTAGATACACACCTGATATGTCTTGAACCAATGACCTCAATCTCTAACTTGCTTTCACAAGAGGAGCTGGAAACAAGGGGATTAAAAAATATTTTGTAATTTATCAAAGAATTCAGTCCTAATATGTCTTGTTAAATATTTCATAACAAGGATATCTCATAAAGCATTGATATCTCAAATTGAGCAGATGTGATTAGAACGGATGGAAGGCCTCTAGAATAGAGCATAATTTGACAAAAATGTGGATTCAAAGATGTTTGTAATTTGTGATTATGCCAGTATAGCCCTCAGTATGCCTAGATATTATGATTTTTATTTATATTATAAAATAATTTTTGCTCATTAAAAACTTGAGTTAATTGAATGTTATCATGTGAAAATGGTGATTTATTTCATTGCAACCATATTTCATGCTTTCAAAAACTGAATTTTTTTGTTGGCAAACATTTTTTATTTTTATTTTTATAGAGTTTCAACTTATGGTGTCCGCTTCTGATGATTGTGCTCTTCATCATCAGACCAAAACACCATTCAGTTTTTAGTGTAGACGGGAATTAAACTTTAGATCACTTATTCAACCATCAGAGTATTTACCACCGCGCACCTTGATACGGTGGTCATTCCACAAGTATAAGTGCTTGTGGGGCGTGGGGGAAAGGGCTGAGGTTCAAGTCTTTAGGAGGGAGGTTCACACACACATACACTTAAATTAGGTTAGAGTAGAAATTCTATTTTGTATTAAAAAAAAATACTAATTGAGCTAATTAGAATATACGATAAAGAGACTTTATCAATTGGCAGACATACTTGATTTCTACAGGAGTATACTTTCTTTCAGAAGACTTGAGTAATCAGTATTCAACAATATTGACTATGTAGGGCTCTACGGCAAAGCCTTACAAAGATTTTAGAGCTTAAAAGCACTTTCCCAAAGATTTCTACAGGAGTATACTTTCTTTCAGAAGACTTGAATAATCAGTATTCAACAATATTGACTATGTTGGGCTCTACGGCAAAGCCTTACAAAGATTTTAGAGCTAAAAAGCACTTTCCCATCAAGATTAGCATCATATCAATAATTAGCAAACATAATATTACAGCAAATTCGAAAACATGTTAGTAGGGGGAAATCACCTTAATTATTTTGTTATAGTTGGCCTTACCCTATGTTTGGAGAGGGATGGGAAAAGAGGTGTCCAAAATGTACTAACTTTTGCAAAGACCAATAAATTGGCAGTCCAAATAAGAGTAAGACAGGGGTCCATGAGGAGTTGGGAACGTGAGTGCTATATTGGATGTTTCATCTATCTATATATAGAAAATGGAAATTCTAGTGACATTTAATGATATCTAATTGCTAATGGAATCTTCAATTCTCACTATTTTTTTTTTTTTGAATTAATTAAAAAATATTGGTTATAACTGTCAGTTTGATTGAAGCTCAAGGAAGCCATGGAGGAACAGATGTAGCTCTCATTCAAATTGTATGTTAACAATGAACTTTCTCATCTTCCTCCAGCTCATCCACTCTTCTTCATTCAAAATCGGCGCAATCCTCTGTCTTCCTATTCCTATTCCTATACCTATTCAACTCTTCACCATACAATACAAATTTTGGATTTTTTTTTCAAAATAACACCAATTTTCAAACAATTTTGTTAGTTAGCATCCTTTCCAAAATATTTATGAAGCTAACATCTCAAAGCTAACATACTCGAGTTCACTGTAGCAACTCGAGTGTGTAGGAATCGATTTCCAGTGGAACTCGACTCCGTAGAAAACGATTTTCGGTGGAACTCGAGTTCCTGCTTCGCACAAATAAAAAAGGAGAGAAACAGTGGGGAAAACAACCTTCGCCTGAGTCATGGGTTCAATCCGAGCTTGGGTTTGTGGGTTTCATCGCTTGGGTCGTGGGTTTCGCTGCCTGAGTTCGTGGGTTTTGTTGATTGGGTTTGCCAACTGGGTTTGCCGCTGGGTTCGTGGTTGAGTGCTTTGTGTGATTTCTGCTTTGATCTCTTATTTGTGTTTGTGTTTTTGTTGTCTCTTTGGTTGTCGTGGATTTTTTCAGAGGGGGAGAAGAGGAAGAAGAAGGGTTGATTTCAGCTTTTTGGTTTTCTTTTGTGAAACTCGAGTGTTTAAAACTCAAGTTCCTAGCGAATTTTCATTGAAATCAAGTCTGGGATGCTCAATTTGCTACAATAATCTCGAGTCTCTCATCCTCGAGATGTTAGTTTGCTAAATAGTTTAAAAACGAGGCTAACTAACAAAATTGTTTTGATATTGGTGTTATTTTGAAAAAAAAAAAATCCTACAAATCCTCTACATTCTCCAATGCAGCCACGTCACCACATCTCACTATCTCTTCCACCACATTCACCTCTCTCTTGTCTCTTCGATGTGAACAAGTGTATGTGGAGTGTAGATAGGAGGAAAATAGAGAAAAAGCGTGAAAGAAGGAAGACAAAATGTGAAGAAAAAAAATCTTTTTTTAAAAATATAAAGTTAAATTTATGAAAAAAAATTAACAAATTATATTAGTGTAATATTATCTTTGCAATATTTTTATTACAACAAATTTTAGGAAGTAAGTTGTTATTGGTTTTAATTTGAACTTCCATTAACGTTAATTTTTTACTTACCAATAACAACTTGACATCTAAAATTTATTGTAAAATTATTATGATAATGTTGTGGTCCTTGCATTACTCATTACTGTAAACAAAAAGAAAGCAGTTACTATTAATGAATATGAAAATAACAAAAGGAAAAAGATAAGTCTTAATTATAATTTGTACAAATTCATACTATGAAAGGTTTAAGATAATTATTGAGTATTCCATTACAATGAAAATTAAAAGTATCATTTGTTATTGACCACTGACAATAAATTAATAATCTTATAAAAAATATATCAATAATAATAAATAACAACTATTATTATTATTATTATTATTATTAAGGAACCATAAGTAGGAAAAAATTTCCTTATGTATATATTTTGCCCTCTTTGGTAATTTACACCCCAAACTATAATTTTGATAAGCGTTAGCTAAACACTCAATCTTTTCAAAAAACAATTTTTAATAACTTTTACTAAATATTATACTTTTAAATAAAAACTCAATTTCATATCATACTTTTTGAAACTACCACTTTTTCAAAAAGTTAAACCAAACTCACCTAAAAGAGCCCATCTTTCAGCTTGGATTTAGAAAAGTTTTTCATGAAAATTTCATCCATTCTTAGAAAAAGATTTTAAGGAAAGAGTTTGGGAAAGACAGTTCTCAGGGATTTTTTAGAAAACATGTTTCGAGGAAAAGACTTTTTCTAGGAAAATCCCGAGTTTTGAGTAAACTTTTTCTAGAAAAATAGTTTTTTTTTTTTTTTTTGGCTTTTTAAGGAAAGCCAATGATTAAAGAAAATCCCATGGTTCCCCACGCCTCCCCACCCCCTCAAAAAAAGAAAAAGAAAAAAAAAGAATAAGGTTCTCTAGGAAATGGACTTTGAAAGAAAATCCTATGGGTTTTTGGAAAATGTTCTTTAGGAAAATGATTTTTTTTTTTTTTAACAAATCCTGCGAGCTTTTGAGAAAAGATTTTCTAGGATAATGTCTTTTAAAGGAAAATTTCATAAGATTTTGGAAGAAAATATTTTCTAAGAAATTTTTTTATAAGAATAATTATAGGGTTAATTGCAGTTTTTTTTTATTGGTTAAAAAAAAAGGCAGATTTTTTTTCCTTGCGTGAATGAATATATTTATTCTTATTGGGCTTGGCCATAAATTTGGGTTAAGAATTGACAATTTTTTGATAAACGGTTAAGAATTGACAATATATCTAAAGCATGGACTTAAGTTTATTAGTGTAATATAATATATGTACGGCTGTATGAATTATTTTGTTCTGCCTTCCAATCAGAAACGGCTTCAAATATGAAATTAACTCCCTTGATTTTTTTTTTGATAATCAAATTAACTCCCTTGATATTTCTAATGCTACTTTGCAGTCACATCAGCGAGCTCTCAGCTACTATTGTTGTGGCCTTGCTAGCATCCATAATTTTCCCAGTTCACATGGCTAACTTGTATTGCTTTCATACTGCATGTGTTTTTTAGAAGAAAATAAGGAAAGATGTGCAATGCATAAGTTATCTTAGCCGTCAGCCCCTACATTCAACCTCGTTGCCCATCTCGTCTGCCCGTTAATACTATCATACCTAACATCTAGTAAGAGCATTAGCATCAACGACGTCAAAAAATTTAACATTTAGCATATTAAAATCTTACTTTATCTATTTTAACAACGAGTATAATTAAGGTACAGTACTTAAGTGCCGTTCCTCATAAGATGGAAGTGTATATTTTAATTAAGGAGCTACATGGCTAAATCTTAAAAGGAGAACATAAGGAACAACACTTAAGATACTGTATATAAATTTTGTCATTTAACAACTCACTTCACAATACACCCAACAACAAATGTTCTATTTTATCATTCAACACATGAAAATAATATAAAAAAAGTATAATAAAATAATATATCTCACAACAATACCCACATCCAATTTTCATTTTAAAAAAAGCCACATCTAGCCACAACTAGCACCGCCTCAGCCACAACAACCACAACCACGTCTTAGCCACTGTCACACCCCAACCACCGCATCCAAAATATATATATATATATATATATATATATATATATATATATATATATATATATAAAGTGTTAGAAGTGCAAGAGGTGAAAAGAGTAAATTAAAATCCAAAGTGTTTTGTGTGTATGCGTGAGAGATGAAATATCTTCAAACATTTAACTAAATAATACAAAGAATATCTTTTTTAATTTAAAAAGTCTTAAAACATTGAACCAAATAAAACCAAGTCTTCTAAAAAATAAAAAACCAAAAGTCAATAATTAATATGTTCTTATCTCTTACGTGGGTTAAGGTATTTCAATTCTCTTCATAGAATGTGCCACATGGCAGAATCTCATACTCTCCCGTAAAAGGTTTTTGCTTTTATATATATATATATATATATATATCGATTGATATGGACCAAATTGTGTTACGTGTAATATATTCCATGTCTGTTTGAGATCCGCTTATTTTGCTGAAACTGAAATTTTTTTGCTGAAAACACTATAGATAAATGTAAAAATTAGCTGAAATAGTATAGTAAAACTGATAAATAGTAACAAAAAATAAACTGAATAGTAAAATAAGTTAGCAAAATTTATCATGTCAAACGGACACCTACATCATTCCTCATTGCAAATTAGTCAACAGAAAATTAACAAAAGAATATATATTGTACATCCAATAACAAAAAAGATATATATTATACATCCAAAACTCAAGTGTGCTAACTGTTTTTTATCTTTTTTCTTTTTTTTTTTACCATATGAGTTCCACACACTTTGAAAATGACGTCACATGTCACATAAAATAATTATTTAGAGAAGTACTATGTTCACAACATCTTCACAACACTTTTTCAACAAATGATAAGTTATTATTCGTTCTAATTTGAATTCACAACTTAAAATTACTTTTTTGTCTACCCACAACAACCAATAACATTCTACCACTTACCATCACACACCTTTAACGCAACGGTCACTTTATAAGTATAATCACTTGTGGGGTGCGAGGGATAAAAACCAGAGTTCAATTCTCTAAGAGGGAGCTTCACACACATATACACTTATATTATTCTAGAGTAGAATTTCTATTTTATATCCAAAAACAACCTGCCACTTAAGATTTGTTGTGAAAGTATTGTGGATATAACATTCCTTAATTATTTATATTAGTCTCTAGAATTCATCATATTTATCATAACCCACTCTGATCAACTGCTCTTTTTGAACTGGAGGAATTGATACAGTATCATGGAAGAAAAAACTGCCCCATTTATCTCTTTAAGATAAGGCAGCGCAAGTATTTCGAGTCAAGCTAGCTCTATATTCCATATGACAATTAAATTAACATTCTTTTAAGGGAAGAAATTCACCTACAAACCAGGTTGCTGGAAAATTCCTCCAGGTTGAAAAGAAATTAATTAAAATACACGACTCCTACTTCTGCATAGTTGAGAAAAGATGATTGATAAGTAACCTTACCCTCAATTTGAAAAAAAGTTGATTCCTTAACTCAAATTTGCTTGGACAGAGTGCACTGAGGGCACTCAAATCGCACTTGTTAAGTCCATATGACTACTGCATAGAAAGTTTGAGGTCTTGAAAATTGGAGAAAACAAATATAGGATTGCCTCCTTCCTATAGTTGGGAAGGTCTGCATCTTAACACCCTAAGCATAACCAAATGATTTGACTTGATACTAAAACGCAGAATAAGAGTGCAGAGAAGAAATGTTAACTAATTACTTCAATCCTTTAATCCCTGTAGATTTTTAACAAAACATAATGTCGAATTATTATAATGCTTTTACTAGGAGTTCCAATCCCAGTCATGACATTATTCATAGGACTTTGCCATAAGCAGCAGGAAAAAATATTCTACCAAGCATCCTTAGATAAAAGACTGTTGCTTTGAACTACCCGGGCATTGCAGAGGTCATCAACAGCATCGCCCCTTTCAAAAACAGCGGCTGCCCCCATTCCAGAGCCTGCATTTTAGTTAAAAACATTTGTATTGAGTAGCATACCCCTACAGATAAACATGCTTGTACTTAAACATCATTTACACACAAAGAAAAGAGATAAAGTACCTATGCACATTGATATCACTCCAAAGCGGCAGTCTTTTCCACGACGTTTCATCTCATGCAATAGAGTAGCAACACAGCGAGCGCCTGTAACAGACACAACAGTCAAACAAATTTCTTTGTTGATAAAAGACAATCTCCATACCATGTTGAAGGTCCAACTAAAGTATAAGACAACAATTTAAGCTTGTCACGCAGGTGACCTGAGTTCGATCCCCAGAAATAGCACTTTTGTTTATTAATTAAAAAAAAATATATTTGACACCAATTTGAAATGATATGAACAGATATCAAAATGATATTCCAAACTTTGTCTTCGAAAATTATGCATCAATGCATATTGAAAGAGAGAAAATAGCCCTCCAACCATTTCCCTAGATGAATCCAGCATTAGTTCTTATGAACCCTTTGTAGACAAATGCTCCTACCTAAAACTTTGCATCCAGCAGCTGAACCTAACTTTATCATTTAACAATGACAATATACTTGCAAAATGAAAGTTGTGCTTAGAGAGGTATTACTCATCAGCAAAAGCACAATGCGGATAGCAAAACCCAACTTGCCCTTTTTGGCAGGTGCTGCTTGAGCACCCATACTAGGTTCTCCAAATGATAACAAGGATTTCAACAGCCTACTAATATGCAACCAAACAAGAACGAGTTTGTGTGTGAGTGTTGTTATCTTTTAGGGTACAAGGATGAATTCTACAATAAGCAGCTAAGTAACCAAACATCTATTACAATTTTGAAAAGACTTCTTAACCATTCTAATGGAACTTTTCCTGATGGGACTTGGAGATTTAAATAGAACAGGACATTTGTGTTCTGACTTTAATACCTTTTTCACATGTAAAGAGTAAAGATACATTTTAAGTGATTCTATGGAAAGCTTATTTGAATAAGACTCATTGAGCAAAACAATTGAGTTTCAAATACAAAGCTATGACAGCTTAATTCAAATCGCATATGCATAACGTCCTCCTTCCATCCTCTTTAACCTACTTCAAAGTTGCCAACTGCCACAAACTTCTCTTCTTTTCAACCAAAGTCAGTTCCAACTGTAATGTCATGTTAATTATGCAATCCTTAAAATGGCTTAATTGCAGAAAGGTAAATTAAAAATTGAATATCAATGTGAAAATATAGCAAACCATCAAAATAACACACGAAATATCAGAAAAACATGATGCCAATCTGATTAATTGATTATTGCTCTATGTTAATTGCTATTAATCTTCAGTGTAATAGTCTAATCCCAAAACCATGCAAGTCTTGCCGCAGAGCAAGCAATCAGCATATAAACCCAAAACCACCTGCTATACAGTACTCGCAACACATTCCAAACAAATTCAACATAAGAGTAAGAATAAATGAAAAGGAAATGTTTGCTTTATAATATAAGTTCAGGTTCAACGTAGATTTCTTTTCAAAGGAGAGAACAAAAGGGTGGATTGTGTGTGTGTGTGTGTGTGTGTGTGTGTGGGGGGCGGGGGGGGGGGGGGGGATCATTTCTCAATAAAAACACTTTGAATGCAGCAGGCTCTCCTTTGTCTATTGGCATACTAGCCAGATGAGCATTTCGGAGAAAATGATTCCTATAAAACCTAATAAACAAAGTCCAACTACACACTTAAGTCAATCACCAATAGCATCTTCATGAGACACTTGAGATGTAATACTAAGTAACTCAAACAACAAGCTTAAGAATTACCATATAACATCATGCTTGCATCTTCTATTTATCTTGCGCATTTAGGTGCATGTTTTATATATCTTGTAATATTAGCGTTTCAAAATTATAGATAGTGTAATTTAACATTTTGAATTTTCTAGCATATACCTGTAGCACCCAAAGGATGCCCAAGGGCTATAGCACCTCCATTCACATTGACTTTTTCTGGATCAAGTTCCAACTTGTTACGACAATATACAAATTGGGATGCAAATGCCTGCACAGTTGCAAATTTCCTGATTAATTATATATTCACAGTTCCTGAATACAAAATAAGAATTTATACTATAGTTTAATACCTCATTAATCTCAAAAAGGTCAATATCATCAAGCTCTAAACCGGCAGCCTTGACAGCAGCTGGAATTGCAGCGGCTGGGCCGACACCCATGATTGCGGGATCAACACCAACAGCGGCAAAAGTCCTACAGGACCAACAGAGGGTAATTTTCTTAGTATATTAGAAGTAATTTCAATTATTTTGCATTAATTTATTGGACTAGCCATAAAACAGTTTAATTGTCTATTTGTTTTTTTTTTTGGATAAGTGAAAAGAAAAACGTAAAGTTTAATAGTGAAGGGGAAATAGATCCTTATTTACTAGATGGGTTCATTTAGTCTATTAAATCATAATAAACGCTAAGTGATTAATTATCTACATCAAGGGTAAACCTATATCTATATATATATATATATATTGGTAACACATGCACCCTATGGGTTTTGAACCTACCTCACCCTCCACCTAGCACATGCAAGGGAAGGGATGGGAGGAGGAAGGGGGGATTCATACAAGTGACATCCATGTCTTGAGGCATGGTCCCACTTGAGGGTGATACCCTGAGGTTCACAAAGAGTCAACTCTTAACATATAAAACATGATGAATAAGGTTTCCAGGTTGAGGTTGGAGAGAAGTATTCATCCTACGTGGAGTTGTAAGAACCTCTTTACTGTGTTTTGGATCCTGGAATATAGGATGGTAAGGTCAATGAAAAATGTAAAACCACGATGAGGAAAATTAATGACAAAACCTCTTTACAGTGTTTCACTACATTGTCCCAAAGAGCCACAGAAATTACAGAGCATACTTATCAATTTACATGGTTATTTATTTGGGTGAGCACTAGTGGGTGATACTCCACTTCAAATAACTGACCATGAAACTATTTTTCAAATTTGTTCTTGCCAAGAGAAACTAGGGACTAGTGAGTGGTGAGGCTTCCAGCAAATATATGTAGACCAAACAGAAGTAGTGAGATACCAACAGAAACCAAGCACTATAATAAAGTAGGCTTCTGTGCATTAAAGTGACAATGTGAATATTGCCTGTGTGCTGGACATTATTTGTGCAACTTATAAGATAAATGAATAAGCATGGTCCATAAGTTACATACCTGAATACACCAAGGATGGGCAGTCCCTTTTGCACTGCAATGCTTCTCTTCATGAGGAGAACAGCCCCAGCACCATCACTCACTTGGCTAGAATTGCCTATGATAAAAGTACCAAATTATGAAATGGTATAGAATCAAACTAAATGTGATATGTTTATGAGAAAACTAATCATGAGTGTTTTGTATCCAATACCAGCAGTGGTACTCCCATCTTTCTTAAAAACAGGCTTCAGTTTTGCCAGATCTGAAAATCTTGCATTAGGTCGAACCCCATCATCAATAGAGATTGTAACAGGCTTCTCATCACCAGTTTTTGGATCGACAATCTATTTTAAATGAAAAATAGATCAATGCCCTAATGAAAACCATATATGTTCTTGCACAAAAACAGTACTAGAAGTGCAATAGAATAGTGAAATTCTGCTCAAAGCCTAAAACTGAAATGCAATAGTGAATACCTTGGTTGGCACAGGAATAATTTCATCCTTAAATTTACCAGAGGCAATAGCAGCAGCAGCTCGTTGATGTGACTCGACCTAACAGAAAAAATTTAAGAAAATCAATAGAAAAAAAAAATGCATTGGATCGCTCTGAACACTGAAAGGTTCATTCAACTTACTGCAGCTTGATCTTGTTCCTGCCTAGTTACACCAAAACGATGTGCAACATTTTCTGAGGTTATCCCCATGGGAAGAAGGCAACTTTGGGCTTGTTCAAAGATCTTTACCTGTAATTATGAAAGGAAGATCATATGAGAACCTAATTATCCTATCATGTATTTTCACCAACAATCTTATGCATATTAGTAAAACGTGATGAGAGAAAAAGAGTGTACTTTGGGATTCACCGATCCTTCCCATGCCAATGGACTAGAAGTCATGGATTCCAAGCCAGCTCCAATGCCTGTATGAAATTAATAGAGATAAATCTTTATCTTTAACCCAAGAAAATAAAAAATACAGGAAGAAGAAAAGGAAGGGTGGGGCAGAGTGAATTATTAGGTCCGCCTGGTTGAGCCTGCTCTATTCTCACATGACTGTGCCCCATGTGTACGGCGCCCAGCTTCATGAGGCGGACTCTACCCGGTGGACCTAATAATTTCCCTTTGGGGATATGCTCTTTACCAATGTCATAAAATCCAGCTCTTATAGCTGCAGCAACATCAGCAACCGCCTGAAGCCCAGATGAACATTGCCTATTCACAGTCCTGATAGGCACAGTTTCTGCACAACACAATTGTGACATACATGAGCAATAAAACACCAATAACTTCAAGGTTAACAAATTAAGGGCTGAAAAGGAAAAACCCACCAGGGAAACCAGCATAGAATGCAGCCATCCTGCATTCAGTTGCTCTTTGAGATCCTGGGGCCAACACGGTACCCACCACAATATCCCCAACTTCACTAGGATTCACATTGCTTTTCTCTATCACTGCCTATAAACCAAACAATTATCACAAAAGTAAGTTACATCTGAATAGAACACTACTAAAATAAAAACTTTTCGCTATACCCAACAAACCAAAAATACAATCGGATTTCGTCCTCCTTACAAACTTTAGAGGTAAAAAAAGAACAATTCAATAAAAACCCACCTTCAAAACTGGTGCAAGGAGATCATCGGCATGAGTATCCTTGAAACCACCACGCTTGGCTTTGCAAATTGGAGTCCGATACGCTCTGTTAATATCGAAGATTCATGAAATTCAATTCAAAACAAAGGTGAAAAAAATTTGGAAAAACAAAATGAAATTGGAAATAAATGTGGATATAAATCTAAAAAAGGATGAGCAAGCTTACGCGACAATGACAACATCGTCCCCAAACACCGAAGTCCTATGGTACGCAGCACTATCCCCAGCTGCACATGCTGATGCCTACAAATTTTTATCAATCATCAGTATTTCTTTCTTTTTATTTTAAAAAATAATAATAAAATTGAAAGGTTATAATTTGAAAATCGTATGATCGGAGATCGAACATGTCGAATAAGCATAACAAATAGTAAACTAACTTTATACAAATTATGGGTATGGATCTAATAAAGGATTTACAATTAGATTGAAAAATTGGAAATGATTAAACTGAAATTCAGCGAGATAGCAATGGATCCGAAACGAAAAGAGAGAAAGAATTTAAAGCAATACCGAGATTGGAGGAGAAGAAGAAGAAGAAGAATCGGTGCCGTAAACAAATGAAGAAGAAGAGGAAGGTCGAAGGTGTTCCAACAGAACACGTTGCCTGTTAATAGCTTTCTCCATCTCAGACTTTCTCTCTCTCTAGAATAGAACACAAGAGACGGAAGAGGGCGGTGCTCTTTTTTATAGTGATGTATGGCGGTTGGAGGGCCAATCAAGCAAACACTAAATTTGATTGTATTTATTAATATCCAAAACTTAGGATAGACTTCAACAGGTTTTAGTATTATTATTTTTATAATAATAAAATTGTGCCAACAAAAAAAAAAAAATTGTAAAAGAAACTAGTCAATTTTTTTTCCAATAATTTTTTTTAATTTATAAATTAATATACTTAGGACATCTGTTATTTTGTTCAAAATAATATATATTTGACAAATAAAATTTTGTTTCTACTAAATTAATTTTTTAGGGGTTAAACATTATTAAAATTATAAATTTAGTAGTAACTCTTTGATTCTCAAACCAAAAAAAAAAAAAGTCCCTTTCGATAAAACAAAATAGTGGTAGTTATTTATTAAAAAAATCCGTTTGATGATACTTGATATTTCTTTTTCTTTTTTAATGGAAAACAAGTATTTATTTGTAGAAAGTGACAAAAGAAATAAAAAGAAAAAAAAAAATCTTACCTGCATATGATTTGGATATCCAACCAAAATGCTTATCTAAACCTCCCCTTACACTCACTTTTCTTGCGCGTGCTTGCTACACTGTCCAATTCGCTATCCTCCAATTTAGATTTTAGACTATTTATTAGTAAATGGAGAAAGTTTACTCCCAAACCATTCCGAAAATAGTTAGAAAGAAATATTCGCATTTATTTTAGTCATTATTGTGGTCAATTTGTGGAAGTGCTATGTTTGGTAACTATTTTTTCCTCTTATTTTCTGCTTCCAAAAATAATTTTCTATTTTTGAGACTAAATAACTTGTTTGACAACCAAAAATAGAGTGAAAACAATAATTGTTTTCAAAACTCAATTTATGAAGGAAATTGAAAACATGTAAAAAACTGTTTTCAATTTTTAGTTTTCAAAAGTAAATGAAAACTTGCGATTGATTTAATAAATCTGTCTCATTTAATGAGTTAGCACTAGAGTTCAAATTTTAGTAACAACATATTTTAGTATTTTTTTTTTCTTCAAAATTTTTTTTTTTTTAATTTCAACTTACCAAACACGTTTTCGATTTCAAAAATCCAAGAAAATTGTTTTTTCTTTATACTCACATAAACAAGTTTTTGAAAATAGAATAAAAAACTGTTACCAATCATAAAATGTGATAAATTTTAAATAAATAAAAAAGTCAAACCCAAAATTCAAATATTCAATAAGTAGATGCAGCACAAAAACAAGTTTAAGTATTCGTTTGTGTATCTTGTAGGTTCTAATAACTTATTTGCATAGTATTTATCAAAATTATATAATTTTTTGTGTTAAATGTGTGACAAAAAGTGAAAAGTAGTTACTTTTTTGAAACTAAAAAAAATGAGGGATAAAGAGTTAGATTATATGTAAAAAAAAAAAAAAAAAAAAAAAAAACCTTTTTGCCTTTAGCTAAATGGACACCAAAGGTGATAGACAACATAAAGATGGATAACACTTGCTTATATCTACTGTTTTGTACATACAACATGATATTAATTTTAAGAAAGGACTCTATATCGTTGCCACATTCACATCAAACCCTTAATATTTTGCTACTGTTATGTTGCTGAAAAGGTTTGAGTTTAGTTAGTATGGTGATTGGAGGAGTGAGGATTTGTGAGATTTTTTGATGAGTTTTTAATGCAAGATCTAATAAAAGGTTTTATAGCAAGCTTGGACGTCCCTTGGGTCTAGTTTTTGAATGAAGAGTGAAGCTATTGACCCTTATGTTGTTAAATAAGTGCAAACATCATATTGTCTTTTGCTGAGATAAATAAAGGAGCTATTTTAGTTATGGTTAAGGAAATTTGTTGACTGAACCTGATTGGCTACACTTTTAGAGCTAAATCAGATAGTAAAGAAGACGCTTAATCTGACAAATCTTGTTAGAATTCAACCAATGAAACAACGTACTGTTATGGGCTAAAAAGAGTTTAGTCGCAACTTTAGCACACTTAATAGAATCCTTTTTCTTTTTTCTTTTTTCTTTTTTTCCAATGAAAATGTCTTTTTTGTTTTTATTTGAGAAACGCACACACACATACATATATAGGAGAAGGGGGATGAGAATGAAAAAGTCTAAATAGGGCCAATCATACCCTCCAAACCACACAATATTAAATACCCATTAAGATTGCATGGGAGTGGACCATGCATACAGTCGGCCCAAAGAGAGTCAAGCTTTGCTTTTCATTGGACTTGTAGGATTTTCGCAAAAATAGGCATCAACAACTATTTTAATATATCATGTGACTTGTTTTAAATGGTACATATAAATAGTCTTATAAATTTTCACATAGTAGGTTGTAGGAAGTCCCTTCAATCTGATTTGGAGAAGAACCTTGTCCTCAGTGAATAAACTAGTCTATAACTAGTGTACAAGATAGTTTTAATAAAATATGATTCTTAAAAAAAATGATTTATTTTTCTTTTATTTTTGTCTAAATATGAAATTTGATAATTATAGTTTTTATTAATGGTCTTTTATTTTTTGCCTAAACATGAAATTTAGTAATTATAATAGTCATTAATAGGTAATTATGATTTAATTATAATTTAGTAATTATAATAGTCATTAATAGGTAATTATGGTAATTAATCATTTTTTATTTTAATTATAGCAAGATTATAAAATGGAGGGTTGAATATAAAATATACTTCAAACTCAATTAAAATATAGAGTTATTATCATGAGTGAACGTCATGGAGGGTTTGAATATATTAAAAGGAGCATATCATTTGCAATTTGCTAATACAATCCCTTCAATATAACATACTTGGCCCAATCAATATTAGCCACCTCAATTAAAAATCAAACACCCACCTTAACAAAATTAACTATACCATATTATCAACTCTTAGTCGCTCCCACTTTCTTTGTCATTTGACCAACCCCTTCTCTCTCTCTCTCTCTCTCTCTCTCTCTCTCTCTCTCATGGTGGTGGATTCATGGTTGTGGGTCGAGGTTTGAGATGGTGATTTATGGCAGCAAGTTGCCTGTGTGGGTTAGTGATTAAGGAGATAAGATTTGGCCATTAGGAACTTATATTACTACATAGCCACTACTTGCTCCTTAACAGTGTTGGTCAGCCTCAAGACTCATTAGCAAACCATAGTTTTGCGTTGGTCAGCCCGTTTTGTTAGCCGACGAATAGGCGTGTGTTTGGGTGGTCCTGCAGTGGAGTTTCCTGAGGAGGTGGTCTCGATAGCAAGGATACCAATGGTTAGTGATAGTTCTACTAGTAATCATTAATTGCTTTGAAATAGAATAAATACGTTTATCATATCATCATCTGTTCACACTTAGGTTAAGCACACACTAATTAGAGACATGGACTATGATGATATAGATTATAATGAAGGTTATAGCACGAGAGATATAGACAATATTTGGTTAAATGATAATATGAATTATGAAATAGATTCTGATTCTGACAGTGATATGGATAATTATAATTATAATTACAACTATAATAACACAAATAATTGGCATACATTAATAGGAGATAAAATCAACAGACAGACTGATAAACATAATAATAGTTTCTTAGATAGGATTAATAAAAAATTAGAATCTTCTGTTGATAGACTGATAGACACAATAATAGTTTCTTAGATAGTTTTAATAAAAAATTAGAATCTTTAGAAGATATTAAAAGATCCACTACTATAGAAAGAAAAAAATGATAGACTAGACAGTTTTTTGGACCTTAATGAAAGAATTAAAGTTTTAAACTCAAACTTTGAACCCCATCATAGATCATCTTTAGTAACAGATAATTGGTATTATGACAGGAATAGTGTAATAGAGAATTGACATATAAATAGACAGGATGATAGACAACTAAAAACAGTATGCATAAAGATAACTGAAAGCCTATAAATAGACAGGATGCTATACCATATAAAGACAGTATGCATAATTTTGAGGAAGAAGACTCAAAGATATCAAAAGCAAGATTGACAAAAAGTAAAGACGATAATTCTATGCATAAAGAGATAGAAATAGTAACAGGGCAAATAAGATGTAGTAAGGACGAGAAAGATAACAAGTATCATGGCTTGAAAGACTTAAAGACAACTTTCACAGAAAAGAAAGACAAAGAAAAGGACTTAAGGAAAGAAGACTTAAAGACAGAAAAGAATGAAAGTCTTATAGAAATAATGCAAGAAGGAAAAGACATAGAAAGACAACAAAGCAATAACATGAAAGATGGTCTAATTAGGGAAAGAACAACACCTATGGAAGATAAAGGAATATCAAAGAAAGGTATAGTAAAAGAAATGATAGAAAAGATAGAAATGGAACATGGCAATAGCACTATTAAGATAGCCAACTCAAAGGAAACACTACGTATGAAGTTAGATATAGGAAAACGCATGTCAGAAAAGGAAATAGAAAGACATAGTAGTGATAGTTTTGATAGTTTAGAACAAGTCAACAAAAGAGGATAAAATGATAATAATGATAGTTTCAAAGAGGAAATTGATGAAAGACTAAAGGCAATTGAAAAATCTAACATATATACCCAAAATGATAGCTTGACAGAATTAGCTAAAAAGTTAGAACTTTTAAATTCACCTTTAGATATAGACAGAAAAAGAGGCATATCAGTTTTAAATACTACTGAGTTATCAGACAATGAGAAAGATGATAGACATACTAGAAATATTATTTGTCATAAATGTAAAGGATATGGGCATACTAAAAAAAAATGTGATAGACATAACAAAATTGTTAAACAAATTAGTAAATTAGAGTTTCAGAAAGACATAATAAATAAATTAATGGAAATATTTAATGTTAAGCAAAAAGAAATAGACCAGGTAATGAAAAAGGAAAAATTAAAATCAACCAACCCACTTAAAGCTAATAAAAGAAAAAGAAAACAAAAAGACATAATAATGAAATTAATAGATAATCTACCTAATCATTTAAAAGATAAGAAAGACTATTTACTAAACTTAAAAGATTCTATAGATGTACCTATTGCTTGTATTAGATGTAGGAAATATGGACACCATGTTACGGATTGTAGAAAAGAAGAAAAAGATAAAAATGAAACAAGATAAAACCAAAATAAAACCAATAACTCTACAAGACTTAATGACAGAAGCAAAAATAATAAAGCAAGAAATTAAAGAAGATAAGTCCATAGACATAGATGAACAAAATAATACAGAAATAGTGAATTTAAAAGAAATTTCTAAACCCATGACAGACCCCCTTTTATTGGAAAAAGCTGATAGCAATAGACAAAATTTCTTGAGTTTAATTGATAGAGTAACTTTTCAAAAATGGCATACATAAGTCACTTTAATAATTAATAGAGTTCTCTTTGATAGAAATTGCTTTAATAGACTCAGGAGCTGACATGAATTGTATACAAGAAGGACTAATACCTTTAAAGTATTACGAAAAATCATTTGAAAGACTAGTTCAAGCCAATGGAGAAAAGCTCATAATTAATTACAAAATACCTAAGGTTCACATATGTAATAATGGAATATGTTTTGAAACTGTTTTTGTTTTAATTAAAGACCTCTCTTCTAAAATCATTTTAGGTAATCCTTTTATGGCTTTACTTTACCCCTTTTTAACAACAGAAGAAGACATAAAAACTAATGTGCAAGGAATAGACATACTTTTTAAATTCATTTTACCGCCTATCCCGAAAGAAATTTATTCACTCACTAATACTTCTATAATAAAAGAAATTGATAAAGGAAGAATTGATAGGAAAAATAGACATTTGGAATGTTTAAAGTCAGAAATAATATATGAAAGAATTGCTAATCAATTAATAGAACCCATATTAAATCATAAAATAAAATTGTTTAGACAGCAGATTGAGGCAGAAACTTGTTCTAATCTTTCTACTGCTTTTTAGCATAGGCACCCACATATAGTACAACTACCTTATGAAAAAAATTTTAACGAAAGATAGATATCTACCAAAGATAGACCAATACAAATGAATAATGAATTATTAGAACACTGTAAGAAAGAATTTGAAGACCTTTTTAATAAAGGTTTAATTCAGAAAAGCAAGTCTCCTTGGAGCTGTGCTGCTTTTTATGTCAATAAACAAGCAGAATTGGAACGAGGAGTTCCAATATTAGTTATAAATTATAAACCTTTAAATATAGCATTACAATGGATAAGATATCCTATTCCTAATAAAAAAGATTTACTTGACAAACTTCATGAAGCAACTATATTTTCTAAATTTGATATGAAAAGTGGATTTTGGAAAATACAAATAGATGAGAAAGATAGATATAAAACTGCTTTTATAGTCCTTTTTGGTCATTATGAATGGAATGTTATGCTTTTTGGTCTAAAGAATGCACCTAGTGAGTTTCAAAATATAATGAATGATATATTTACACCCTTTACAGAATTTTCAATTGTCTATACAGATGATGTTTTAATCTTTTCTAAATCAGTTGATGACCATTGGTAACATTTAGATATATTTGTCAGAATAATTAAACACAATGGATTAGTTGTCTTAGCCACTAAGATAAATTTGTTTCAAGATAAAATCCGATTTTTTGGACATAATATTTATAAGGGAACCCTAAGTCCTATTGACAGAGCCATTCAATTAGCAGATAAATTTTTAGATGAAATAAAAGACAAAAATCAGTTACAAAGATTCCTTGGCAGCCTAAACTATGTTTCAGACTATTTTCAAGGATTAAGAAAGATATGCAGACCCCTGTATAAAAGGCTTGAAAAGAATCCTCTAGCATGGACAGATAAACATACCATGATAGTTCGACAGATTAAAAAATATGTTAAACAACTTCCTTGCATTGTTATTCCTTCACCCCATGTTTTTAAGATTGTTGAGACAGATGCGTCTGATGTAGGCTATGGTGGAATTCTAAAACAGGTAGCAAAAGAGGATGCTAAAGAACAAATTGTCAGATTCCATTTTGGCTCTTGGTTAGTTACCCAGCAGAATTACAGAACTATTAAAAAAGAAATTTTATCTATTATATTTTGTGTTTCAAAATTCCAAAATGATATTTTTAATCAGAGTTGATTGTTAAAGTGCTAATTTTTTTTTTTTTACAAAAAGATGTTCAAAATCTTGTTTCTAAACAAAGTTTTGCTAGATGGCAAGCTATTTTAAGTGTTTTTGACTTTGACATTGAATATATTGAAGGAGAATCTAATTCAAGTCCTGATTTTTTAGCCCGTGAATTCTTACAGGGAAGATGAGTTCCCCTTCAGAAAAGAGTAACTCCCCAAAACCCAGAACCAGACAGTCCTATGCTGCTCCTCCTATTCCCCCTAGTAGATTTCTTCCTTCCCCTTCTTTCACCTCACCCACCTCTTCTTCAACCAGACCCCAGGACAGATCCCCATTGATATCTAGCCCAAACCCTTTCAGCCCACTTTCCCCAAGTCCTAATCCAACAACTAAACAGTCATATGCCATGCCCCTAACCCCAACTCCTCCCTTAAAAAACACCATTTAATATAGCAGCAGCCTCTTTTCCCCCTTTAGCTTCTCCCTCCAGCCAACCAAAATACAAATCCTCATCCTCTACCTTTCATGAAGCCCCAGCACCAAAAGAAGATCATAGTATTGAACTCCCAAAAGTCTCTTGGAATTTTATTCTATGGATTGAACCAAAATACCAGCACATAACAGATACCCTTTCCCTAGTCAAACAGCTTATACCCTGGGATGGGAACATCCTAAGATAGAAATCTTAAAGACCCAAACATTTTATGAGCATGTTCTAGTGGATACAGACTCAATATTACTAACACATATGCCCTGCTCCCAAGACCCCAAAAGAATTGGCCACTCTAAATAGTCATAAAACAGATCCTCACCCCCTCTCAATGTGGTGAGAATCAACAAGCATTCAAGGATCCATTCCATGTTCCAATTGGGCCTATTACAAGAGCAAGATTCAAGAAGCACTTAATGGGCTGATTCAAGAGATTTGGGCTGATTCTAACGCAGGATGTTCCAAGCTTGGCCCAAAGGAAGATGAAAGTGTAGTAAATTTAATTCAAGCTATTTAGGGCTGATCTGACTTAATTGGGAGTGATTTATGGCATGAATTAATGGCTGATTGACTTTCCAGCTCTGTATCGTTAAGGCGACATTTTTTCCTATTTTGGATCTCGCTAATTTCGACCAAATCAGCCTTTTATTTAGGGTTTTATTAATTAGTACGTTTTTTAGGTATTTTCCTTGTTTTTAGGTGCATTTAATGCTTTTTAGGTCAAACTTGATTCCTGATATGGTAAGGTATCAATTAGGAGTTATTTCAGAATATATTTTCTTGTCTGCGTCAAGTTTTGTGGAGTCCTTAAATAGGCTCTAAGTCTGGAAACGTTTTTCGATTATTATTGAATAAAATTCAGAAAAGGTGAGGCTTTGCTCTCTTTTGGTTCTTCAAGAACTGTGAACTTATCAAGGATTCTTCCTTGTGGCGTTCAAACTTTATACCTTTGGTTCGTGATTCTTTATAATCATTGGGTCAAGGTCAACTTATACCTTTGGTTCGTGTTTCTTTTATAAACGTTGGGTCAGGGTTTCTATCATAAATCTGATTTTTAGGTTTCCTGGGTTAAATATTCCAATATTTTTGTTGGGTCTCAAAGTGTGTCGATTGAGGTTCGCATCATTTGGTATCAGAGCACAGGTTCTAAAATCGGTTTTCTATCCCTTTATCTTTTGTTTCATGTTATCATCCTATCCTGTTTCTGTTGTGTTCTTCATTCATCGTTCTTATTTTTTTGTTTTTGTTGAAGTGCACTAGGTTAAAATCGTGCACCCAGTTCCCCAAAAAAAAAAAAAAAAAAAAATTTAAAAAAAAACACATCTTAAAGGAAATAGCAAAAAAAAAAAAAAAAAAAAATTTGTTTGTAGTTTCAGTTCTCTCAGACCAAAATTTTTTTTTTTTTTTTGTCTTCTTCCTTTGATTTGGTATTTCTGTCATATCTTCTTACCATTGGTATTTGTTTTAACACTACAAGTTGAATTTCTTGATCAAGT